>NC_057801.1:199524614-199837717 GCF_018294505.1 Triticum aestivum | reverse complement strand
TGAGAAGGAGAGAGGCCGGCGGCAGCGGGTTGCGGCAGCGGTGGCTTGGGGTAGAGGCAGCAGCGGCAAGATGCGGCGGCGGCGGCGGCGTGAGGGAGCGGCTGCGGCAAGGTATGATGGCGGCGTTGGTAGGGAGAGAGGCCCCAGCGGCAGGAGGGCAGCGACTGCGGTGAGAAGGAGAGAGACCGGCGGCGGCGGGTTGCGGCAGCGGCTTTGGGGCAGCGGCGGCGGTGGCGTGGAGCCGAAGTTTAGATCACAGGAGAGAAAACGAAAACTGATACCATGTTGTTAGGAAAGGTTGGATTGCATGCGACTCAATTCATTGCTCACGTGCAAGTGCACATGTATAGGTACAAGGATGCACAACCTCAACTTGTCTCCCAAGCTATACACTGTACGTAGAAACGAAGGAGAAAGGAGGCGTGCCCTGACCTATACATAGATACACGTTCAACAAGGCGGCGCGGCGCTGCGCTTCCCAGCGTGTCGTTGGGAGGAGACGGAGCACGAGGCCGAGTCGGCCTCCGTCCGCTTGCCAATCCACGCAGTAAAGGACCAGGACCACGAGCCATCGCCCTCACTTCGCCGCCGCATCTAATCCAGTCTAAGGGTTTAGACTGTCCGTCGAGCGTCGGTCGAGAGCCGTCTGCCCGCGAGCGTGGGTGTGAAGTATGTCGACAGGGATCGGCGGGGGGCCGCCGCCGACGGAAAGAGCATCCTGGTGGACATCCAAATCTGTTTGGTAGGCGAACACAACCTCCAAATCTGTTTTCTCAGATAATTCTTTCCTTTTGATCCTTGACTCTGCTCTTACCTTAGCCAATTTTCAAGATGCGAATGGTTTTGAATATTAATTGAAGCAGTAGATAAAGATTGCACCACAAATTTGTATTTTAATTATTCCTTCGGCATATCAATTTAACAGGACAACTAATTTGTACTGAAATTATTTTTATTCGTAGACTCAAGGTCTAAGTCGAATAATCACTGCTAATTATAATCTGCACTTTGAAAGGTACTCACCGCCGAGTCTCTCTTGATGACTCCAGTCTTTGAAACAATGAGGAATTGTTTCGGCAATGTGCAGGTAGGAATCCTGTAGATTATTTTGATTTGATTCTCTTATCTTATTTTCGTCAAATAATATCCCCTACGAAAGCATACATCAAAAACCATACTAAATCCTGAGGACAATACAAATTTGTACGCAACTAAGACAGCCTTAAAGATATCTTTTGCTTAAACTATGTTCTATTGACATTCTTTCTTATTTTATTACCTGTTGTGTAAATGGTGCTTAAGCTGGTTAAGCAAACTGGATTACCATAGTTCATCAAATTGGAAACTAAAAAAAATAAGGCAATAGATAAACTTAGTAATTGCAAAATTTGCGCTTTGTATCTTGTTATGTGCTTTGAGAATGATTAATTGCATTTTTCATCATATCTAAGAAAGAGTGTATGGTTAGTTCTTACCGATTTTTTTTGGACTGCATAATTGCCCATGCGTTGCAACGGTGTACAAATTTTGTATGCAATCACCGTGATCTATCTGCCCGTTTATTGTTAATGTGATTACATATCATAAATAAGACTTTTGCTGTCAATTGAATCAGTATTTTCTGGCTTACCAAAGAAAACATGATCTTATTTGGTAAGGCTATAAGATGTAGGGAAGTTGAGGCCGTTTTCAAGGAAAATCGGTGGCAAAATCGGCAAAACCGGAAACACATGTGGTGGGTTGGAGGGGGATGATGAAAAAGAGGAACTAAAGACATAACCTTACATATTACTCCCTCCTATCCATATTAATTGTCTCTGATTTAGTACAACTTTGTACTAAATTAGCGACAGTTAATATGGATCGGAGAGAGTACATAGTTTTTAAGTAGAGAGATTTGAGGTTAAATGCTTATTACTAACATTATCCACATTCTTTGAAAGGCATCCTTCTCAAGAACAATGGTGATTTTTTGTGAGGCTTGGAACACAAGAACAAAAAATATAATAGATTTCCGTTTGCTTTCACCTGGCGATGAGGATGATGCTAGCAATGAGCAGCAAGATTCGGCAGCTACTAATGCTACTATTGATGGCAAAGAGCGGTCGACGTGGCAAGCGGTTGCTGGCAATGCTGAGGATGATGACATTAAGCAACTGCAACCAATGTCGCCACCTAATGAAACCAGTGATGATGTGGTTGACGTTGAGAAAGTCCTATGTTTTTGCCGACCTGGACCATCGGTGGAGCTATTGGCTGTGTATCCATATTTTCCCTTTGTTGGCAAAATCATGGTCTTTGACGAGAATGGTGGTCAGTTTGTGTACCACCAGAAAGAAGGAGAAAATTGCAAATTTGACTCTGAGGTAGGCATGCTTCATTGATGATAGCTAGGCTCTGTCATGATATAAGGTTGCTATAGAGTTGGGTAGAAGAATGTTAAGATGTTGGTGAAATGCTAACTTTACTTATCTCTTATTAATCTTAGATTCCAAATTATAAGTTGTATTTCTTGTTTCGTTACATAAGTTTTTGACCAACATTTTCTTCATGTTTTTGTGACACAAAGTTGATATTATATTTGTATGTAAAAATATATAGGCTCTTGCCTGAAGGCATAAATATTCTAGTAGGTTAACCCGCGACTGCACATCTATTATACTTGTCTATCATTTTTTACGTTGAATGTTCATCTTTTGTTAATCTCATTGATATGATAATTGCAGGGCAATTTGGTGCTCACGGGGCCATTCGAAACCATCTCAGGATTTGGTTCTGGTGTCATGAAAATTGAAATCCCTGATAGAAGCGGACCTGGTATTACTGACACTGCTACTCTAGTTTTTGGAGATCGCCCACGTGGGGATGACAAGTATGAAGATCGCATTATCACAACAAAGTATGGCCGCCGCCTCATTGTGTCATATGTGTTGATGAAGGAAGGCTTGGGGGTCCATGTGCAGGTCAGCCTCCGCCTCTTTGGTGACGATACATTTCAGACAATCCATTTGCACGGTCAAATCACTGCGCATAACCGGATCTTCGAGGATGAAAGTGTGTTGCTCTTTCTCTGCGGGGAGGAGGAGAAGGTGCAGCTCACCCCCTCTGCTGGCAGCAATGGTAGTGTGATCCTACAGCCAATGCAACGGTTCATTGTTACGGTGCCCATCAATCCACAGCCATTTCTTACAATTAAGGTACGGTTGAATGTGACAACTCCAAGCAACAAGGGGGTTCCCATCCCTTTGAAGGTGATGTTGAGTTCCCTCTTGACTGGGACCATAGAATTCGGACAATCAGCACAAACCACGGTGAGGTGAAAGTCAGTATCACGTACAATTGAAGAAGCCTGGTGAATTGCAAGCATGAAGCAATGAAGTATTTGTACGAGGTCTTCCGGTTATACTGCTAGTAATAAGAGTCAAAACTTGTCCTTTGTATAGCTCTTGTTTACTCAAGTCGTTGTCACAATATAAATTTTTTAATATCAGTGATTTGTTTGCAAGTCGGTCTTTCGCATGGGGATTTTGAAAACTACGGTAGATGACATGCCACTAGCACAATTTCCAGTCACTGCCAGCAAACATATCCATAACAATCTATGAGGTGCGACAGCAGTTTCTCGATGCAAAAAACCTCCTTAGGCCCTGCTTGGATCAGCGCTTCAGCTCGTTTCTGGTCAGTTTAGGATACCTAATTTACACCTGTAAAGTAAATACAGGTGTAAAAACTTGCACCCATTTCAAGCAGGGCCTTAAGCTCCATTTCAAGTACTACCGTATAAAACTTAGGCCCGTCGTTTCTTTTTCCAGCCGGGAATAGCCTTCGGCCGGTAAGGGCTCATTCGGTTTGGAGGATTTCATAACGTAGGAATTATGACTAGTATAGGAATTTTATAGGATGGCACTTGCCACCCTAAGGAATTGGCTCGCCTCGTTCCTACGCGCAAAATGAGCTTTGAGTGGATGTGTAATTTCCTCCAAAAACACAGGAAATGAATAGTATTCCTACGAAATTCCTATACACATTTCCTACAAACCGAACGCATCTATAGAAAATTTCTTTCGGGATCCTTGTTCCTATGTGTTTTCTATGAAAATCCTCCAAACCGAATAGGCCCTAAGTTACACCTGTATTCAATTACATCGATGCCAAACGCGGCCTTAATGGCTTTTCCAATAGTCCAATAGCGGTCCTAAGGGCGCGCTTGCTTAGTCGTTTTGCAGCCCAAACGCCCGTAGAACATACACATCGAAAATAGGATTGGTTATCTTGCAAACCAAAACGCCTGTGAAACATTTACGTGTAAAAAACAGGATGAATCCCAAATACCCTGGTCGTTTTCGCGGTGTAAAATACACCCATAGGAAAAACGTTTCACTTACTTAGAGCATTACAGCTAGATACAACAAATCCAACCCCTCAAATGCACTCGGACGGCGTCTGCGGACAATGACCGGTCACGCCTTAAATAATTGATTCCACAACTGGATACCTCAAATCCATACTATTACATACAACGTAAAGTGATCTTTAAGCGGAGCTCGTCCGGCTCACGGGACTCAAGGCGCCGCTGTCTCTCATGCCCTGCTCTTCCTTGTCGGAGTGGCTAGGGTTTGGTCCGAAGAGCGGATGGGGACGAATATATGTGGAGTCGGGTGGACCGGCCTGGGTCGGATCTGACGTGGCGGACACGCCCGGGCCTCCCCATATCCGCCCTATATTTGAGCTGGATACGAGGGGTGCCGGTCAGCCAGCTCGTTTGAGATCGGTTTGAAACGCCCGTGGGTTTTTTGACCGGTCAGTGACCGGACCGTCCGCCTAGGCATATGAGGAAGGTTTGAGGCGCCCGGCTGTAGATGCTCCTACAACTGCAATCGGTCGGTATTGGATACACGCCCCTTGATCTGTTTTCCCCACCCCCTCGTTTGTCGAGACCCATCTACTATTCTGCTCTCTCACGCGAAGACGAGGGCTAAGCTGCCGTAACAACTTGGGACGGGGATGCCACCGATGACAAAGAGCACGCAATGGTCTTGGTCGGGCGGAGAGCGTAGGCGCGAGCAGTTGCGGGACGTGTTATTCGAGCCACTAGCCCGAAGACGCAAGGAAAAGAGCGGCAAGCTCCAGGGCGCTTGCGACATGTCTTCTTCCAACCTGACACTATGGATGTGGCGGTGAGGCACGTAGGCCGACAAGCTCCATAGCGAGCATATGGCAATAGGCCACGCGCTTGCACCAAGCAGCCCGCATCTGTCACGAGATTGGCTCGAGTCGAGGTTTGCAGCGGGGGAGGGGGAGGAGAAGGAAGAAACTAGAGAGGGATGAGCGAGGGGGAGGCGGATGTGTGCGGCAGTATGCTAGATTGCGAGGTGGAGGTGTGCAACGGCGTGCCATGGAGGCTGCTGCAGGGATTGAGCCGAGAGTTGCAACCGTGCTGCTCAAAGAGCTCCTCGTGAGACATGGTTTTCAACCACTTGTAAAACTAGATGATATCTCGCACGTTATTGCAGGAATGTCTTGCAATATATTGAATTAGAATTGGTTGTATGGAATATGAATATTTGAAGTAATAATGTGAGAAATAAAGATGAAAATAAATATGATTTGTGGTGTCAGATTATTGTATATTGTAAATATCATAATACTCACTCCGTTCCTAAATATAAGACCTTTTAGAGATCCTAATACAGACTACATACAGATGTATATAGACATACATTAGAGTGTAGATTCACTCATTTTACTCCATATGTAATCTATAGTGAAATCTCTAAAAAGTCTTATATTTAGGAACGGGGGAGTGGAATGTAAATTCTCATGCATGTTTGCATGTTGAGGTGGCTTTTTATTATGCATTATCGCATATTATGGTGGACCTTTCTCCATGTATATTAAACGATGAGGTGTCATATTTGCATGTTGAGAAAAATCGGCTAGTGAAGGTTAGCTATTTAGATATAGAAGATACTAGGATCTTATGTGAAACGGTAAAATACAACTGTATGATATTCAACCACTTGTAAAATACTGGAATCTCTCGTGAAACAGTAAAATACACCTATATGATATTTACCGGTGTATAATGATACATGGCTCCCAATCGGGGCCTAAAATAGGGCACTAGCCCTTCTTATAGCCCTAATAAAAATACAGCAAGCGGCTGTCGCGTACTTGAGGAAGCTGATGGAAAAACTTTGTTTACGGAGGTACGGATTAAAAAGAATTATGACTTGTGTGCAAATAGTTTCTTTCTCTGTGCACGTTAATTGTTAGATAATAACGAGAAAAACAAGACACGAAAGACACAGATTTTTACGTGGAAATTCCTGTGGGAGAAAACCACGGACGCACGAAGGCGCAATCACTATAAGGAGGAGTATTACAAGCACGAGACGACAGACCGTCTGAGGCGCGACTACATGGGGTATATATGAGGGCAATACAGAGAGTCCTTGAAGGACAAGTAAACGAGTTGTACTTGTACGCGTCGACGTCAATGCAAAGACCAACACCAGTTGTACTACGTCTAGTCCAACACGGTATAATTTGGATCACAATTTAACAATCTCCACCTTGATCCAAATTCCCTCCAATAGTCGAAGAAAGTAAATAACTCCATTCAAATCAGCATAAACACCTTGTGCGTCAAAGTCCATAGGACTAATGAGAAATACCAACTAAGCCTGAGCAAGCTCAAACTTATTGGTCGGAACTGGCTTTGTCATCATATCAGCAGGATTATCATGAGTACTTATCTTGCATACCTTTAAATCGCCTTCAGCAACAACATCTCGAATATAGTGATATCTTACATAAATGTGCTTTGTTCTCTCATGGTACATTGGATTCTTGGTAAGATATATAGCACTTTGACTGTCACTAAATACGGTAGGGCAAGATGAATCTCCACAAAGCTCAGTATATAAACCTTTCAACCAGATAGCTTCTTTGCATGCCTCGGAAATAGCCATATACTCGGCATCAATAGTGGAACAAGCCACAATAGACTACAAAGTTGCTCTCCAACTCACAGCACAACCACCAATGGTGAAAACATAACTTGTGAGTGATCTTCTCTTATCCAAATCACCAGCAAAATCAGAATCAACAAAACCAACAAGTCCATCTCCAGTTTTCCCAAACTGTAAATAAGCATTAGAAGTACCACGCAGGTATCTGAAGATCCACTGAACTGCTTTCCAATGCTCTTTTCCAGGATTAGCCATGTATCTACTGACAACACTCAATGCATAAGATAAATCCGGACGAGAACAAACCATGGCATACATAAGTGAACCAACTGCGCTTGAATAGGGAACTCTAGACATGTACTCAATATCTGCATCTGACTTAGGACATAAAGCTGATGATAATTTAAAGTGTGCAGCTAATGGAGTACTTACTAGCTTGGGTATTATGCATATTAAAACGATGAAGAACTTTATCAATATATCCCTTCTGACTTAGATATACTTTTCCAGACGGTCTATCTCTGGATATTTCCATGCCAAGTATTTTCTTTGCTGCACCCAAATCCTTCGTCTCAAATTCATTACTCAATTGTTTCTTTAGTTCATTAATCTTTGACATACTTTTTGCAGCAATAAGCATATCATCAACATAAAGGAGCAAATAAATAGTTGAACCGTTGACAGTTTTCAAATAAACACAACTATCATAATTAGACCTTCTGAAACCTTGAGAGATCATAAAGGTGTCAAATCTCTTGTACCACTGTCTAGGGGATTGCTTCAATCCATAAAGGGATTTCTTTAACTTGCAGACAAGCTTTTCTTTTCCAGGAATAACAAAACCTTCAGGTTGTTGCATATAAATATCCTCTTCTAATTCTCCATGTAAAAATGCAGTTTTAACATCCAATTGTTCAAGCTCAAAATCATGCATGGCAACAATACTGAGTAAAGTGCGAATAGAGCTATGCTTCACAACAGGAGAAAATACTTCATTATAGTTAATACCTGGAATCTGGCTATAACCTTTAGCAACTAACCTTGCTTTATATCTTGTCTCATCATTAGGAGAAACACCTTCTTTCCTCTTGAAAACCCACTTGCAATGAATAAGTTTCTTTCAAGTGATTCCATCTCATCATGCATAGCAGTCATCCACTTATTACTATCACCAGAGATAATAGCCTCAGAATATGAAGAAGGCTCAGCATTACCTTCAATTTCTTCTGCAACAGATAAAGCAAAAGAAATAATATTGCACTCTTCAATTAACCTATGAGGTTTATTAATACCCCGCCTAACTCTGTCACGTGCAAGATTCCAACTGGGTGGAACAATAGGCTGATTTGGAGTGGGAGTGACATGATCATCATCAACGACGGGTTCATCATGTGCGTCAAAAATTTCATTACCAGATGTATCACCTGTTTCAATAACATGCTCCACCTGAACAGTAGGCTACTAAGTATTAGGCTGATGTTCACTCTCAATACGAACATTAGTAGATGGAACATCATGTAACATAGCAGATTCATTAAAGATAACATTTCTGCTAATAACAACCTTCTGGGTTTCAGGATTCCACAATTTAAAACCTTTAACACCAGACTTATAACCAAGAAAGATGCACTTAACATCCCTAGGCTCCAACTTTCCATTATCAACATGAGCATAAGTAGTGCAACCAAAAACTCTCAACTGTGAATAATCAGCAGGTGAACCAGACCATACCTCAATTGGAGTTTTCTTATTAAGAGCAACAGATGGTGAACGGTTAATGAGATAACAAGCAGTGGAAGCGGCCTCAGCCCAAAAACGTCTATGCAAACCTGCATTGGACAACATGCAACGGGCTCTGGAAATAATGGTCCTGTTCATACGCTCAGCAACACCGTTTTGTTGAGGAGTATAAGGAACGGTGTAATGTCTGACAACTCCTTCAGACTTGCAATAATTCTTAAATTGCTTAGAACAGAATTCCATACCATTATCAGTGCGAAGTATCTTTACCTTCTTTTTAGTTTGTCTTTCAATCATAATCTTCCACTCCTTAAATGCTGAGAATGCTTCATATTTATGCTTCAAGAAATAAGGCCAAACTTTTCTCGAATAATCATCAATAATAGTCAGCATGTAACTAGCACCACCTAGTGACTTCTTGCGAGATGGTCCCCATAAATCAGAATGCACATAATCAAGAATACCTTCAGTTGTATGAGTCGAAGTGTTGAACTTCACCCTCTTGTGCTTGCCAAAGATACAATGCTCACAAAATTTCAATTTACCAGGTTCATATCCATCAAGAAGACCTCTCTTATTTTAACTTTGCTAAACCAAGTTCACTCATATGTCCAAGACGCATATGCCAAAGGTTAGCAGCATCACAATCAGAATTCTTTGAAACAACTGGAGTAGCGTTACCTGAAATAGTAGAACCTCGAAGGTAATAAAGACCATTGGTCGAACTTAAGTCACCTTTCATCACAACAAGGGAGCCTTTGGTGACCTTCAAAACACTATCTCCACCTGAATACTTGTACCCCTTTGCATCAAGGGCACTAACAGAGATAAGATTTCTCTTCATCTTCGGAATATACCGAACATTTGTCAAAGTTCTGATTGTGCCATCAAACATCTTGATTCGAATAGAACCTATGCCTTCAATCTTGCATGGTGAATTATCAAAACCCAAAACGGAACCAACAGAAGTAGTGGAGTCAAAAGTATTAAACCAATCTCTATATGGACACATATGAAAAGTGCATGCAGTGTCAAGTACCCACTCATCATTGGTCTCAGCACATCCAGCAATAACGACAAGAGCATCATCGGAACTATCATCATGAGCAACATTAGCAGAATTGTCACCTTGTTTGTTACCTTTCCTCTTTTCTTTATTCTGCAACTTGAAACACTCTGAGATGTCATGCCCGTCTCTCTTGCAATATCTGCAATACTTCTTATCTCTGGATTGCGACCGGCCCCTGTGGTCGTTCTTACTTTTGCCTCTGTTTCCATTATTGGAGTTCTTCTCCTTTGTCCTGCCACGAACAGATAATCCCTTGGCTTGGGATGAACTCAAACCATCATGAGGCACCATTAATTTCATCTTCTCCTTGGAGTTCAAAGCTTCATAAACTTCATTAAGTGTGAGAGTATCACGACTGTATAATATGGTGTGTCTAAATTTGGTATAAGAACTTGGCAGTGAACAAAGTAACATTAAAGCAGTATCTTCCTCTTCATACTTAACCTCCATTGCAGCTAGATCAGATATGATCTCTTTAAATTCTAAAATATGATTCAAAACGTTACCTCCCTCGGGTAACCTATGCAGGAATAATTTTTGCTTCAGATGCATCTTGCTGGTGAGATCTTTAGTCATGCAAATCCCTTCCAACTTTAACCATAGAACGGCGGCAGTTTTCTCGCTCAAAACTTCCTGCAAAATATTATTATGCAAATGGAGTTGAATTTGTGACAAAGTCTTACAATCAATTCTTTTCTCCTCATCAGTCCAGTCCTGAATTCTGTTCTTCCCAAAACTATCCAGTGCTTCATCATAGTCGGACTGTGCCAACAACGCCCGCATCTTGACTTGCCATAGGGTAATTCTTGTGTCACGGTCCAGCAGCGGAAGATCGTACTTCATGGATGCCATGAGTAGATTAAATCTGTGTGCACAAAGTAGTACAAGTCCAAAGAAAATATTCTTAAGAGAATAAATTCATGGGGCAAAGAAGAGATAGCACCTGGTAGCTCCGCTAGACTTAGCGATTGAAGAAAAAACAAAATCTGAACCACAAGAAGCCTCCACATGGGAAGTACTAAACTAGTACTCGAATTAATGATGTGGCTTGGGTCTTCACGTGGAGGTGCAGCAGCAACAAAGCCTGATGCGTCTCGGTACTTGCAACCTGTAGGTAGATCAATAGCCTCGGGTGCAAGCGACGACCGGGCAAATCAACTTCATGTCAATCTCGGTTACGGCAGCGCGCACAAGGAAAATCCTGTCGGTCTCGGTCCTGTAGAAATCGATCCGACGGATCGACGATCGTCAGAGATGCGTGTGGCGGCGGCGGCAGCGCGCAGAACACCGAACCCTAATTCTCTCGATCTCTAATCTCATATCTTCAACCTAATCTCTGTATACCACTTGTTAGATAATAACGAGAAAAACGAGAAACGAGAGACACGGATTTTTATGTGGAAACCCTTGCGGGAGAAAACCACGGACGCACGAAGGCGCAATCACTATGAGGAGGAGTATTACAAGCACGAGATGACAAACTGTCTGAGGTGCGATACATGGGGTATATATGAGGGCAATACATGAGAGTCCTTGAAGGACAAGTAAACAAGGTGTACTCGTACGCGTCGACGTCAACGCAAAGGCCCACACCGGTTGTACTACGTCTAGTCCAACGCAGTATAATTTGGATCACAATTTAACATTAATGGTAAGTTCTCGCAAGTATTCAAACCTACCAGGGGCATTAGACAGGGAGACTCTATTGTTAAAGTATGTAACGTAGGATGTGTAAGGTGTAGATATAACCGTATACATGTGTGGGGACGTGCATTGTACTCGGGTAGTTAGGATACGTTTAGGTTGATCTCTATCCCTTGTATAGATTATGACTTGGAGATCAATCCTACAACAACCTAACTACCTAAACCCTGTAATCTCTTGTGCCTATAAGTAACATGCAACGCGTCCCTGGAGAAACATACGCTTAACGCATCTTTACATGGTATTCAGAGCCATTCTCCTCTAAGCACATCTCCTGCGCCGCCAGCCCCCTTGCGCCGCCATGTCATCCTCAAGCTCCACCGCAGCAGCCCCATCCGTGCTCATCCCCATCGCCGAGAAACTCCATCGCTCCAACTTCAACGTCTGGCGTGCGCAGGCTATGGCCACCATTCGTGGCGCCCAGCTAGTCACCTATCTCTATCCAAAGAGGGAGGTGTCGGCGCCCAAGGTGTCTGACAAAGACGGCAAGGTCACTGACGTGCTAAACCCGACGTATGATATCGACAGGGCCCGAAACTCTCAGGTTTTGAGTTTTCTTTTCAATTCCATCTCACCCCCTGTGATGGTCCAGATCGCAACGTGCATCACGACGTCAGCAGCATGTACTGCAATCACGGAGATCTTCATCTCCTAGACGCAGGCGGCCATAGTCAACCGAGGATCGCTCTCTCCACCACCAAGAAGGGGAACTCCACCATTGCTGAGTACCTTGGCCGCATGAAGGCCCTCGGCGATGAGATGGCTTCCATCGGCAAGCCGCTCACGGACGATGATATCGTGTCGTATATCCTTGCTGGCTTGGATTTCGACTACATGTCTTCCGTCTCCTCCATCTACGCCAGGACCGTCCCCATCAAGCCCAACGAGCTTTACGCCCAACTCATCAGCTTCGAGAGCCGCCTCGCCATGTTCGAGGGTGGCAACTCGTCGTCACACTCTTCCGCCAACGCCGCTTCCCGTGGCGGTTGCGGTGGTTTCTCTCACGGCGGAGGTGTTAGGGAACGTAGTAATTTCAAAAAAAATCCTATGCACACGCAAGATCATGGTGATGCATAGCAACGAGAGGGGAGAGTGTTGTCCACGTACCCTCGTAGACCGAAAGCAGAAGCGTTAGCACAGCGCGGTTGATGTAGTCGTACGTCTTCACGATCTGACCGATCAAGTACCGAACGCACGACACCTCCGAGTTCAGCACACGTTCAGCTCGATGACGTCCCTCGAACTCTGATCCAGCCGAGCTTTGAGGGAGAGTTCCGTCAGCACGACAGTGTGGTGACGATGATGATGTTCTACCGACACTGGGCTTCGCCTAAGCACCGCTACAATATTATCGAGGTGGATTATGGTGGAGGGGGGCACCGCACACGGCTAAGAGATCTCAAGGATCAATTGTTGTGTCTATGGGGTGCCCCCCTGCCCCTGTATATAAAGGAGCAAGGGGGAGGCGGCCGGCCTAGGAGGAGGGCGCGCCAAGGGGGGAGTCCTACTCCCACCGAGAGTAGGACTTCTCCTTCCCTTGTTGGAGTAGGAGAGAAGGAAAGAGGGGGAGAGGAAGAAGGAAAAGGGGGCTGCACCCCTTGTCCAATTCGGATGAGAGGGGGGCTGCATGCCTCCTTCCTTTTGGCCTCTCTCCTCTATTCCCGTATGGCCCAATAAGGCCCATATACTCCCCGGCGAATTCTCGTAACTCTCCGGTACTCCGAAAAATACCCGAATCACTCGAAACCTTTCCGAAGACCGAATATAGTCGTCCAATATATCGATCTTTACGTCTCGACCATTTCGAGATTCCTCGTCATGTCCCCAGTCTCATCCGGGACTCCAAACTACCTTCATTACATCAAAATACATAAACTCATAATATAACCATCATCGAACTTTAAGCGTGCAGACCCTACGGGTTCGAGAACTATGTAGACATGACCGAGACACGTCTCCGGTCAATAACCAATAGCGGAACCTGGATGCTCATATTGGCTCCTACATATTCTACGAAGATCTTTATCGGTCAAACCGCATAACAACATATGTTGTTCCCTTTGTCATCGGTATGTTACTTGCCCGAGATTTGATCGTCGGTATCTCAATACCTAGTTCAATCTCGTTACCGAAAAGTCTCTTTACTCTTTTCGTAATGCATCATCCCGTAACTAACTCATTAGTCACATTGCTTGCAAGGCTTATAGTGATGTGCATTACCGAGAGGGCCCAGAGATACCTCTCCGACAATCGGAGTGACAAATCCTAATCTCAAAATACGCCAACTCAACATGTACCTTCGGAGACGCCTGTAGAGCTCCTTTATAATCACCCAGTTACGTTGTGACGTTTGGTAGCATACAAAGTGTTCCTATGGTAAACGGGAGTTGCATAATCTCATAGTCATAGGAACATGTATAAGTCATGAAGAAAGCAATAGCAACATACTAAACGATCAAGTGCTAAGCTAACGGAATGGGTCAAGTCAATCACATCATTCTCCTAATGATGTGATCCCGTTAATCAAATGACAACTCGTGTCTATGGTTAGGAAACACAACCATCTTTGATCAACGAGCTAGTCAAGTAGATGCATACTAGTGACACTATGTTTGTCTATGTATTCACACATGTATTATGTTTCCGGTTAATACAATTCTAGCATGAATAATAAACATTTATCATGATATAAGGAAATAAATAATAACTTTATTATTGCCTCCAGGGCATATTTCCTTCAGTCTCCCACTTGCACTAGAGTCAATAATCTAGTTCACGTCACCATGTGATTTAACACTAATATTCACATCTGCATGTGATTAACACCCATAGTTCACATCGTCATGTGATCAACATCCAAAGGGTTTACTAGAGTCAATAATCTAGTTCACATCGATATGTGATTAACGCCCAAAGAGTACTGAGGTGTGATCATGTTTTGCTCATGAGAGAAGCTTAGTCAACGGGTCTATCACATTCAGAGCCGTATGTATTTTGCAAATATTCTATGTCTACAATGCTCTGCACGGAGCTACTATAGCTAATTGCTCCCACTTTCAATATGTATCCAGATTAAGACTTAGAGTCATCTGGATCAGTGCCAAAAACTTGTATCGATGTAACCCTTTACGATGAACCTTTTTGTCACCTCCATAATCGAGAAACGTATCCTTATTCCACTAAGGATAATTTTGACCAATGTCCAGTGATCTACTCCTAGATCACTATTGTACCCTCTTGCCAAACTCTGGTGAGGTATTCAATAGGTCTGGTACACAGCATAGCATACTTTATAGAACCTATGACTGAGGCATAGGGAATGACTTTTCATTCTCTTTCTATTTTTTGCCATGGTCGGGTTTTGAGTCTTACTCAACTTCACACCTTGCAACACAGGCAAGAACTCCTTCTTTGACTGTTCCATTTTGAACTACTTCAAAATCTTATCAAGGTATGTACTCATTGAAAAATCTTATCAAGCATCTTGATCTATCTCTATAGATCTTAATGCTCAATGTGTAAGCAGCTTCACCAAGGTCTTTCTTTGAAAAAACTCTTTTCAAATACTCCTTTATGCTTTCCAGAAAATTCTATATCATTTCCAATCAACAATATGTTATCCACATATAATATTAGAAATGTTGTAGTGCTCCCACTCACTTTCTTGTAAATACAGGCTTCTCCAAAAGTCTGTATAAAACCATATGCTTTGATCACATCATCAAAGCGTATATTCCAACTCCGAGATGCTTGCACCAGTCCATAGATGGATCGCTGGAGCTTCACACTTTGTTAGCACCTTTCGGATCGACAAAACCTTCTGGTTGCATCATATACAACTCTTCTTCCAGAAATCCATTTAGGAATGCATTTTTGACATCCATTTGCCAAATTTCATAATCATAAAATGCGGCAATTGCTAACATGATTCGGATAGACTTAAGCATCGATACAAGTGAGAAAATCTCATCGTATTCAACACCTTGAACTTGTCGAAAAACTTTTTTTGTGACAAGTCGAGCTTTGTAGATAGTAACACTACTATCAGCGCCTGTCTTCCTCTTGAAGATCCATTTATTCTCAATCGCTTGCCGATCATCGGGCAAGTCCACCAAAGTCCACACTTTGTTCTCATACATGGATCCCATCTCAGATTTCATGGCCTTAAGCCATTTTGCGGAATCTGGGCTCATCATCGCTTCCTCATAGTTCGTAGGTTCACCATGGTCTAGTAACATGACTTCCAAAATAGGATTACCGTACCACTCTGGTGCGGATCTTACTCAGGAAGACCTACGAAGTTCGGTAGCAACTTGATCTGAAGCTTCATGATCATCACCATTAGCTTCCTCACTAATTGGTGTAGGAATCACAGAAATTGATTTCTGTGATGAACTACTTTCCAATAAGGGAGCAGGTATAGTTACCTCATCAAGTTCTACTTTCCTCCCAATCACTTTTTTCGAGAGAAATTCCTTCTCTAGAAAGGATCCACTTTTAGCAACGAATATCTTGCCTTTGGATCTGTGATAGAAGGTGTACCCAACAGTCTTTTTCGGGTATCCTATGAAGACACATTTCTCTGATTTGGGTTTGAGCTTATCAGGATAAAACTTTTTCACATAAGCATCGCAGCCCCAAACTTTAAGAAACGACAACTTTGGTTTCTTGCCAAACCACAGTTCATAAGGCATCTTCTCTAATGCATAACCCCAAAACGATAGTGGTAAATCGGTAAGATACATCATAGATCGCACCATATCTAGTAAAGTACGATTACGACATTCGGACACACCATTACGCTGTGGTGTTCCATGTGGCGTGAGCTGTGAAGCTATTCCACATTGTTTTATATGAAAGCCAAACTCGTAACTCAAATATTCTCCTCCACGATCAGATCGTAGAAACTTTATTTTCTTGTTACGATGATTCTCCACTTCACTCTGAAATTCTTTGAACTTTTCAAATGTTTCATACTTTTGCTTCATTAAGTAAATATACACATATCTGCTCAAATCATCTGTGAAGGTTAGAAAATAACGATACCCGCCACAAGCATCAACACTCATTGGACCGCATACATCGGTATGTATTATTTTCCAACAAGTCAGTAGCTCGTTCCATTGTTCCAGAGAACGGAGTTTTAGTCATCTTGCCCAAAAGGCACGGTTCGCAACCATCAAATGATTCATAACCAAGTGATTCCAAAAATCCATCTTTATGGAGTTTCTTCATGCGCTTTACACCGATGTGACCCAAACGGCAGTGCCACAAATAAGTTGCACTATCATTATCAACTTTGCATCTTTTGGCATCAATATTATGAATATGTGTATCATTACAATCCAACAAACTATTTTCATTGGGTGTATGACCATCGAAGGCTTTATTCATGTAAACAGAACAACAATTATTCTCTGTTTTAGATGAATAACCGTATTGCAATAAACATGATCAAATCATATTCATGCTCAACGCAAACGCCAAATAACATTTATTTAGGTTTAACACTAATCCAAAAGTATAGGGAGTGTGCGATGATGATCATACCAATCTTGGAACCACTTCCAACATACATCGTCACTTCACCCTCAACTAGTCTCTGTTTATTCTGTAACTCATGTTTCGAGTTACTAATTTTTAGCAACTGAACAAGTATCAAATACCCAAGGGCTACTATAAACACAAGTAAGGTACACATCAATAACCTGTATATCAAATATACCCTTGTTTACTTTGCCATCCTTCTTATCCACCAAATATTTAGGGCATTTCCGCTTCCACTGATCATTTCCTTTGCAGCAGAAGCACTCAGTTTCAGGCTTTGGTCCAACTTTGGGCTTCTTCACGGAAGTGACAACTTGCTTGCCATTCTACTTGAAGTTCCCTTTCTTTTCCTTTGCCCTTTTCTTGAAGCTAGTGGTCTTGTCAATCATCAACACTTGATGCTCTTTCTTAATTTCTACCTTCATCGATTTCAGCATCACGAAGAGCTCGGGAATCGTTTTCGTCATCCCTTGCATACTATAGTTTATCACGAAGCTCCAGTAACTTGGTGATGGTGACTAGAGAACTCTGTCAATCAGTATCTTATCTGGAAGATTAACTCCCACTTGATTCAAGCGATTGTAGTACCCAGACAATCTGAGCACATGCTCACTAGTTGAGCAATTCTCCTCCATCTTTTAGCTATAAAACATGTTGGAGACTTCATATCTCTCAACTCGGGTATTTGCTTGAAATATTAACTTCAACTCCTGGAACATCTCATATGGTCCATGACATTCAAAAACATTTTTGTAGTCCCGGTTCTAAGCCATAAAGCATGGTGCACAAAACTATCAAGTAGTCATCATTTTGAGCTGCCAAACGTTCATAACGTCTGCATCTGCTCCTGCAATAGGTCTGTCACCTAGCGGTGCATCAAGGACATAATTCTTCTATGCAGCAATGAGGATAAACCTCAGATCACGGACCAAGTCCGCATCATTGCTACTAACATCTTTCAACTTAGTTTTCTCTAGGAACACATATAAAAACATAGGGAAGCAACAACGCGAGCTATTGATCTACAACATAATTTGCAAAATACTACCAGGACTAAGTTCATGATAAATTAAAGTTCAATTAATCATATTACTTAAGAACTCCCACTTAGATAGACATCCCTCTAATCATGTAAGTGATCACGTGATCCAAATCAACTAAACCATGTCCGATCATCACGTGAGATGGGGTAGTTTTCAATGGTGAACATAACTATGTTGATCATATCTACTATATGATTCACGCTCGACCTTTCGGTCTCAGTGTTCCGAGGCCATATCTGTATATGCTAGGCTCGTCAAGTTTAACCTGAGTATTCTGCATGTGCAACTGTTTTGCACCCGTTGTATTTGAACGTAGAGCCTATCACACCCGATCATCACGTGGTGTCTCAGCACGAAGAACTTTCGCAACGGTGCATACTTAGAGAGAACACTTATACCTTGAAATTTAGTGAGAGATCATCTTATAATGCTACCGTTAATCAAAGCAAAATAAGATGCATAAAGGATAAACATCACATGCAATCAATATAAGTGATATGATATGGCCATCATCATCTTGTGCTTGTGATCACCATCTCCGAAGCACCGTCATGATCACCATCGTCACCGGCGCGACACCTTGATCTTCATTGTAGCATCGTTGTCGTTTCGCCACCTATTGCTTCTACGACTATCGCTATCGCTTAGTGATAAAGTAAAGCAATTACAGGGCGATTGCATTGCATACAATAAAGCGACAACCATATGGCTCCTGCCAGTTGCCGATAACTCGGTTACAAAACATGATCATCTCGTACAATAAAATATAGCATCATGTCTTGACCATATCACATCACAACATGCCCTGCAAAAATAAGTTAGACATCCTCTACTTTGTTGTTGCAAGTTTTACGTGGCTGCTACGGGCTGAGCAAGAACCGTTCTTACCTACGCATCAAAAAACCACAACGATAGTTCGTCAAGTTAGTGTTGTTTTAACCTTCTCAAGGTCCGGGTGTAGCCACACTCGGTTCAACTAAATTTGGAGAAACCGACACCCACCAGCCACCTATGTGCAAAGCAAGTTGGTAGAACCAGTCTCGCGTAAGCGTACGCGTAATGTCGGTCCGGGCCGCTTCATCCAACAATACCGCTGAACCAAAGTATGACATGCTAGTAAGCAGTATGACTTGTATCGCCCACAACTCACTTGTGTTCTACTCGTGCATATAACATCTACGCATAAAACCAGGCTCGGATGCCACTGTTGGGGAACGTAGTAATTTCAAAAAAATTCCTACGCACACGCAAGATCATGGTGATGCATAGCAATGAGAGGGAAGAGTGTTGTCCACGTACCCTCGTAGACCGAAAGCGGAAGCGTTAGCACAACGCGGTTGATGTAGTCGTACGTCTTCACGATCCGACCGATCAAGTACCGAACGCACGGCACCTCCGAGTTCAGCACACATTCAGCTCGATGACGTCCCTCGAACTCCGATCCAGCCGAGCTTTGAGGGAGAGTTCCGTCAGTACGATGGTGTGGTGACGATGATGATGTTCTACCGACGCAGGGCTTCGCCTAAGCACCGCTACGATATTATCGAGGTGGATTATGGTGGAGGGGGGCACCGCACACGGCTAAGAGATCTCAAGGATCAATTTTTGTGTCTATGAGGTGCCCCCCTGCCCCCGTATATAAAGGAGCAAGGGGGCGTCCGGCCTAGGAGGAGGGCGCGCCAAGGGGGAGTCCTACTCCCATCGGGAGTAGGACTCCTCCTTCCCTTGTTGGAGTAGGAGAGAAGGAAAGAGGGAGAGGAAGAAGGAAAAAAGGGGGCTGCACCCCTTGTCCCATTCGGACCAGAGGGGGGATGCATGCCTCCTTCCTTTTGGCCTCACTCCTCTATTCCCGTATGGCCCAATAAGGCTCATATACTCCCTGGCGAATTCCCGTAACTCTCCGGTACTCCGAAAAATACCTGAATCACTCGGAACCTTTCCGAAGTCCGAATATAGTCGTCCAATATATCGATCTTTACGTCTCGACCATTTTGAGACTCCTCTTCATGTCCCCGATCTCATCCGGGACTCCGAACTACATTCGTTACATCAAAATACATATACTCATAATATAACCGTCATCGAACTTTAAGCGTGCGGACCCTACGGGTTCGAGAACTATGTAGACATGACCGAGACACGTCTCTGGTCAATAACCAATAGCAGAACCTAGATGCTCATATTGGCTCCTACATATTCTACAAAGATCTTTATCGGTTAAACCGCATAACAACATACGTTGTTTCCTTTGTCATCGGTATGTTATTTGCCCAAGATTTGATCGTCGGTATCTCAATACCTAGTTCAATCTCGTTACCAGAAAGTCTCTTTACTCGTTTCGTAATGCATCGTCCCGTAACTAACTCATTAGCTACATTGCTTGCAAGGCTTATAGTGACGTGCATTACCGAGAGGGCCCAGAGATACCTCTCCGACAATCGGAGTGACAAATCCTAATCTCGAAATACGCCAACTCAACATGTACCTTCGGAGACACCTGTAGAGCTCCTTTATAATCACCTAGTTACGTTGTGACGTTTGGTAGCACACAAAGTGTTCCTCCGGTAAACGGGAGTTGCATAATCTCATAGCCATAGGAACATGTATAAGTCATGAAGAAAGCAATAGCAACATACTAAACGACAAGTGCTAAGCTAACGGAATGGGTCAAGTCAATCACATCATTCTCCTAATGATGTGATCCCGTTAATCAAATGACAACTCATGTCTATGGTTAGGAAACACAACCATCTTTGATCAACGAGCTAGTCAAGTAGAGGCATACTAGTGACACTATGTTTGTCTATGTATTCACACATGTATTATGTTTCCGGTTAATACAATTCTAGCATGAATAATAAACATTTATCATGATATAAGGAAATAAATAATAACGTTATTATTGCCTCTAGGGCATATTTCCTTCAGGAGGCCGCGGCAGGAATGGAGGCGACCGTGGTCACGGTGGTGGCCGTGGCAATGGAGGAAACAGCGGCCGTGGAAACGGCCACGGTGGACGTGGCCAAGGAGGCGGGGGACGAGATGAGCTCCCTGAGGTGTTCTGTCAGATCTACAAAAATCCCAACCACACTGCCATCGAGTGCTACAGGCGCTTCGACGTCGCATTCACCAAGGAGAAGAGTGCGAGCGCCGTGTCCAACTCCTACGGCGTCGACACCAACTGGTACGTCGACACAGGCGCCACCGATCACATCACCGGAGAGCTGGACAAGCTCACCATGAGGGAGAGGTACAACGGACATGATGGAGTGAACATGCCCAACGGAGCAGGTATGAAAATTACTCATATTGGTCAAGCATATGTTCGTACTCCCACTCATAATCTTCATCTAAAAGATATCCTTTACTCACCTAAAGCCACAAAAAATCTTGTTTCTGCTCATCGTCTATCACAAAATAATCATGTGTTTCTTGAAACTCACCCTCGTTTCTTCTTCATTAAGGACAAGGCAACGAGGAGCACCCTCCTCCACGGCAGGTGTAGAGCCGCCTCTAGCCCCTATCATCGGCTTCTTTAGGCCCGGGCAGGCATGCTTTTGGTGCCACCAAGATTTCTCCGTCAAGGTGGCACGATCGATTAGGTCATTCGTCTTTGAAAATTGTTCAGCATGTTCTTAGCAAGAACAAAATTTCTTTTTCAGTTCAAGAGTTGAATAAAGAGGGGGGGTGTGATGCATGCCAACAAGGCAAAAGTCACCAACTTCCATATCCACATTCTAGTAGTTCTTCAAATGCTCCTTTAGAGCTTATCTATTCTGATGTATGGGGTCCTGCCCGTGATTCAATGAATAAAAAGAATTATTATGTGAGCTTTATTGATGATTTTAGCAAATTTACTTGGATATTTCTTCTTAAACATAGGTCAGAAGTCTTTAAAGTGTTTCATGAATTCCAAGCACTTGTAGAAAGACTTTTTGATCGCAAAATCACCACCATGCAAACCGACTGGGGTGGTGAGTATGAAAGGTTAAATTCCTTTTTCCGCCAAATTGGCATCACACACCATGTTTCCTGCCCGCATGCCCATCAGCAGAACGGCTCCGCCGAAAGAAAGCACTGTCACATTGTTGAGGTTGGTCTTTCCTTGTTAGCTCATGCGTCTACGCCCCTCAAATTTTGGGGTGAGGCATTCATAGCTGCCATGTATTTGATCAACCGTACGCCAAGTAAGGTGATCAACCTTGAGACTCCACTAGAAAAATTATTTCATGAGACACCAAACTATCATGCCCTTCGTACCTTTGGGTGCGCATGTTGGCCCAACCTCCGTCCTTTCAATGCTTGCAAGCTCGAATTCCGCTCCAAACAATGTGTATTCCTTGGTTATAGCAATCTTCATAAAGGTTTCAAGTGTCTAGACATAACTGCTGGACGTGTTTATATTTCTCGTGACGTCGTGTTCGATGAAACGGTGTTTCCCTTTGCCAAATTAAACCCCAATGCCGGTGCACTCATCAGATCTGAAGTTCTTCTTCTCTCTGAAAATTCCTCCTCCTTACCTCTTGATCATGGGGACGAACATATAGCTAATGATCACTTGGGTAATTCTCATGAAAATTCTGCTATAAATTTTGGAGGAAATCCGGTTGTGCACTGTGATTTTATGCAGCAACAAAGGACAAGCGCGGAGCACGAAGTTGATCCAGGTGTTGCACCAGAAGCTGACGGCGGTGATCCTGATGAGGATTCGCCCTCACCTGCTGTGCCAGGCAGTGGCAGCGCACCCGCCTCGGGGTCAGGCGGGCCAACAACGGACGACCACGCGTCCCCCCGCGACCCCGTGAGTGAGGCAACGACAACCCACGGCGGGTCCAGCGAAGCAGGTGGGCCAGCCGCACTCAAGCGCCAGGTAAGGCGCCACCCCGCGCTCGGCGGTTCCCCAGCTGGGCCTCAACAAGTGGCCCAACGAGCAACTGGCCCCGGCTCCGAGGAGATCAACCTGGGATCGGGCGCCGCTGGGTCGTCTGCCGCATTGGATTCCTCTGGATCTTCTGCGCAGCGGCCCTCTGCTGCAGTTTCTGTGCCAATAAGAACCAGATCACAACATGGGGTCTTGAAGCCAAAGGTTCAGACAGATGGCACGGTCAGGTATGATAATATGCGTTTTGGTGGCCTAGCTGTTACAGGTGAGCCAGGAAATTTGACTGAGGCTTTTGAAAATAGAAATTGGAAAAATGCTATGGATGAAGAATATAATGCTCTCATTAGAAACAAAACATGGCACTTAGTTCCTCCAGCAAGAGGCGGAAATATAATTGATTGTAAATGGGTTTACAGAGTCAAAATAAAGGCTAGTGGAGAAATAGACAGATACAAGGCTAGATTAGTAGCAAAGGGTTTTAAACAACGATACGGCATTGACTATGAGGACACATTTAGTCCGATTGTTAAAGCAGCTACTATTAGACTTGTTCTCTCTGTTGCAGTATCAAATGGTTGGAGTCTTCGTCAATTGGATGTGCAGAATGTGTTCCTTCATGGCATTCTAGAGGAGAAAGTCTACATGAAACAACCACCTGGGTATGAGGTAAAAGACAAGTGTCAATATGTGTGCAAACTTGACAAGGCGTTATATGGTCTAAAACAAGCACCTAGAGCATGGTATTCTAGGTTAAGTGATAAACTTCAAAGGCTTGGTTTTCGACTTTCAAAGGCTGACACGTCACTTTTCTTCTATAAGAAAGGAAAAATAATCATCTTTATGTTGGTATATGTTGATGATATTATTGTGGCTAGCTCATCGCAAGAAGCAGTCAATGCACTGTTAGAAGATCTTAAGAGAGACTTTGCTCTAAAGGACCTTGGCGACTTGCACTACTTCTTGGGAATAGAAGTGAAAAAGGTAACTAATGGAATAGTCTTAAGTCAAGAAAAATATGTGTCAAATATATTAAAAAGGTCAGGTATGATGAATTGTAAAGTTTCAAACATGCCACTTTCAACTACTGAAATTTTTTCCAAGAAGGGGAGTCCTTGGGAGCCGAGGCAGCTACAAACTACAGAAGTGTGGTAGGTGCTTTACAGTACTTGACGCTTACAAGGCCTAACATATGTTTTCCTGTCAACAAGGTGTGCCAATTCTTGCATGCTCCTACTTTTCAGCATTGGACTGCAATGAAGAGGATTTTGAGATATCTTAGAGGTAATATGAGTACAGGATTAAAGTTCACGAGATCAACCTCAACTGTGGTAAGTGCCTTTTCAGATGCAGACTGGGCAGGTTGTCCTGATGATAGAAGGTCAACTAGTGGTTTTGCTGTTTTCTTTGGACCAAACCTTATATCTTGGAGTGCACGAAAATAAGCAACTGTGTCTAGATCCAGCCCTGAGGTTGAATACAAAGCTCTAGCAAATGCCACGACTGAGTTGATATGGGTTCAAACCTTGCTTGCTGAACTAGGTATAAATCATTCTTCAGTTGCACGACTGTGGTGTGACAACATTGGTGCCACTTATCTGTCAGCAAATCCAGGGTTCCATGCAAGAACAAAACACATTGAAGTGGACTGTCATTTTGTTCGTGAGAGAGTAGCCAAGAAGCTATTGGACATTCGTTTTATTCCCACTAATGATCAAGTTGCAAATGGTTGCACTAAAGCCTTGTCATGGCGCAAGCTGGAAGAATTCAAGAACAATCTCAACTTGATAAACTTGTGATTGAGGGGGCGTGTTAAAGTATGTACCGTAGGATGTATACGGTGTAGATATAAACCGTATACATGTGTGGGAGCGTGCGTTGTACTCGGGTAGTTAGGATACATTTAGGTTGATCTCTATCCCTTGTATAGATTATGACTTGGAGATCAATCCTACAACAACCTAACTACCTAAACCCTGTAATCTCGTGTGCCTATAAGTAACACGCAAAGCGTCCCTGCAGAAGCATACGCTTAACGCATCTTTACATCTATATCCCCATATCCGTTCTTGGTATGCACAGAAGGACTAACAAGCTTATTCAAGCGTGTGTGAGCACAATATTTATCGGAAGGAATCCGGGTTGGTACCCATGCGCCTTGGGTGTCACACCTATTGTTTGTTGATGATTGCTTTAGTAAGGCTTCTGAGTCAGGTTCAAGACAGATTCGTGAAATCTTGCAAATGCACATACAAGGCTCGGGCCAGTTAGTGAATATTGCAAAGTCCGCAGCTTTGTTCAGCTCAAACTGCAATGTAGAATCAAATCAGGAGGTACATGGTGCCTGTGGGGTCCTAACCGACGCGCTGAGGCTAAGGGAGAAGTACTTGGGGCCAGTTTGGAAGTATTGCTACAAGCATTAGGAAACTAGCAAATGGCTGGACCCCAAAACTGATGAATAGTGCTAGAAGAGAGGTTCTTGTGAAGTCGGTGTGGCAGGCTATCCCTACTTTCTCACTGAGCTGTTTCAGATCATCTAAAAACAAAATTAACAAGCTTTGTAGCGGCAGGAGATGAAAATAGAAGATGCATTGGCAAAAGTGGGGAGATATTGCCGTACCGAAATGCGATTGGGGAGGGGTGGATTTCGAGACTTTGAATTGTTCAACCAAGCTATTTTGTCCAAGCAGGGGTGGCATCGCTTACAAACCCCGACTCCCTCAGTGCGAGGGTCTTATAAAAGGTAAATATTACCATGATGGAGATTTTATGACATAAGGAAAAATAGGCGCAATGCCTCTCATACTTGGCGAGTGATTGTTCACGGCAGGGATGCCCTACAGTTTGGATTGGTAGAGGGTGGGAGACGGCAGTAGTGTTGGTGTGTGAACAGACCCATGGATTCCAGATTTTATACTAGCAGGAGGCCCTTGGTCAAGCTACCAAATGCATCGGTTGCCAAAGTGCATGAACTGATAGATGAGCACTCAGGGCAGTGGGACATGGCAAATATCCAGAGCAACTTTGTTTGAATCCGATGTGGAAACTATTGGTAGATAGAATACCCCTAGGAAGACAAGACTGTACATAAAGCTCTTGTCATGTAAAAAAAAGAGTTGATAATCGACAAGACTGTACATAATTATGGCATCCAAACTTGATGGCAAAATGAATTCAATTCATGAAACATAAAAGAGTTACTAGTATACAACTAGAGGAGCTCAAAACTGTCCCATTGATCAGACTCACCAAGACAGTGAAAGTCTGGGTCTGGGATATGAAATATTAACAACATAAATTAACTGATGATACAACTTTCAACAGTCCAAGGATTCTTTCCGGGCTGGAATGTGTGCCGGACAGCGGTCCGGTCACGAAGTACAAGGTAACAGGAGCAACGAATAGGAGAACAACTGGGTGTTGGGATTTACGACAAGGCATGTACAATGCTGGTAACGCACAATCAAAGAATATCTCTGGTGTATTTCTCGGAGGTCTAGCTATCTGAAATTTTTCAGGAGGTGGGAGGAAGGAATGGGTGAGCTGACCGATTTTGTCAGGCTGCCACCCACACTGTTGTCTGCCGTTCTTACCGGTGTGGCGCACTCGTTGAAGTCAAGGACTCTTGCTTCAGCCTGCAGTGTTAACTGGAATTAGAAATACTGATGATATTGCAGTCTTAAGTATCATATAGAGTAGTATCTGTAGTCAATGCTCGATCTAGTTTGTTCAAAAATCAAAATTGGTCGAAACCATCACATCTGACCAACTACAGGAATCAAATTACCATAGTTTTCCCACATAAGATTTGTAATTGCTATATACCTAGGGAAAAAACAACTAAATGGTCTCCTAAGAAATTCCAACTCTACTATCCCAGGTACTGAATGAAGCAGATGAGAACTACGCACCATGATTTTATTTTGCGGCTTGCCAGTTCCTGTTTCATTTTCGGCATCTATGTTTTCCTTGTTTTCCTCATCAAAAATTTTGTTGCCACATTGGCTGCCACTTGCCAGGACCTCGCGGGCATCCGCCAAAGCAGAAGCACTCTGCACATTTATCCGCTTCATCAATCCTAATGCATCATAAGTTGTATCCGCTGGGCTGATGAAGTATGACCCCTGCACAAGTGAAGGTATTAACCAAAAGAAAGAAACAATGGGTAACAGATGACAAGTACTTCTCATGCCCCAGCTCGTCCAAAACTACAAATATGGCCCATCAAAAAAAGCTTGTTGCGGATTTGACGCAGGCTAGCTGTAAGACAATAAATATTTCAATGCTAACTGTACCTTATATTGCATATCTATGAACCAAGGGGACTTCCAAGCCGATGGAGATTCCAGTCCTCTTTTGACACCAGGCGTATCAGCCAATCTGAAAAGAGTAGCAATTCAGAATAGCAAAAAAGAGCAAACCAACTGGCAATTTGCAACGGTAATTGTGTTCTTCGTTAGAAAGATCCATGTGTTCTTCGACAGTTGAATTCAAATTGCAGATGCTAATACCAGTAAGGGAGTTAGTAGATAAATGACTTGTTATCATTTTAGTCTAGATAAACCAAAATCTCAGGCAAATGACATTCAGCTTCAGAGTAGAAAAGGGAGCACTTAAAGAATCTTCTACTCTCAGTCTCTCACAGATAAGTACTCCCTGTGGAGTATTAATCATTAAATTCATAAATCTAATACTCCCTCTGTTCACTTTTACAAGGCGCTGTAGACATTTCAGACAGCATGCAAAACAACTCAATTTTAGTTGTCTGAAATGACTTATAAAAGTGAACGGAGGGAGTAGTAGAATAGGTATCTAGGTAAATCCAAATCTTCAGGCAAATTTAATTTTCTAGCAATGAAGAGATTTTAACATGGAATGATGGCAACTTGCCAGGTACCAGTTTCAAATTTATATTTAGTGGATTTCACAAATATGCACAGTTATGGAGAGGGTTGCATCACATTAATGCTTGCTAGTAACTAGATGAGGATGAAATGACCAATTCCACCAACAAACAGTTGTAGTAAGACCTGCCACATCTAGACTCACACGTACTATGTGCTGACCAAAGTAAAGAAACTGATTGGAGGACCTAAAAGATCATCTTGGAAGCAGACTAGTGTGCAATCTTACATGTTCACATATTCATAATCCATTTGAATGCATGGTGAAGATTTCTCGGCAATGAGTTCTCCAGACTTTGATTTAGCAAATGCTTCCTTACAGGCCGATAGAGCTTCAAGATTTGTGTTCATTTTCTGATACATGGCATTTGCGCCATGATCAGAAATGTCATTGTCCTTGTGTTCAACAAGAACAGTTGCAGGTGGCTGCATGGAACAAAAATATAAGTAAGAACAAGATCAGCAGGTCAAGGGAAAAACTTATATGCCACTTTGCCCCCGCCTTTCAGTTCAACCCCACATATTACATACATGATGACATCATTAGAGAGCTTGCTACTTTGAATCACATTTCTTGAAGACATGTTAAGCTAAATTTACTGGAGTAACTGTAGCAACTGCTATGCTACGCCGCAATAACTATATAAGCGTTACCTTCCGTTCTACTAAGATATGGTACCATCAACTGGGTAAGTGCAATTGAAGAACTGATTTAGAAGTACTTACCTCATCATTAGTATTGACCATATTTGCAGTGGAACACTGTTCCCCTCTTGCATGCTCATCCACAGTATGGTTGTTCTGTGCATTTCGTCCATCTTTTGCCTGCTCGCTTTCACCCAAAATTTCCTTGTTTTCATCACAGAACTCAAGTTTCTTCTCCAGAGGTTTAAAAGATGAAGATCGATTAGTGCAAAGAACTGATTCGGTAACAATTGCTTTGTCTTTAATGGCATGCATGCAACTTGTTTGAGCACTGACAGAGGATGTGCCCAACACACCACTGTCCTGTTCAGTCCTAGACTTCCTCTCCATTCTTTTTTCTGGAGTCGGAGATGACAGATCTCTCGGTCGTTTCTTTAATATTGATGGTGTGCTTATGAAGCTTTTGGCGGCACTCTTCAGCACAACATCAGGGCTTTCATCATGGGTAGGGGAGCCCCACAATCTCAATGGAGTGGTTACGCTCATGGTTGAGCGCATCAACTGCCGAATGCCAAGGGGACTGTACTCTTGCAAATCGCCGGAAGTTACAAGATCACAGCTGACAAATGGAACATCCATGCTTGGGAAGCGAGGAGGTTCATAGAATAGCGCTCCCTTATCTTGCTTTTCATCTGATGCAGCCTCACCCTGTGCCAATGGTGGTTCTTTGGCCATGCTGGCAGCAGGTTCTTCAGCATCAGTTAACTGTTTGTCCCCGTATTCCGGTATTCTTTCTATAATTGCTGAAGCACCATGTCTACCATCAGTACTGCCAGGGGTAGCAAACTGCTCAGAATCACCAAAAGAATCATGCATGCATGTGATCATCTCTGACCCAGAAACTTGCATTTCTCCTGACTTTTCATCAGCCGCGTCCGACAAACCATTTGAAATAAGAGATTGTGGTACTGACAACGATGGATCCTGGCCATAAGCAGCCACCATCATACTCGATGGATTTGATGTATGTGATGGGTTGGGTGCTGCCAAAAAATTGGTGTCTGCTTCAGAGGAATGTGTATCTGAATGGTGGTTTAGTCTTGAAAGAGAATCAGCATCAACTATATCAGGTCCAGAAAGAAGACTCTGGAACGAAATCTCTTGCCAAAGTTCTGATTTCAAACAATTAGGACTGCTGAAGTCAGCCTCGGACATGAAATGTAGTTTTTGCTCAGCTCCAGAAACATTTGTTAGCACAGAGATAGGCATATCTGGTGCTATCTCATACTGTAACATCGGTCTTTCATTATTCAATGTACTACAAATGGTCTGGTTGTTTTCAAACATAGAGTTACCTGGTATTTCATCAATATCCATCTGCAAATTCATTCTTTGTGAAATGTCCTGCTGCAAGAGTTTATCTGGACCAAATCTGGAGGAAGAAGCATGACAATGAACTTCAGACAAAGCAGATGCAGCACCCTCGGTGGAAGTATAGTCTTCCTGGCACATAGAAGACTGAGAATCACGTGCTTCTGTCTTGCTGGTATCCGCATTCACATGTAAATCACAGCTCAAGGCCAGATTGGTGTCCTGCACTTGCGAGCAAGAAACCATGGCCAATGAGGATTGACTACACCCTGATGAATCCTCAACCTCCCGGACAGCATTGCTGTCACTGTCCTCACTGTTTTGTTGCGTAATTGCCGGTGAGGAATTAAAATGCGCATGGTGTTCAATAAGTGGGAGACGCGAGACTTGAGCAAGTAAACCTGATGACATATAAGAATCAATTTTCTTCTTTACAGAACTGTTCCAGTGGTTTTTAATTGAATTGTCCGTCCTGGCAGGGGAAACATAAATTTAGAAGTCAATCATTTCAGTAGTCTAAAAGAGGACATCACTTGTTGAACAATAATAGTTACGCGATGCGTCAAAATCGTAGTAGAGCTTACCCAGTTTTTTTTTTTTTTGAAATGGCCAAATCATGTTTTCTGTTGAATGACCGGAACAAATATACAAGAATGTACATAGTAACATGGGACTTAGGCCTGCCTAGACTATATGGGCCTATTGATATGCAAAGCATATATGCGCATAAAGGGAATACTGCTAACATGTTGCACATTCTCTCTGCTTGCTGTAATACTCACCAGTCGACACCATATTTGACTAAAAATAACATATATTATTTCAAATTTTGTTCAAAGAAAATAAAAGAGAGCTATTACAGTGGCAGTGGTTTAACATTTTTATGGGACCGGTGCCCTAATTTTATTTTCCAAAAGCAAAACAATTTAGTTCCCTTTTGAGATTACCATCTTTTCCCGAGTATAACACCGTAGCTTCCAAATGATACCGAATAAGAAAAAGGGGAATGGATGCTGAACCCAAAAGTTTGTGAATTCATCAGGGAGAATGAAAAGAAAAACTTCTTTTCACAGGACAGGACTCATCATGATATCATACATAAATATTTCCCAGCAGCTCATACATAAAAGGAAACATCATTTAGTTACCTTCCGGGTAAAAACTTTGTCAATTCAGCCCATTTGTTTCCATACATTCGATGAGCATGTATAAGAGTAATTTCCTCCTCCTGTGTCCATGCATCCTTGTTTATGCCAGGGTTAAGATGATTGTGCCACCTAATCACAGATAAGAATCCATTGTTAAAGGATACATGCTCTATGGTCAATTAGTGATGGCTACGAATTAAAGCCAATGTATTTAGCTGCTACTCAGTTGGCCCCAAAATAGGAACTTTCACTAAATAACAATAATTGTAAGAGGAACAGCTGTAGTATGTTAACATGTAATTAAAAAAGATTAATACTTTAGTTCGAATGTCTTTTTGCTTTTTACTGACTTTACCAAAAGGCTGATGAATCTGAAATTATAAAATCAGCTCTCCTGAATTCTGGTATTGCTAGCTAGCAGCACGAAGAGGTGCTAGCATTACAAGGTTGGGACATATTGACATTTTATTCACTTGATCCTCTATATTTTTAAAACTATTCAGTCAAAAAAAATTGAAACTATTAAATAAAACATTTTTATCCAGAACCCGGCCTATGCCTTAACAGTAGAATCATCGGGATAATGGAAAGAGGCAAACTAACACTTCAACATTGCATTAGTGATTGTTGAGATTACTGTGTTCTTTAACCAGGAATACATAGGAGAACTCTGTATCACTTGCATCAAGAATTACATTATTCATGTGCCTTATAAAACCATAGTGCTGATGTGCAAAGCCAACAAGGCACCAGGGCACTCCATGAGTTACTGTCCACATTCAGTTGTTCAACGCTCAGTCGTATATATTATATTGCAAAGAAAAATGGTTCTTAGGTACAAGATTGATGAAATTAAAGGGCACTCCCATCCATACCGTTCCCGACATTGCTTTCCTATACGTCCTGGCAAAGCTTGGGCAATAGTTGACCATTTCTTTGGACCATATTTCTTTACCATTTCAACAATGATATCATCTTCCTAAAAATATGAAACAACCGGTTGATAAGACTCACGTGAGCATACAAGATGCTCAATCAAACATTAGCAGAATAAGCCTGAAATGGAAACAAATCAAATAGGGGGCCTACTTCTTTGGACCATGGCCCTTTGATCAACTCAGGATTTAGAACCTTTTGCCACCTATGCAGGCATTGTACATCGGTTCTATCGGGAAAACACTCCGCTGGAAAAGAATGTATTATGTCAGTGCTTAGACTTGTCAAAAATCAGAAAATGTAGGGAGGTGTTTCTAATAACAGAAAAGGAAAAAAAGAAAGCTGACTGGAGACGAATGAGAGAAAGCACAAACTAATGGAACAAATCAATATCTTATCTTAGATAATGGAAGGATCATCCTCTTGGTTTCTAATGAATCAATGTATGTAATTATAAAGCAAACATGCACAAGAGAATAGAAGAATAAAAGAACAAAAGAAGCTAACATCATTGTAAAAAATGTAGTGTCGCATAGATATAAAAATGCTAAAGAAAAATGCACAAACCACCTTCGGAACATGACACAGCAAAATATATTTCTTCGTAGCAGGATCAGGGGAAAGAATGAGAAAGACAATTTCACCATATTTCTTACTGCGGACAGGGCCTATCACAAGCATATAGTTTTATCGGGACGATAACTCTGAGAAGAGAGATTTTCCACCTTTTCTTTCAACTCAGGGGAAATACGTTCGAGCAGCACTAATTTTGAATCCCTCAGGCAAAATAAGAACAGAACCTACATTCAACCCTTCTGGCACCCTGAACAGACTAGCTGAGGGGGATGTGTCTGTCCAGCAATTTTGGGTTCTTCATACCCTGAGATCCACTCTCTTAGCTTACTCTTTCGTATACTGTAGGGTCCTTACCCTCAAAAGAACACTTACGATGATATAGGACATGGATTTTAGATGCCTATATAATTCAAAATATTTTTTCCTTGAACAAGCACCCAAATGTGTGTCGTCTTGTATTAATATACTTCAAAATACAGAAAGAGTGATAGAGATGTCCAAGAAAGGTAAAAGAATTATATGTGCTACAAAAATACCATCATCAAGAGTAAACTAATAGCGTTGCCACATAATTTTACACAGGTATGAATCGATCCATAGAATATACCTATCTTTTTCCAGTTTTTCCCATTGTAAGTCTGGACTGCTCTGGACAATATATCATCCTGCATTTGATTAGCACACAAGTGAAATATTAGACAGTTTCAGTAAAAAAAAACTCATTTTTTTGTATAATCCACTGATTTATGACTTTTACATTGTGGTGCTAATTAAATGGCGCCCACACGTCGGTGAGGCACTGAGACGTATACAATATATCCCCACAAAAATGTGACAGGACAAGCACAGCATGAAGCGGAACTGGAATTGAGTATATGACAGAATAAAGCAGGAAGCTCCATGTTATAAGAACTTTTTAGCAAAACCCATGTTATAAGACTTTGCAGTGTATCATTTATCTTGTACTCCCCCAGTCCTGAAAGTTCTAGATACATCCATTTATGTGACAAGTAATTCAGGATGGAGGGAGTATATGGGTTAATCCAAGTGGCGCAGTTATGATATGCTCCCATGGGTGTATCTGCAAGAAATTCTCATACTGAACTACAACTGTTGACTAAACCACCCAATGAGACAACTCAAGCCTCCACAAAAGGGCCAGAGTGTTCCATCGAATTATTATTATTTTCCATAAAACTTATAAGTGTTTGCCATTATTGTGTATTTAAGAAAGAGATGCAAATAAACATAATGCATATCTTACAGTTGATCAGTCCTAAGCTATTCTCGGATGTTGAGTCAGCACTCACCATCCAGCCATTTGGACAGTAAATGGCCATTTGCCAACAAAAACATAAGATTCGACTCGGATGGCATACCTCTTCGGGGGTCCAATTTCCTTTGGTTGAGCGTCGTGTCGGGCCGGTGGTCCTCCTAAAGGTGAAGGAGCAGATAACTATAAGAAAAAAGCTATACAATTAACCGTTTATGCAAAGATCTGTTAGTATCTACCCATTGAGCGACCGTTGCCTCTGTGGCTCATTGCTGACTTTCCCTTCATGAGTAGTAGATGGCTGTCCAGAAGCCTCTCCAGCCTTCTTCGAAGCCTTTCCTTTATCGCTTGTCATCACGGGTGAAGACTGGATGCTCAATCCCCTCTATAGCAGAGCCTTGAAGATGCATAAAGAAGTAAAAAACAGTTTAATCTTTCTATGAATCAGAATCATTAAACTGTCAATCCTAATAGAGGTATTTGAGGAGTTGCTGCAAGCTATGTTGCACGAACACTCGGACTTTTTATGTTGAACTGAAATAATGTATGTCCAAACTGAAAATTGTAGCTTACAGTGATAGCGGCCAAACAAAAAGCGAATCGGGAAGATGCCTATAACTGCAGTGAAATTGAACGGCATTACAGAACCAGTCCTAATAGTTTCATGTTCAGGTTTCACCCCCACCTAAATGTGCACAACAAACTTACCCCTACCAGCGATTCACTGTCTGTGTCCCCTAAATTTCTAAGCATATAACAGAGCCCTAGGTTTCCTTGCACAAAACTAAAACTGAACGACATTTCAACCAAAAACTAACACCAGATATCGTCAAGTCTCAGAACCGACGGCCCCAGCCACAGTTCTTGTCAAATGACCTCCGGGCAGAAGCAGTGTGATAATGGAAGCCTAAAAGGTGCCAGCTTTACCAATCTACGGGCTGCAACAGAAGAACCTAGCGTTCAAATTTCAGAAGGGGGCTTCATTTTCAGTTTGGCAGAATCAGTGGGTACACGAATTCGCGAAGACGGTGATCCATAAAGGAGAAGATCTACGGGAAATAGAGTACAAGGAACTCACCAGGCTAGGGAAGCCGCCGGCCGGGCGCGCCGCCGACGAGGACGGCCGCCGCCGCCGCTGCGCAGATCTGCCGTAGCCCGACAGGAGGGCGGAGGAGACGTCGATCGGTAGATAAGGGGGATGCGCTGGCCGCGGAGCTACAGGGGAAGGAGGTCGCCGGAGAAGAGTGGCCTCGGGAGGGAGAGGGTGAGGACGGGGAGGAACATGCCACGGTGAGTCGCTCGGAGAGGGGGGCAGTTCGTTTTTTGAAATGGCGAGAGAGGGAGCATATCAGGTGTTTCGAGAACCTGAAAATTTCATTCCCGACCCTTGGATCACCTATAAACGGGCAGATCGAGGCTCTCTTTTCTCCAATTAACGAAATGACCCATATGTGAAAACACGCAAGGCGCCCCACCTAGGCACGCCTTCTAACCACACGCCAAAACTGAAAAAGTACGGTTTCAAGTGTGTGTATATGTAATAAAAGGCAGGCAATAAATATACGCCAAAATCGGTTTGGCGGAATCTGTGACTACTCAAATTCATGATGATGTGTCATAAAGCAGTAGATCTATAGGAGATAGTGCATGAGGAATTCTGCAGGCTAGGGGCGTTGACGCCTAGTCGCCTCGATAACGAAACGCACATCGTCATTGCAGATCTGTTGATGCCCAAGAGGAGATGGGGTTACCGGGAAAGAAGGTCATCGAAGAATGGGGGTTTCAAAAAAGAGGCATAAAGTGAACAGGAACATTGCCATAGCTTAGAGAGGGTGGTTCATTTTTTAAATGACCAGATGGGGAGATGTGTCAAGACTGAAGATTTTCTTCCTAGCCTTGGATCACCTGCCAACGAACAGATTGATGCTCTCCTTTTTGAACTAACGAAATGTTACATGTGTGAAAACACGCAACGCGCGCTCAAGTAAGCGCGCCATCTAACCACAAGGCAAAATTGAGGGAGTGCCGATTTGAGTGCATATACATCTGTAAAAGACAACCAATGAATATATAGGGTGTTTGCTTAAGATCGGTTTGGCAAAAATATGCGACTACTCAAATTCACGAGTGCGTGATATAAATTAGAAGATCTATAGCAAAAGGAGTACATATAGTACAAGGAATTCACCAGGCTAGGGATGTTGTCGGACGGGCAAACCGACAACAAGATGTCGTCGGCGTGCAGATCCGTCGATGCCCGAAGAGAAGAGCGAGGAGACGTCGATCTACAATGCACTGGTCGCGGGGTCACTGGGGAAGGAGGTCGTCGAAGAATAGATCTCAAGAAGGAAGGATGAGGACTAAAGGGAACATGTCATCGTTTAGAGTGTGGTTTGTTTTTAAAGGCGAGATGGGGATGTGTTTCAAGAGTAAGATTTCTTTCATAGCCCTTGGATCACCTACCAACGGCAGATCGATTCTTTCTTTTACCGATTACAAAAATGTCCCATATGTGAGCAAGGCACCCCACGTGAGTGCGCCTTCTACCACACGCCAAAACTGATGGAGTGTCATTTTGAGTACGAATTTATGTAATAAAAGACAGTCACTAAATATATAGCAAGAAAATATTTATTTTAAACCCTAGATTATCATCCTATTTTAAGGATAATCTTACTCTCTACCCTTCAAACCGTTTTGATTTACCCCTTTACACCATTGTAAAGGTTTTTTTTCAATTGTGTGGCAGTGCTTTCTACACATGTTAGCCTAGCTGGCATATTCAACTATGATTTTTTAAAGCACAAATAAAAACCACCAAAATCATATATTTGACAAGTAAGAATAGGGAGTGTTGAAAGAAATAGAATAGAAAAATCAACAACGTCGAACAATAAAGGCGTGGATTTAGTTCTATTTTGTTCTAGGGTATGGTCTTTTTCGTAAAGAAAAACACCAAGGATATCATTTTTCTTTCTATGTTTAAAACTTAAAACCATGAACTATAGCTACTTCCATGAATGGTTATAGACTGATAAGGTCAACTTAAAACCATGAACTATGATGGTTGGTCCAATTGGTATCATAGACTATGAAATTATCCATATATATTACAAAGTTTCGAAAACAATTTAACTTGAACCCTAGCCTTATGTTTGTATAGTGAATCTTTAGGTGTTCTCATATAATGTAAAATTTTGATGCCATGAGTGTAAAATCTGCAGAATTTCACATAGAAATGACTTTTGTGTAATGTGTAAAATTACCATGAGAAAAATGGACTCATAGTGTCTTTTTGTGCAAAAGACAAAATAAGATACTTATGTAGGCTCCCAATGTATTCCATCCTCATGGTCATGTTATTTCTCCTTTTCTTTTTAAACGTCGAATATGCAAAAAAAACTTTCATATGACCTTGCATAGAAGTCTCCGCTCCTCGGGAGCCAGCCTGAGGAGGCCGATCCCGTTGGTGGTCTTGGCATCGCTCGCCTCGCGAGGCTTGGCCCCTCGTGAGGGTCTTGAGTTGTTGATGTTGCAGCTGGGCCGTACCAGGCCGTCGATGGAGCCACGCAGTGGGCTGCAGGCAGGCAAGTCTGGGTACTCCCGTATCCAGAACACCGACAAGAACCACGTACTCATGTGTTGAGACCAAGACATTCCATCCCAACCACAAGAATCTTGATCTCTAGCCTTCCTTAAGTTGCTTTCCACTCAAATCATCTTTCCACCATAGCCAAATCTGTGAGAGAGAGTTGAGTGTTGAGGAGACTATCATTTAAAGCACAAGAGCAAGGAGTTCATCATCAACACACCGTCTATTACCTTTTGGAGAGTGGTGTCTCCTAGATTGGTTAGTTGTCACTTGGGAGCCTCCGTCAAGATTGTGGAGTTGAACCAAGGAGTTTGTAAGGGCAAGGAGATCGCCTACTTCGTGAAGATCTACCCAAGTGAGGCAAGTCCTTCATGAGCGATGGCCATGGTGGGATAGACAAGGTTGCTTCTTCGTGGACCCTTCGTCGGTGGAGCCCTCTGTAGCCTCGCGCAGCCATTACCCTTCGTGGGTTGAAGTCTCCATCAACGTGGATGTACGATAGCACCACCTACCAGAACCACGCCAAAAATCTCCGTGTCAACATTGCGTTTGCTCCCTCCTAACTCCTCTCATTTACTTTCTTGCAAGTTGCATGCTTTACTTTCAGCTGCTCATATACTCTTTGCATGCTTGCTTGAATTGTATTGTGGTTGCTTGACTTGTGCTAAGTTGCTAAAATCTGCCAAGAATTAAAATTGGGAAAAGGCTAGGTTTTTATTTGGTCAAGTAGTCTAATCACCCCCCCCCCTCTAAACATACTTTCGATCCTAAAAGTGGTATTGGAGCTTTGGTCTCCATTTGCCTTGATTTCCAAAGCTTTGGTGATCATAGCCTTGGTTTCACAACCTAGGAGAGTATGGCGTCTAGCGAGGGAAATTACCACCATAGAGGTCCTTACTTTGATGGTACCAATTTTGCTAGTTGGAAACATAAGATGAAAATGCATATTCTTGGACATAACCCCGCCGTTTGGGCTATTGTGTGTATTGGTTTGCAAGGTGAATTCTTTGATGGGAGAGAACCGAATCGTGAAGCTACCATGGAAGAATTGAAGATGTTGCAATACAATGCTCAAGCTTGTGACATCCTCTTCAACGGATTGTGCCCCGAAGAATTCAACAAAATCAGTCGTCTTGAGAATGCAAAGGAAATTGGGGATACTTTGATTGATATGCACGAAGGTACCGACTCCGTCAAGGAATCCAAGTTGGATCTGCTTCAAAGTCAACTTGACAAGTTCAAAATGAAGGATAGTGAAGGTGTCGCTGAAATGTACTCTAGTCTTGCTCTCATCACAAATGAGATTGCCGGCTTAGGAAGTGAAGAGATGACCGACAAATTCATCATCAAGAAGATATTGAGAGCCTTGGATGGAAAATATGATATTATGTGCACTTTGATCCAAATGATGCCAAACTACAAAGATCTTAAGCCAACCGAAGTCATTGGAAGAATTGTTGCTCATGAGATGTCACTCAAGGATAAAGAAGAGCTTCACAACAAGTCTAGTGGTGCTTACAAAGCCTCATGTGATTCTCCTACATCATCAAATGAGAAACAAGCCTTCAATGAAGAATTGAGCTTAATGGTGAAGAACTTCAACAAATTCTATAAGAGTAGAAGCAAGGAAAGAAGTTCCAAGTCAAGATCCTACAATGACAAAAGATCTTCTAGTCGTGAGCGAAATTGCTGCAATGAGTGTATGACTCCCTACAAAAGAAGAGAAGACTCGCCTAAAAGGAGAAGCAAAAGAGAAGAATCACCTCCAAGGGAGAGAAGGAGTAGAGATGATTGCTATGAACGAAGAACCTCTCAAAGAAGAAAGGATTCGGAAAGGAAGGACAAGTCATGAAGGAACTACACAAAATGAAGATATCAAGCTCATGTTGGTGAATGGGTATCCGGCTCCGACTCTGACCACCACTCCGAGAGAAGTTATCACTCTAACTCCGAATATACTCGAGATGAAGGTGCTGCCAGTCTAGCACTTGTGTCAACCAACTCCTATGACATATTTGATTCACCAAATGAAGGATTTGGAAGATGCTTCATGGCTAAAGGCCCTAAGGTAGCACATCCCGAGTATGTTGATTTCAATAGTGATGAAGATGACTTGCTAGGTGATGATGATTTACTTGTTAACAACTCTAGTGATGAACACTATGATGAAAATGCTATTAATCATGCTAATCAAGATGAAACGAATGACAATGATAAGAAGGAGATTGAGCGTCTAACTAAAGAACTAAACACTCTTAAGTTAGCTCATGAAACTACTTTAGAAGATCATCGAGAACTTTTAAAAACTCATGAGAAGGTACGCTTCGAGAAGCTCAATCTTGAGCAAGAACATGGGTTCTTAAAAGCCATCAATGACGATCTTCGGAAGAAAAGTTCTTCTTACATTGCCAAGCGTTTACTCTTGCTTACATGCCACAAGTAAAATCTAGCAACAAGGGCAAGAAAGATTCTTCTTCTAGTAGTAACAATAATCATGTTAAATCCAATATTGTTGCTTCTAGTAGTTCTCTTGATTCCACTAATGATTCTCTTAGCCAAGTTACACTTGAGCAAGAAAATAGCTTATTGAAGGGAATTATAGAGAAAGGTGTTTACAAGAGCCTTGTCGGGAGTAAGCAATTTGAGGAAATTGTGCGCAAGCAAGGAAGGCACCGAAAGAATCAAGGTGTTGGTTTTGAACGAAAGTTCAATGCCAATGGAGTTGAGTGGGAAGAAGATCAGTACCCCAAGATGAAGTTTGTTCCTCAACAAGAGAAGTATGATCCTACTTCCTTCAAGGGGACACAAGCTCAAGATGATCTTCCACCATAAGACCACAAGTTAAAAGGCAAGGACAAGCTCCAAGAGGAGATTGATGCATTTGAAGATGCTCCAAAGGCCTTGGTCAAGTGGGTTCCCAAGACTACATCAAGTTCTACTTCATCAAGTACATCTACAACCCCAAGGATTCCCATCAAGATGATGTGGATCCCGAAGAAGAAGAACTAGAAGAGTTCTCAAGGGTGACTTCGCCAACATACTTCACTCATATTCATTTCGGCAAGGACAAGTGCAAACAACTTCCATATCTTGCACTAGCTCAAGGAGTCACAAACCTCCATCAAGATGATGTGGATTCCGAAGAAGAAGAACTAGAAGAGTTCTTGAGGGTGACTCCGCCAACATACTTCACTCATATTCATTTTGGCAAGGACAAGTACAAACAACTTCCATATCTTGCACTAGCTCAAGGAGTCACAAACCCTCTTGATGGTAAGACAAGGGACAAGGTAACCTAATGCTTTCGTGGATATCATCATGTGTGTGCTTCACTCTATGTCTATGGATATCATTGTATTATTCCTTGTGGGACTAACCCATGTAGGTATGGAAAGTGCAACTCAGTCCAGTGGATTACTCCAAATGATCTACATCAACAATGAGCATCCACATCTTCAACATCTACATGAAGTCATCATCGACAAAACCCAAGGTTAGTTCATCCCTCTTAGGGGGGATAGCACATCTAGGGGGAGCTTTACTCTAAGAATTGAGCTAAAGCAACTCTAATGGTGTGAACACAACAACGCTTTATGTAAAAGTGGTAGCCCTACTTGTGCTTAAATGATGAGTATGACCTATGATCAAATGTTCTCATTTGACTCCTAAGTCAATATACTCATATATAGATGACCTAGTCATCGCCAATTGCTTGATAGATGCTAGAGTGATTGTGCATGCTTTGCCACATATTTCATTTGCCATTATATTGTGTGAGCATGTTGAATGCATACTTTTCTCATCCGAGGACATCCATTTGTTGCTTTGATTTCTTGGATTTTCTTCTTTTGCCAAATGGATGGACAAGAATGCCTACTTCCTTTAGCTATCTATGCTTTTCTCGTCTCAAACTCTATTCATGCTACATCACAAAGTTTGAACAAGTCAAATTTGAACCCTCTGGGTGAGGAGCACTCGGAGTCCCTGATTCGTTATAGACTTAAACTTCCAAAACCTCTCTGTGCATTTCGGTCTGACCGATTCATTCATTTAGGTCACACCGAGTTCATTGAGTTGATCTAGTTTTCAATCTCGATGCAACCGATTAGAACTTTTCAGTCACACCGAGTTACAGTAACCGCTTGCGATTCTGCATCTCGGTGCCACCGAGTTGTTCCACTCGGTCACACCGACAGTGTCAGGATATATATACCGATGGGTCAAATTTTGGAAATTCCTCCAAAACCTCTTCATTTGCGCGTGTCCTACTCTGTCGTCTCGGGTCTTCGGATCGTCCTCTCGTCGCCAGCGACCTCCCGCCGCTGGTCTCCGCCGCCTTCAACAGAAATCTTCACCTCCATTGCCGCTGTAGGAAGCTCATCGTCAAGTTAGGGTATGAGTTCGACACTCTGTGCATTCTTTTAACTCCGATTCTCAGCACAAAGACAATTCCATGTTTATTTCCAAGTATGAGATCAATCTATCCAGAGAAAAACTCCATTAGATTAGTTTTGATTTGAAAATTTAGGGTTAGGTTTCCGCCAAACTCATCTCGGACCGACCGAATTGTAGAAATCAGTCTCACTGATTTGGTTTATGCCATTGCACATGCGCTTTTCGGTTTAATAAAAAATTGCAAATTGGTGTGACCGAGTTCAGGACTTTGTGAAAGCCTAGCAAACTCGGAGTCATCGAACCGTGTCTTGGTCTGACCGATTCCACAAGTTTAGACTCCAAAGTTGCTTCGGTGTCATCGAGATTTACAAATTGGTAGCTCTGAAATGCTTTCTGCGGAAAACTAAAACTAAGTTTTTGACTCGTTCTAAATTCTGCACTTTGTGATGCTCATCTACTCTATCTCATCCACAACTATTCATAGGGTCAGCTCTCAGTTTGCAGTGTAGTATGTCTGATTAGAGTGACAGCCAGAACAAGTCAGAGGAGCAGATGAACTTCAGTGAGGGCACTAGTCCCTCTAGCAGATTTGATGAGGGTAGCAGGAGCACACCAAGCAATCTGCCTAAGGCACAAACTAGGCAGAGAAAGAAGAAAACCTCAGATTCAGAGGATGAAGACTTTGAAGTTGAGGAAGTAACTTCAAAGAAGAAGGTGCTCAAGAAAGAGTATGTTGTTGTTGCTTCCACCAAGCCAGGTCAGCACAAGAAAGCACCTGCCAAGAGAGTGCCTATGTCAAAGGCCATGGCATCAACACAAGAGAAAATGAAATTCACTCTAGAAGCCAGAGAAGATGGAGATGGCAAGAAGAGAAAAGAAAGGGTCAGGAAAACAGTTGCAAGAGTGCTTGGAAATCCATCTACGAGGAGAGATTCTGCAAGTGAGGAGGAATAAGAAGATGTTGCACCTCCTCCCAAGTCATAAAAGCTGATGGGGGATGCCATCAAGTCTGGGGTTGCTCCTTCAAAGCCCAAGACAGCCCCCAAAGCTCCAGCTCAAGCCTCCAAGACTGCACCCAAGAGAAGCACCAGGAACATTCCCGCTGCAGAGAAGAACAAGGCCCGAGTACCTGAGGTTGAAGAAGAAGATGAAGAAGTCCAAGTGCTCAGAAAAACTCAAGCTAAAATTTCCAGACCATGATGATAATCATCCTGTGGCAGAGAACATGAAAGAAAGGAAAGATGCAGTTCTCAGACTGTGGAGACAAGCTAATCCATATGATGTGAGGAGAAGGACTGTTGTGGACTATAGATTTCACACCAAAGAACAGCAAGATTTCTATGTGACAGTGTTACTTGACAAGAAACCCATAGTGTGTGATATGAAGTGGGTTGATTGGGAATATATTGATGAAAATGAAGATCATTTTCCAGGAGTACATGAGAGCTTCAAGCTCAATGGTGTTGACAAGTTTGTGGGTCAAAAGTTGACCAAGTGGAGATGAGCTCATTATGCAATTTTACTCAATAGCTCATTTTTATCCTGATGGAAAGATAGTCTGGATGACTGAAGGTATAAGGTACCAGTCTACTATGGATGAGTGGGCCAAGCTCATAAAAGCCCCCAAAGAAGCTGAGAAAGACATTGATGTCTATGCTGAGAAGAAGAAGGATCACAACTCCATGGCCAATATGTACAAGGAGATACCTGACAAAGCCTTGGAGACTCACAAGCTAGGCTCAGTGTACTACTTAATGTCTGGTTTGGCCACAATGAACACTATTGAGGCACACCTTGTTGCCCAAATCTAGAGATCACAAGATGATCGGAGGTCATTCCATCAACTTGCTCCAGCTCTTTGATTTGCCCCAGAGATTCAAAGTTATGAGTTTGATTGTAGAGACAATCAACAGAACAGCTGCTGACCAGAAGAGGTCATGTGGGTATGCTCCACACATATGGATGTTGATTAAATCCAAGATGCCCAAAGGAGTATACTTGTTGGACAAAGAGCATCTTCCCTTGAAGCCTGATTTTGAGGACAACACTATTGTCTGCTACTAAAGATCAAACATCTCTACAGGCTCAAGAGAAGAGACTGAAAGCTAAAGTTGAGAAGGCAGCAAAGATGCCAAGTGCTGAAGAAGCTTCACAAGTGTTCCTCAAGTCAAAGCAAGACCAACTTGGATATCTTATTCAAGCAACCTTGACAACTGAGAAAGGATTGGCCACCCTGACTCAAAACCAGGAGAGCTTGGAGAGGATCATTGAAACAAAATTCTATGATCTTGACTTGAAGGTGACTGAAATTCAAACAGCAGTTGAGCAGCTCCAGGAAGAAATAGAAGAGAGGAAGGGTAAAGCAACTAAAGAAGTGTTTCAGAGAGTGCCTAGGGCATAGAGGTCTGCAGCAGTGCCAGTGCCAGACATTAGAGCTACAACATCAGCACTTGCAACCACAGCTCCAGTTGCCCCTCCAGTGGTAACTCCACCAGCTCCATCAACTTCTACTGATGCTTTCATCCTTGGAGTCCTCTGAACACCACCTCCCGAAGATCAAGCCTGGAGAGTCGCATAGCACTATGCATTTTCAAGCTTCTTGGTAACTTGTTGCCAAAGGGGGAGAAAGTGTATAGATCATAGGCTTCGGAGAGAGAGAGAGAGAGAGAGCTTTGCTTCCTTTTTTTACTTATTTGCTTTGCTTGCTTGGTTGAGATACTTTATGTCTATGTGTGTGAGATACTTTGTATGGTCATGTGTTTGATCATATCATGCTTAATGCTTGTGCTTGGATGATGACATTATCTATCCTTTATGTATGATCATTCACTTTGCCTTGGTGATGAGTGTTTGTTCCTATTTTTATCATTTTGAGCGCTCCACCAAGATGTATGTGACATGGAAGAGTAACCCATGATCCTAATTGGTTGTGCATTTGCATTCAAAAGCAAATTTTAAATAATGCACAAATTTAGGGGGAGCTCTTGCTTATCACATACTTCTCAAAGCGATGATGTATTTCATTCTTGTCATCATTTATCGAAGCTTTGATCTATATGTTGTCATCAATTACCAAAAAGGGGGGGGATTGAAAGTGCAACTAATCCCTGGTTAGTTTTGGTAATTCTTAACAACATATAGCTCATTGAAGTAATGCTCTTTCAAGATGATCATTTCAGAAAGTTCAATGATTGGCGTGGCATGGACTAGAGATGTGTACCCCTCAAAATGCTAAGGACACATATTGGCAACAAGCTCAAGACTCTACATTTTTTATTTAAGTGATCCGAGATCACATTGAGTCCATAGGAAAGCCAATACTATTAAAAGGGGATGAGGTGTTTCTTAATGGCTTGCTTGATCAAAATGCTTAGTGATATGCTCCAAAACCCTCAACCACTTTCTCATTTCCACATATGTCCTAAACCTAAACGTTAAACTCGGCCCCACCAATTTGATATATCCGGCGCCACCGAGTTCATTTGACATAGCCACTGCCACAAACCTTAGTCACTTCGGTTTCACCGATAGGGATCTCGGTCTCACCAAGATGGGATTTGCAAACTCGCTGTTTCCTTTTCGTAACATTTCGGTCCCACCGAAATGAGCGAATCGGTCCCACCGAGTTTGCAATGCAAATTCCCTGTTTCCTTTTTGTAATGTTTCGATCCCATCGAAATGAGCGAATCGGTCCCACCTAGTTTGCCTGACCAACTCTCTATGTGCATATTACTGATATCAGTCCCACCGAGTTCATGTGACCAGTCACACCGAGATTACGTTATGTCCTAACCCTAGCACATCGGTCCCACCGAGTTGATCGTATCGGTCCCATCGAAAAGCCTAACATTCATATTTTGACCTGAATCGGTCTGACCGAGTTTTACCATTCGGTCACACCAAGTTTGAGAATCTGTGTGTAACGGTTAGATTTTGTGTGGAGCCTATATATACCCCTCCACACATTCTTCATTCATGGAGAAAGCCATCAGAACGTACCTACACTTCCACCATTCATTTTCTAAGAGAGAACTGTCGGATTTCGGGTTCCGCAAACCCTTGATAGGTTCGAACTCTTGGGTGCGTGAGGAGATCTCAACCTACCCAGCCTACCTACTCGCGATTCTCAAAGCCTAGCGCGTCGAGCTCAAAGGGATAGAGAGACACATCAATTTATCCTGGTTCGGGCCACCTTGTGGTGTAATACCCTACTCCAGCCTTTTGGTGGATTGCCTCGAGGGGCTGAGGATGAACCAGTACAGTGGATGAACAACCACAGGAGGTGAGGTGTTCTTGAGCTCGAGAGAGCTAGTGAAGTGGTCGGACTAGAATGCATCCGATCTCCCTCTATGGTGGTGGCTAAGTCCTATTTATAGTGGCCTTGGTCCTCTTCCCAAATATTGGTGGGAAGGGATCCCACAACGACAGGATTTGAAGGGGGACAACAAGTACACCCTATCTTGACTAAAGTGGTCTTCGCCTGCAAAAGCCTCTGGTCATGACACTGTGGTGGGCTCGGCGATGACCTCCGTCCTGCCGTCCTGGCGGTCTTGGTCTTGTTGCATCGGAATGGAAACCTTTGGCTGATTCCTCGGGACTCCGCGCCCGATGCTTGCCTCCTTTGCACCAAAGAGGAAACTGGTACTCTGCACCCGCTAGCACCCACCTGGCCTTGGTTGTCATGGTTCATGTCAGCTGAGCCTCACAAGGTGCACCTTGCATAGAAGTCTCCGCTCCTCGGGAGCCAGCCTGAGGAGGCCGGTCCCCTTGGAGGTCTTGGCGTCGCCTGCCTCACGTGGCTTGGCCCCTCGGGAGGGTCTTGAGTTGTTGATGCTGCAGCTGGGCCATACCACGCCGTCGACGGAGCCACGCAGTGGGCCGCAGGCAGGCAAGTCTGGGTGCCCCCGTATCTAGAACGCCGACAGTAGCCCCCAGGCCCAAGGCACGCTCGGACTTGGCTTCTAGGCGAAGCCAAAGGCAAGTGTGGAGCGCCACGGGTCCTAACCGCCTGTGGCCTTGAATGACGCGTGGCAATTGATGGGACGTGGGCACCTCCACTTCCCCATGCTGCCTCGGCAACCGTTCGACTTGATGGGTCGATGCTGCATGCAGAAGATCATCATTACACGAGGTCGTGGAGGCCGGCGGTTGGCCTCACTCCGGCTATAAATGAGGGGAGGGGTAGAGCCCCCTCGCTCATCTCTTCCTCCGTCTTCTTGCCGCTTGCCCTTCTCCTCCTTCATCTTGCTGTTGCTCCCAGGGTGCTGCCGCGGAGGTTCTCGGCTGCTGAGAAGGGCAATGCCCCCAAGGAGGGGCCAGCCTCTCCTCCACCCAGGCGGTGGCCCCCAGGGGGCGCGGGCATGCATCTCCGAGGGCCGGCGTCTCCCTTGGCTCTCGTGGTGGTACTTCTTCTCGCGGTGGGGGCCACCGGCCCCGTGGCAGCCCCCATGACAAAGGGAGGCGCGCCGTGGTTGCGCCCCCCTTGGCAACGCTTCTCCTTGTTGGACGTGCTCCCCGAGTTTGTGGTGTGTTCGGAGAGGCCTGCCGGCACCTCGCTCCAGCTTCCGCGCTTCTTCTCTGACGAACTACCATCCTCGAGGCTCGACGGCCTCTGGCTGCAGGCTGACGGCTGCTGCAGCAGGGCCTTGCGGGTGGGGATTGAGGTCACCGCCTCGGGCAGCATGGTCCTGACCTGTGGCTGGCAGACGTTCTCCTGCGCACGAGGCCTGAGCTAGAGGTGCACCCTCCATTTCAAGTACAACGGCCTGGCGACCCTCTTCGTGAGGGTGTTCAGAGAGGACGGCCACCGCGTGGGATGCTGCCTAGAAGACAACAGCGACGACGAGCTCGGCCTTGACGTCGGCTGCGTCGACAACGAGGGTGAACTTGGCCTTGGCAACGTCTGCTCCTCCTCCCATAGCGGCTGCTCTTCCTCAGATGAGAGCTCGAGCAGCGGTGGCTATGACCAGCCTCCACGCTGTCGAGCTCGGATCAATGGTGGCGGTGGTTCGTCTCACCGCCACGCCCCAGTGAAGCTGGATAGAAGCCCGGCCTGAGTTCAGGGCCTCCGAACTTGGACTCAAGACCCACCATAGCCCCGGGTCACTTGCAGGTGAACTGGTGGAGCGCCAGGGGCACCTTGAGGTGCTGCTTGAGGATGTGGCGCTGGCGCTGGATTCGCACGCCCTTGGGCCACTTCTGTTTAACCTTTCCTTTCTTCTGCAATTCAAAAAAAAGTAGGGTGCCCCGCTGGGGTGTGTAATGAACTATGGCAGTTATGCCCTTTTATGCAATGCTTATTATCTTAATGTTGTTCCATGATGTATGTACTCTGTATAGGCAAGGGTAGAATAACTTAGCTTGTTGTGTTTGCGGTGACTTCCCACCTCACGAAGGTGAGGCCCTTGGCGTCTCACGAAGCCCCCATTCCTGGTGACTCGGGAGGCGCTTAAGGCCTCTGGAGTGTTGTAGATCCGCTGCAGAGCTATTTTTAGAGAAAAAGAAAGCATGTCTAGCACCTCGTTCCTCTTTTTGCAAGCCTCTTGTCATAGGTTAGCCGTGGCTTAGTGCACCGCGTTGCGCTGCCTGAGGGGCACGGACATGAGGGGGTGCTGGTGCCCATGAGTTTGATCGAGGGCTCCTCGCAAGGATAAAACCGAAGCACTGGGGAAACAGGGTTTGGCGAGGTGTGCTCGCGCGAGGGCGGGCCCCTGCGCACACACATGCTTAGCCCCCATGTGCGAGGCGCGTGAGGAAGAGCGACGGGCAACTGCCACACCTTCCTGGCCCAGGCTGAGAACGAACGAAATAAGAGGAGAAAAACCCAACTTGGTGAACCAAAGCATGAAAGCACCAACTCCATTAAAGACTACTAAAAGATTGCAAGCAACTTTGGAAAGCAAATGAACAGCCGCGTCCGGCACCTAGTCTAGTCTTCTCACCAGCACGGAGCTAAGTGCTTCCACTAGGACGTGGGAGGGAGCCCCCGTGAGGCCCCAGGGCGACTCTCAGGAGACTCCGGGGCGTGTACAGCCGCACTCATTATTATGCGAGAGTGTCACGAGCGGAGACCTTCACAGGCCGGAGCCTTGCTTCATGGGCAGAACTTTCGGAGGTGCTGGATGTTCCAGGCGTTATGGATGGGGACCCCGTCCTGTGTCTCCAAGAACGCGGTGCTAGGCCTGGAGACACGGGCAATCCTAAATGGGCCCTCCCACATGGGAGACAACTTGTGTAGCCCCTCCCTGGAGAGCACCTGCCTCAGGACGAGGTCGCCCACCTCCAACATCCTATAGCGGATGTTGTGTCAGTGGTACCGCCGCAGCGCCTGCTGGTACCTTGCTTCCCGGAGTGAGGCTTGACGGCGGCATTCCTCCCCCAGCACGAGATCCGTCCCCCGCTTGGCGTCCTGACGCGCCTCGTCGAACGCTAGGACCCGCGTGAAGCGATTCCTGACCTTGTGTGGGAGAACTGCTTCAGCTCCGTAGACGAGGAAGAATGGCGTCTCTCCCGTTGGCTTGGTCGCGGTGGTGCGGATGGACCACAGCACAGACTGGAGCTCGTCGATCCAGCCCCTGCTAGAGGCCTCGAGCTTCTTCTTGAAGGTCCTTGCCTTGAGGCCCCTCAAGACCTCGGCGTTGGTGCACTCAGCCTGGTCGTTGCTCCTGGGGTGTGCCACTGAGGCGTAGCATATCTATGTTCCAAGGTTAGCACAATATGTTTTGAAAAGGTTGCTAGTGAACTACGAGCCATTGTCGGTGATGATGCGGTTTGGGACCCCGAACCGGCTCATGAGGCCCTTGATGAACTTGATGGCTGATCCAGTTGGGATGGTACGGACGACTTCTACCTCTGCCCACTTGGTGAACTTGTCGATGGTGATGTAGAGGTAGCAGTAGCCCCCTGGCGCTCGGGGAAATGGCCCCAAGATGTCTATCCCCCAGACCGCGAATGGCCATGTGAGCGGGATAGTCTGGAGGCCTTGCGCAGGCTAGTGGATTTGCTTGGCGTGGAACTGGCATGCTTCGCAGGAGTGCACCAGCTCAGTGGCATCATTGAGCACAGTGGGCCAATAGAACCCGCTACGGAATGCCTTGCCCACGAGGGTGCGTGATGACGAGTGGTGTCCATAGTCGCCGCCATGTATGTCTGCCAGCAGCTCAAGCCCTTGCTCCCTAGAGATGAATCGTAAAGAAACGTCATTAGGCCTCTTGCGGTACAACTCATCGTCACGGATGCAGTACGCGGTGGCCTGAAGAGCCACGCGCTCGCCATCCTCCTCTTTCTTCGGCAGGCCCCCCTGAAGTAGGTACGTCTTGAACTCCTCGGTCTAGCATCCCTCCTGAGGCTCGAGCGCGAGGAGCAGGCGGGCCCCTGAGGGAGGGCCGCATGCTGGGGCGCCGGTTGCTGGTGCTTGGGGTAGGTCCTCCTGAGGTGGTGCTGCAGCTGCGGCGGGGGGAGTCGCCGATGGCTTGAAGAGCCGTTCCTCGAACACCCCCGGCTCATGAGGTAGCCTCCGAGATGCCCTCTTGGCAATGTCGTCCACCTCCTTGTTTGTTCCTTATGGCACATGTTGCAGTTCCAAGCCCAGGAATCGCTTCTACATTTTGCATACCTCTTCCAGGTATGCCTCCATGTGCTCGTCCTTGGGTGTGTACTCTTTGTTGGAGAAGTTGATGAGGAGCTAGGAATTTCCCTTGATGGTGAGATGCTTTACCCCCAACGCTATCGTGGCCCTGAGGCCGGCGAGCAAGCCTTCATACTCCACGATGTTGTTGGAGACCTTTTTGCCCTGCTGAAAACAGAGTTGTACAACGTAGTAGAGTTTGTCCTTGGCGGGTGAGATGAGGACGACCCCAGCCCCGACGCCTTGTCGTGTGAATGCACCTTCGAAGTACATGATCCAGCCATCTGGCGCCTCGTCTCCAGGAAGGAGGGAGCGGTCCTCGCATATCCCGCAGTCAGGGACGTCAGTCCATTCTACCATGAAATGTGCGAGGGTCGTGCTCTTGATGACCCTGGTGGTGCTGAACTCGAGATGGAACGCCTGGAGCTCGATGTTCCACTCTGCAACCCGCCCGGCGGCATTAGGGCTCTGGAGCACCCTCTTCAGTGGGTGGGCTGAAATGACCTTGATGGGGTGGCCTTGGAAGTAGTGACGCAACTTTCGGGAGGCGACGAGTAGTGCAAGCAAGAGCTTTTGAGGCATGGGGTAGCGCGCTCGTGCCTCCCGTAGTACTATGCCGACGAAGTAGACCGAGTGCTCGACGAGGAAAGAGGTGTTGGTGAGGTATTGTGTTTCTTGAGGATGCGAGCCTTCGGGGGTCTCATCTCCTGCCGCGCCATGTGCGGCCTCGCGAGCATCAGCTTCAGGAGCCCCCCCCCCTGCCGAGGGGTTAGTTTCAGCCTCGGGAGGAATGATGGTCGTAGAGTCAGCCGAGGCCTCAGGAGCACCGTCCTGAGGTTGTTGCGCTTTGCTTGGTGGTCGAGCGCCCTGTTGAGGGTCCTTGGTTGTGCGCTCCTCTCTTAGCACCACCAGAGTGGCGCTGGCGGAGTGAGGGGTGGCTGCCAAATAGAGCACCAGTGGCTCGAGAGGGCGCGGTGCCACCATCACTAACGGGCTGGTCAGGTATCTCTTAAGGTCTTGAAAGGCCGCATCAGCCTCAGGGGTCCACTCCAATGGCCCCTTCCTTTTCATCAGCTTGAAAAATGGGAGGGTGCATTCCCCCAGCTTGGAGATGAAGCGCCCTAGTGAGGTCATGCAGCCCGCCAGCTTCTGCATCTCCTTGAGCGTCTGCGGGGGGCTCATGTCTTCTATTGCCTTGACCTTCTCCAGATTGGCCTCGATTCCTCTGCGCGACACTAGGAAACCTAGCAGCTTGCCAGAGGGAACCCCAAACACGCACTTCTCGGGATTGAGCCGCAAGTCCACCATGTGCAAGCTGGCAAACGTTTCCTCCAGATTCTCAATCAGGGTTTTTGCCTCCCAAGACTTCACCACTATGTCATCAACATAGGCCTCAACATTTCTCCCGAGTTGTCGGCCCAGGGTGATGTGCATCAGCCACTGGAAGGTAGCCCCAACATTGCGCAACCCGAAAGGCATGCAGGTGTAGCAGTACACCCCGCAGGGGGTCAGGAACGCCGTCTTCTTCACATCTTGCACGGCCATCTTCATCTGGTGGTAGCCTGAGAATGCGTCCAAAAAGCACAACTGGTCGCACTCAGCGGTGGATCGACGATCTAGTCGATGCGCGGAAGTGGAAGGGATCCTGAGGGCAAGCCTGGTTGAGGTTGGTGAAGTTAACACACATGCGCTCCTTCCCTCCTTTCTTAGGGACGACGACTGGGTTTGCCAGCCATTCCGGGTACCGCACCTCCCGGATGACTCCAGCATCCTGCAGCTTGCGGGTTTCTTGGACAATGAACGCCTGCTTCTCGATGGACTATCGACGGGCCTTCTGCTTCACTGGGCGCACATTTTGGCATAACTTCAGGTGATGATCGATTATTCCCCTTGGAACCCCGACCAGGTACTTGGGCTCCCATGCGAACAAATCCTTGTTGGCACGCAAGAAGCTAACTAATGCTTTCTCTTGGTCCTGGGGGAGGCCAGCTCCTATGGTGAAGGTGGCACCTGACACCCCATCCTCATCAACTGGCACCTGCTTCGTCTCAGCTCAGTCTTGGGAAAACAACTGCTTCTTCTTGGCTAGTGCTGCCCCTGGAGCCTCAGGGCCTCCTTTCTTGCTTGTCAGCCCGGACGCCGTGGACCTGAAGGCGAGCTTAAGGGCCTGCAGTGCGTCCTTCGTGTCCCCTGCCACCATGAGGACACCACTGCTACCTGGCATCTTCATGAGGTTGTAGGCTGGATGAGTTGCCGCCATGGACTTGGCCAGGGCTGGGTACCCAAGGATGGCATTGTATGGCAGGTCGATCCAGGCGATGTCGAAGTCGATGAGCTTGGTGCAGTAGTTGTCGCAGGTGCCAAAGGTGACGGGGAGGTGGATCTGCCCCAGGGGGCTGGTGGAGCCATCGCCGACCCCGGAAAAGGGCTTGGTGGGGCAGAGCCGGCCGGGGGGCATGTGCAGCAGGCCGAATGCCTCTGCGGAGAGCACGTTGAGGCTGGCTCCACCGTCGATGAGTCTTGGTGACCGCCATGTTGCAGATGGTGGGGGTGCAGAGCATCGGGAGCGCGCCCGCTCCAGCCGTAGTCGCTGGATGGTCTTCTGGGCCAAAGGTGAGGTCGGCCTTAGGCGCTGCCCAGCCCGGAGGAGCCCCCGAGCTCACATGGGCGGCGCTTACTTGGCGGTAGAACTGCTTGATGTGGCTGTCAGAGGGTGGTCCTTGCGAGCCACCTAGGAGAGCTGCGGCGACGGGGGGCACCGGCACCGCGAAGTGTGCGATGAAGAGGCCACACAGCTCCTCCCAAGAGGCCACAGAGGACTCCGGCAGGTTGAGCAACCAGGCGTGTGGCGCGCCTACGAGGGCCATGGTGAGCCAGTTGGCCTTCACCTTGTCGTCTCCGCCGGCCGCCCAAACTGCCTCCTTGTATGCCTGGAAGAAGCCGGCCGGGTCCGCCACACTGTAATAGCGTGGTGGCATTTCCGGCCTAAACTTGTGTGGCCACTCCACCCGCCACAAGGCAGGGGTGAAAGCGCGGAGGCCCTCAGCTCCCTCGAAGGCGTGCGGCGGCCGAGTTGATGAAGGAACGCCTGCCATTGAAGCCGGTGACGGGATGTGTGATACGTCTCCAACGCATCTATAATTTATGAAGCATTCATGCTATTTTATTATCTGTTTTGCATGGTTACGGGCTTTATTATACACTTTTATATTACTTTTGGGACTAACCTATTAACCGGAGGCCCAGCCCATATTGTTGTTTTATTGCCTATTTCAGTATTTCGAAGAAAAGGAATATCAAACGGAGTCCAAACGGAATGAAACCTTCGGCAACGTTATTTTTGGGAAGATTGTGATCCTGGAGACTTGGAGTTCACGTTAGAAGATCCTCGAGGAGGCCAGGAGATAGGGGGCGCCCCCCCTACTGGGCGTGCCCCCCTATCTCGTGGGCCCCTCGAGCACCTCCCGATCGACTTCTTTCACCTATAAAAGCATACGTACCCTAAAAACATCGAATATCAAGATAGATCGGGAGTTCCGACGCCGCAAGCCTCTGTAGCCACCAAAAACCTCTCGGGAGCCCGTTCTGGCACCCTGCCGGAGGGGGATCCCATCACCGGTGGCCATCTTCATCATCCTGGCGCTCTCCATGACGAGGAGGGGGTAGTTCACCCTTGGGGCTGAGGGTATGTACCAATAGCTATGTGTTTGATCTCTCTCTCTCTCTCGTGTTCTCTCTCGTGTTCCCTCTATGGCATGATCTTGATGTATCCCGAGCTTTGCTATTATAGTTGGATCTTATGATGTTTCTCCCCCTCTAATCTCTTGTGATGAATTGAGTTTCCCCTTTGAAGTTATCTTGTCGGATTGAGTCTTTATTTGAGAACACTTGATGTATGTGTTGCCGTGTTTATCTGTGGTGACAATGGGATATCACATGCCACTTGATGTATGTTTTGGTGACCAACTTGCGGGTTCCGCCCATGAACCTATGCATAGGGGTTGGCACACGTTTTCTTGATTCTCCAGTAGAAACTTTGGGGCACTCTTTGAAGTACTTTGTGTTGGTTGGATGAATCTAAGATTGTGTGATGCATATCGTATAATCATGCCCACGGATACTTGAGGTGACAATGGAGTATCTAGGTGACATTAGGGTTTTGGTTGATTTGTGTCTTAAGATGTTATTCTAGTACGAACTCTTGAATAGATCGATCCGAAAGAATAACTTTGACGTGGTTTCGTATCCTACCATAATCTCTACGTTTGTTCTCCGCTATTAGTGGATTTGGAGTGACTCTTTGTTGCATGTTGAGGGCTTGTTATATGATCTATCTATGTTATTATTGTTGAGAGAACTTGCACTAGTGAAAGTATGAACCCTAGGCCTTGTTTCCTCTCATTGAAATACCGTTTACGCTCACTTTTACCATTAGTTACCTTGCTGTTTTTATTATTTCAGATTACAAAAACCTATATCTACTATCTATTTTGCACTTGTATCACCATCTCTTCGCCGAACTAGTGCACCTATACAATTTACCATTGTATTGGGTGTGTTGGGGACACAAGATACTCTTTGTTATTTGGTTGTAGGGTTGTTTTAGAGAGACCATCTTCATCCTATGCCTCCTACGGATTGATAAACCTTAGGTCATCCACTTGAGGGAAATTTGCTACTGTCCTACAAACCTGTGCACTTGCAGGCCCAACAACATCTACAAGAAGAAGGTTGTGTAGTAGACATCAAGCTCTTTTCTGGCGCCGTTGTCGGGGAGGTGAGTGCTTGAAGGTATATCTTTAGATCTTGCAATCGAATCTTTTTGTTTCTTGTTTTATCACTAGTTTAGTTTGTAAAAGAAAATTACAAAAAAAATGGAATTGAGTTTGTCTCATACGCTTCGTCTTTTTAATATCTTCCGTGAGTATGATGAAAAGGAAAATTGTGCTCAAGTGCTAGAAGAAGAAATCTATAGAATGTTTGGTACTATATCTTTGTATGATGAGCATGATTGCAATGTTGTTAGTATGAATTCCTTGAATATCCATGATGCTAATGATATGCAAAGCCACAAGCTTGGGGAAGCTATGTTTGATGAAGATGATATTTTTTGTCCCCCAAGTTTTGATGAGAATATTTATTATGATGAAAGCATGCCTCCTATTTATGATGATTATATTGTTGAAAGTGGGTTTGGAAGAGTGTCAACTTTAGGAAGTAGTGATCCCACTATTTTGGAGGATGTTGAATCTTACAATATTTATGAAAGTGGATTTGGAAGAGTGTCAACTTTATTTAGTGATGATTCCACTATCTTGGGAGAGGTTTCAATCGATTATGATGAGAACGAAGTTGCTACTTATGATGATTATTGTGATGAAACTTATGCTATAAGAAGTAGTGATGATTATATTTATAAAACTTGTCATGATTATGATTACCCTTTTTCTGAACATTACTCTTTTAATGTGGAAACAATTTTTAGTGTTCAAGTCTCTTATGATACTCCCACTATTCCGAATGAGAAGAATTTTGCTTATGTGGAGAATAGTAAATTTTCTATGCAAGTAGATCATGAAAAGAATGCTTTAGGTGTTGGTTATATTGTTGAATTCATTAATGATGCTACTGAAAATTATTATGAGGGAGGAACTTATGCTTGTAGGAATTGCAATAATATCAGGTTTCCTCTCTATGTGCTTAAAGTTTTGAAGCTATGCTTGTTTTACCTTCCTTTGCTAGTTGATTATTGTTCCCATAAGTTGTTTGCTCACAAAATCCCTAGGCATAGGAAGTGGGTTAGGCTTAAATGTGCTAGTCATATTCTTCATGATGCTTCCATTATATTTCAATTCTTATCTTTTATGTGAGCATCATTGCCATCATCATGCCTAGCTAGAAAGGCATTAAAGAAAAGCGCTTGTTGGGAGACAACCCAATATTTACCCTTACTGTTTTTGTGTGTCCACATGATTATGCTACTGTAGTAATCATGTTTTATAGCTTCCGTTTCAATAAAGTGCCAAGTAGAACCTTTGGGAAGACTTGGGTGAAGTCTTTATGATCTTGCTGTAAAAAACAGAAACTTTAGCGCTCACGAGAATAGCTGCCATTTTTTACTGGAGAGTGCTTTTAGGTTGATTATTTTTGCAGGTGATTAATATACAAATTCCTCAGGTCTAGCAAGTTATTTCAGAATTTTGTGAGTTCCAGAAGTACACTTTTGATACATATTACTACAGACTGTTCTGTTTTTGACAGATTCTGTTTTCATTGTGTTGTTTGCTTATTTTATGAATCTATGAGTAGTATCGGAGGGTATGAACCATAGAGAAGTTAGAATACAGTAGATATTACACCAATATGAATTTAGAATGAGTTCATTACAGTACCTAAGTGGGGGTTTTATTTTCTTATACTAACGGAGCTTACGAGTTTTATTTTGAGTTTTGTGTGGTTGAAGTTTCAAGTTTTGGGTAAAGATTCGATGGACTATGGAATAAGGAGTGGCAAGAGCCTAAGCTTGGGGATGCCCAAGGCACCCCAAGGTAATATTTAAGGACAACCAAGAGCCTAAGCTTGGGGATGCCCCGGAAGGCATCCCCTCTTTCGTCTTCGTTCATCGGTAACTTTACTTGGAGCTATATTTTTATTCACCACATGATATGTGTTTTGCTTGGAGTGTCATTTTCTTTTGTTAGTATTTGCTTGATGTTAGTTAGAATAATGTTTTGCATCTTTAGGTTCAATAAAAATGTCAAGGATAGCCTTTGCCATGCTTATTTTGCTAGTATACATGTTGCTGTTTGAAAACAGAAAGTTTACCGCTGTTGCAAAAAATTCCTAGAAAAGTCAGAGAATGGTATAACGTTGAACCTTTTTGCATATTAAGCTCTGATAAATTTATTACAGTGGTATTTTTCTCTAATATTTTTTGGAGTCAGGGAAGTATTGATACTCTTGCATTCTTTACAGACTGTACTGTTTTGGCAGATTGCTGTTATGTTTGCATTGTTTGCATATGTTTGCATGTTTAATGATTCTATTTGAGGATAGGAGTATTAAATATGCGGAGATAATTAGTATGCAATGTTGAATAATTATTTTAGTGATTTGTTTGTTAGGGAACGTAATAATTTCAAAAAATTTCCTATGCACACGCAAGATGATGGTGATGCATAACAACGAGAGGGGAGAGTATTGTCCACGTACCCTCGTAGACCGAAAGCGTAAGCGTTATAACAACGCGGTTGATGTAGTCGTACGTCTTCACGATCCGACCAATCCAAGTACCGAACGTACGACACCTCCGAGTTCAGCACACATTCAGCTTGATGACGATCCCCGGACTCCGATCCAGCAGGGTGTTGGGGAAGAGTTCCGTCAGCACGACAGCGTGGTGACGATGATGATGTTCTACTGACGCAGGGCTTAGCCTAAGCACCGCAACGATATGACCGAGGTGGAATATGGTGGAGGGGGGCACCGCACACGGCTAAGGAACGATCACGAAGATCAACTTATGTGTTATGAGGTGCCCCCTGCCCCCGTATATAAAGGAGCAAGGGGGGAGGGGGCGGCCGGCCTAGGAGGGGGCGCACCAAGGGGAGTAGGACTCCCTCCTTCCTTGTTGGAGTAGGAGAAGGGGAAAGAGGGGGAGAGGAAGAAGGAAAAGGGGGCTGCGCCCCTTGTCCAATTCGAACAAGAGGAGGGGCGCAGGCCTCCTTCCTTTTGGCCTCTCTCCTCTATTCCGGTATGGCCCAATAAGGCCCATATACTCCGCGGCGAATTCCCGTAACTCTCCGGTACTCCGAAAAATACCCGAATCACTCGGAACCTTTCCGAACTCCGAATATAGTCGTCCAATATATCGATCTTTACGTCTCGACCATTTCGAGACTCCTCGTCATGTCCCTGATCTCATCCGGGACTCCGAACTCCTTCGGTACATCAAAACTCATAAACTCATAATATAACTGTCATCGAAACCTTAAGCGTGCGGACCCTACGGGTTCAAGAACAATGTAGACATGACCTAGAACATTTTCCGGTCAATAACCAATAGCTGAACCTGGATGCTCATATTGGCTCCTACATATTGTACGAAGATCTTTTATCGGTCAAACCGCATAAGAACATACGTTGTTCCCTTTGTCATCGGTATGTTACTTGCTCGAGATTCGATCGTCGGTATCCAATACCTAGTTCAATCTCGTTACCGGCAAGTCTCTTTACTCGTTACGTAATGCATCATTCCGTAACTAACTCATTAGCTACATTGCTTGCAAGGCTTATAGTGATGTGCATTACCGAGAGGGCTTAGAGATACCTCTCCGACAATCGGAGTGACAAAACCTAATCTCGAAATACGCCAACTCAACATGTACCTTTGGAGACACCTGTAGAGCTCCTTTATAATCACCCAGTTATGTTGTGATGTTTGGTAGCACACAAAGTGTTCCTCCGGTAAACGGGAGTTGCATAATCTCATAGTTATAGGAACTTGTATAAGTCATGAAGAAAGCAATAGCAACATACTAAACGATCAAGTGCTAAGGCTAACGGAATGGGTCAAGTCAATCACATCATTCTCCTAATGATGTGATCCCGTTAATCAAATGACAACTCTTTTGTCCATGGCTAAGAAACTTAACCATCTTTGATTCACGAGCTAGTCAAGTAGAGGCATACTAGTGACACTATGTTTGTCTATGTATTCACACATGTATTACGTTTCCGGTTAATACAATTCTAGCATGAATAATAAACATTTATCATGATATAAGGAAATAAATAATAACTTTATTATTGCCTCTAGGGCATATTTCCTTCAGTCTCCCACTTGCACTAGAGTCAATAATCTAGTTCACATCATCATGTGATTCAACATCAATATTCACATCTGTATGTGATTAACACCCATAGTTCACATCGTCATGTGATCGACACCCAAAGGGTTTACTAGAGTCAAAAATCTAGTTCACATCACTATGTGATTAACACCCAAAGAGTACTAAGGTATGATCATGTTTTGCTCGTGAGAGAAGTTTAGTCAACGGGTCTGTTAGATACAGAGCCGTATGTATTTTGCAAATATTCTATGTATTTAATACTCTGCACGGAGCTACTCTAGCTAATTGCTCCCACTTTTAATATGTATCCAGATTGAGACTTAGAGTCATCTGGATCCGCCAAAAAGTTTGCCCCGATGTAACTTTTACGACGAACTCTTTTATCACCTCCATAATCGAGAAACATCTCCTTTGTCCTCACTAAGGATATTCTTGACCACTGTTCAGTGATCTACTATTAGATCAAAATTGTATTCCTTTGCCAAACTCAGAGCAAGGTATACAATAGTTCTGGTTCACAGCATAGCATACTTTATATAACCTATGACTGAGGCTTATATAACCTATCAAAGCGTATATTCCAACTCCGAGAGGCTTGCACCAATCCGTAAATGGATCGCTGGAGCTTGCACACTTTGTTAGCACCTTTAGGATTGACAAAACCTTCTGGTTGCATCATATACAACTCTTCTTTAATAAATCCATTAAGGAATGCAGTTTTGACATCCTTTTGCCAGATTTCATAAAATGTGGCAATTGCTAACATGATTCGGACAGACTTAAGCATTGATAAGAGTGAGAAAATCTCATCGTATTCAACACCTTGAACTTGTCGAAAACCTTTCGCAACAAGTCGAGCTTAGTAGATAGTAACACTACTATCAATGTTCGTCTTCCTCTTGAAGGTCCATTTATTTAACATGGCTTGCTGATCATCGAGCAAGTCAAACAAAGTCCATACTTTGTTCTCATACATGGATCCCATCTCAGATTTTATGGCCTCAAGCCATTTCACGGAATCTGGGCTCATCATCGCTTCCTCATAGTTCGTAGGTTCATCATGGTCTAGTAACATGACTTCCAGAACAGGATTACCGTACCACTCTGGTGCGGATCTTACTCTGGAAGACCTACGACATTTTGTAGTAACTTGATCTGAAGTTTCATGATCATCATCATTAACTTCCTCACTAATTGGTGTAGGAATCACAGGAACTGATTTCTGTGATGAACTACTTTCCAATAAGGGAGCAGGTACAATTACCTTATCAAGTTCTACTTTCCTCCTACTCACTTCTTTCGAGAGAAACTCCTTCTCTAGAAAGGATCCATTCTTAGCAATGAATGACATGCCTTCGGATCTGTGAGAGAAGGTGTACCCAACAGTTTCCTTTGGGTATTCTATGAAGACGCACTTCTCTGATTTGGGTTTGAGATTATCAGGTTGAAACTTTTTCACATAAGCATCGCAGCCCCAAATTTTTAAGAAACAACAACTTTGGTTTCTTGCCAAACCACAGTTCATAAGGCGTCGTCTCAATAGATTTTGATGGTGCCTTTTTTTAAAGTGAATGCAACTGTCTCTAATGCATAACCACAAAAACAATAGTGGTAAACCAATAAGAGACATCATAGATTGCACAATATCCAATAAAGTGCGGTTACGACGTTCGCACACACCATAAAGCTGTGGTGTTCCATGTGGCGTGAGCTGTGAAACTATTCCACATTGTTTTATATGAAGGCCAAACTCGTAACTCAAATATTCTTCTCCACGATCAAATCGTAGAAACTTTATTTTCTTGTTACGATGATTCTCCACTTCACTCTGAAATCCTTTGAACTTTTCAAATGTTTCAGACTTGTGCTTCATTAAGTAGATATACTCATATCTGCTCAAATCATCTGTGAAGGTCTGAAAATAATGATACTCGCCATGAGCATCAACACTCATTGGACCACATACATCGGTATGTATTATTTCCAATAAGTCAGTAGCTCGTTCCATTGTTCCGGAGAACGGAGTTTTAGTCATCTTGCCCAAAAGGCACGGTTCGCAAGCATCAAATGATTCATAACCAAGTGATTTCCAAAATCCATCTTTATGGAGTTTCTTCATGCGCTTTACACCGATATGACCCAAATGGCAGTGCCACAAATAAGTTGCACTATCATTATCAATTTTGCATCTTTTGGCATCAGTATTATGAATATGTGTATCACTATGATCGAGATCCAACAAACTATTTTCATTGGGTGTATGACCATTGAAGGCTTTATTCATGTAAACAGAACAACAATTATTCTCTGACTTTAAATGAATAATTGTATTGCAATAAACATGATCAAATCATATTCATGCTCAACGCAAACGCCAAATAACATTTATTTAGGTTCTACACTAATCTTGAAAGTGTAGGGAGAGTGTGATGATGATCATATCAATCTTGGAACTACTTCCAACACACATCGTCACTTCACTCTCAACTAGTCTCTGTTTATTCTGTAACTCCTGTTTCGAGTTACTAATATTTAGCAATTGAACAAGTATCAAATACTCAGGGGCTACTATAAACACTAGTAAAGTACATATCAATAACATGTATATCAAATATACCCTTGTTCACTTTGCCATCCTTCTTATCCACCAAATATTCAGGGCATTTCCGCTTCTAGTGACCATTTCCTTTGCAGTATAATCACTCAGTTTCAGGCTTTGGTCCAGCTTTGGGCTTCTTCGCGGGAGTGACAACTTGCTTGCCATTCTACTTGAAGTTCCCTTTCTTTTCCTTTGCCCTTTTCTTGAAACTAGTGGTCTTGTCAATCATCAACACTTGATGCTCTTTTCTTGATTTCTACCTTCGTCGATTTCAGCATCACAAAGAGCTCGGGAATCGTTTTCGTCATCCCTTGCATTATAGTTCATCACGAAGTTCCAGTAACTTGGTGATGGTGACTAGAGAACTCTGCCAATCACTATCTTATCTGGAAGATTAACTCCCACTTGATTCAAGTGATTGTAGTACTTAGACAATCTAAGTATTTGCTCACTAGTTGAGCAATTCTTTTCTATCTTTTAGGCGAAGTATTTGTCAGAGGTCTCATACCTCTTGACACGAGCATGAGTCTGAAATACCAATTTCATCTCTTGAAACATCTTATATGTTCCATGATGTTTCAAAAATGTTTTTGTAGTCCCAGTTCTAAGCCAAAAAGCATGGTGCACAAAAATATCCAGTAGTCATCATATTGAGCTAGCCAAACGTTCATAACGTCTGCATCTGCTCCTGCAATAGGTCTGTCACCTAGCAGTGCATCAAGGACATAATTCTTCTGTGCAGCAATGAGGATAAACCTCAGATCACGGACCAAGTCCGCATCATTGCTACTAACATTTTCAACTTAGTTTTCTCTAGGAACACATATAAAAATATAGGGAAGCAAAAAACATAGGGAAGCAACAACGCGAGCTATTGATCTACAACATAATTTGCAAAATACTACCAGGACTAAGTTCATGATAAATTCAAGTTCAATTAATCATATTACTTAAGAACTCCCACTTAGACAGACATCTCTCTAGTCATCTAAGTGATCACGTGATCCAAATCAACTAAACCATGTCTGATCATCACGTGAGATGGAGTAGTTTCAATGGTGAACATCACTATGTTGATCATATCTACTATATGATTCATGTTCGACCTTTCGGTCTCCGTGTTCCGAGGCCATATCTGTATATGCTAGGCTCGTCAAGTTTAACCTGAGTATTCCGCATGTGCAACTGTTTTGCACCCATTGTATTTGAACGTAGAGCCTATCACACCCGATCATCACGTGGTGTCTCAGCACAAAGAACTTTCGCAACGGTGCATACTCAGGGAGAACACTTCTTGATAATTAGTGAGAGATCATCTTAAAATGCTACCGTCAATCAAAGCAAGATAAGATGCATAAAAGATAAACATCACATGCAATCAATATAAGTGATATGATATGGCCATCATCATCTTGTGCTTGTGATCTCCATCTCCGAAGCACCGTTGTGATCACCATCGTCACCGGCGCGACACCTTGATCTCCATCGTAGCATCGTTGTCGTTACGCCATCTATTGCTTCTACAACTATCGCTACCGCTTAGTGATAAAGTAAAGCAATTACAGGGCATTTGCATTTCATACAATAAAGCGACAACCATATAGCTCCTGACAGTTGCCGATAACTTCGTTACAAAACATGATCATATCATACAATAAAATATAGCATCACGTCTTGACCATATCACATCACAACATGCCCTGCAAAAACAAGTTAGACATCCTCTACTTTGTTGTTGCAAGTTTTACGTGGCTGCTACGGGCTGAGCAAGAACCGTTCTTACCTACGCATCAAAACCACAACGATAGTTCGTCAAGTTAGTGTTGTTTTAACCTTCGCAAGGACCGGGCGTAGCCACACTCGGTTCAACTAAAGTTGAAAAAACTGACACCCGTGTGACGCCCCCGATTTAATCGTACACTAATCATACACGCAAATGTGTACGATCAAGATCAGGGACTCACGGGAAGATATCACAGCACAACTCTAAAACATAAATAAGTCATACAAGCATCATAATACAAGCCAGGGGCCTCGAGGGCTCGAATACAAGTGCTCGATCATAGACGAGTCAGCGGAAGCCACAATATCTGAGTACAGACATAAGTTAAACAAGTTTGCCTTAAGAAGGCTAGCACAAACTGGGATACAGATCGAAAGAGGCGCAGGCCTCCTGCCTGGGATCCTCCTAACTACTCCTGGTCGTCCTCAGCGGGCAGCACGTAGTAGTAGGCACCTCCAGTGTAGTAGGGGTCGTCGTCGACGGTGGCGTCTGGCTCCAGGGCTCCAGCATCTGGTTGCGACAACCAGGTAGAAGGGAAAAGGGGAAAAGAGGGAGAAAAGCAACCGTGAGTACTCATCCAAAGTACTCGCAAGCAAGGAGCTACACTACATATGCATGGGTATATGTGTAAGGAGGCCATATCGGTGGACTGAACTGCAGAATGCCAGAATAAGAGGGGGATAGCTAATCCTGTCGAAGACTACGCTTCTGGTAGCCTCCGTCTTGCAGCATATAGAAGAGAGTAGATTGTAGTCCTCCAAGTAGCATCTCCAAGTAGCATCTCCAAGTAGCATCTCCAAGTAGCATCGCATAGCATAAACCTACCCGGCGATCCTCTCCTCGTCGCCCTGCGGAAAAGCGATCACCGGGTTGTCTGTGGAACTTGGAAGGGTGTGTTTTATTAAGTATCCGGTTCTAGTTGTCATAAGGTCAAGGTACAACTCCAAGTCGTCCTGTTACCGAAGATCACGGCTATTCGAATAGATTAACTTCCCTGCAGGGGTGCACCACATAACCCAACACGCTCGATCCCATTTGGCCGGACACACTTTCCTGGGTCATGCCCGGCCTCGGAAGATCAACACGTCGCAGCCCCACCTAGGCAAAACAGAGAGGCCAGCACGCCGGTCTAAACCTAAGCGCACAGGGGTCTGGGCCCATCGCCCATAGCACACCTGCACGTTGCGTGGGCGGCCGGAAGCAGACCTAGCCCTAGTAGGCGTTCCAGTCCAATCCGGCGCGCGCCGCTCCGTCGCTGACGTCTGAAGTGCTTCGGCTGATACCACGACGTCGGGATACCCATAACTACTCCCACGTAGATGGTTAGTGCGTATAGGCTCGTAGCCGACTCAGATCAAATACCAAGATCTCGTTAAGCGTGTTAAGTATCCGCGAACGCCGAACAGGGCCAGGCCCACCTGTCTCCTAGGTGGTCTCAACCTGCCCTGTCGCTCCGCCACAAAGTAACAGTCGAGGGCCGTCGGGAACCCAGGCCCACCTCTACCGGGATGGAGCCACCTGTCCTTTCAGCCCCCTCGTCAGAATCACTTGCGGGTACTCAATGAGCTGACCCGACTTTAGTCACCATCTGTATAGTATGTATGTATGTATAGTATATACCCGTGATCACCTCCCAAGTGATCACGGCCCGATAGTATAGCAAGGCAGACTGACAAGAATGTAGGGCCAATGATGATAAACTAGCATCCTATACTAAGCATTTAGGATTACAGGTAAGGTATCAACAGATGTAGCGACAATGTCAGGCTATGCATCAGAATAGGATTAACGGAAAGCAGTAACATGCTACACTACTCTAATGCAAGCAGTATAGAGAGAATAGGCGATATCTGGTGATCAAGGGGGGGCTTGCCTGGTTGCTCTGGCAAGAGAGAGGGGTCGTCAACTCCGTAGTCGAACTGGGGCGTCAGCCTCGTCACGGGGTCTACCGAAGAGAAGAGGGGGGAGAAACAGTAAATACATAGCAAGCAAGTGCATAACAGGATAACAGGCAGAGCTAGACGTGTTCTACGCGGTTGGAGGTGATACCGGTGAAGGGGGGAAGCATCCGGGAAGTATTCCCGGGGTTCCGTGTTTTCGGGCAGAGGAGCCGGAGGGGGGGAAAGTTGCGAGTTCGATAGGTTAGGGGGGTGTGGCGGACGAACGGGTTGCGTATCCGGAATCGTCTCGTCGTTCTGAGCAACTTTCATGTTGAAAATATTTTAATCCGAGTTACGGATTAAAAGATATGATTTTCTAAAGATTTTATTAATTTCTGGAATTTATTTAATTATTTAATTAATTCGGAAAATGGATTTATGACGTCAGCATGACGTCATGCTGACATCAGCAGTCAACAGGGGTTGACTGGGTCAAACTGACGCGTGGGTCCAATGGGACCCACCTGTCATACTCTGTTAGGTTAATTAGGATTTAGTTAAACTAATTACTGTTTAATTAAGCTAACATGTTAATTAGATTAATTAATTAAGGTTAATTAACTTAATTAATTTAATTAATTAATTAATTAATTAAATTTATTTTTATTTTAATTATTGTTTTATTTATTTTTATATACTTTTTTTTAACGTTTTGGGGGCGGGCCCCCTTTGTCATAGGGCCCTGGGGGCTAACGGGCATGCGGTTGCCGCGGGTGCGGGCGCTGGGCGTCGGCGCCCGACTGGGCGAGCGCCCAGATCGACAGGGGGAGGCGCCGGCCACGGGCACGGCAAGCCCGGACGCTGGCTCAGGGGTGGCCATCGGCGCGCCTGGGCGCCGGCGGCCAAGGCAGCGACAGCACGGGGCGAGGGGAGCAGGGCGGCCCGCTGGCCGTGGCTGGAGAGGGCGCATGGGGGAACGGCGGGCGCGGGGCAGCGCAAGGACGACGCCGGAGTTGCAGCACCGCTGGTGGAGCGACGAGGCGACGAGGTGGGGCGCAAGGCGAGGGGCGCCGTGGTTGGGTCGTCGGACGCGGGGGTGCGCGGGAGCCGTGGCGAGGCACGGAGCTGCGAGGGGGGGGAGTGCGGGTCAGGGGAGGTCCGGCGCGCAGGTGACGCACGGGCGCAGCAGAGAGCACCGACGGCGTCAGCCGCGGGCGCGGTCCGGCGTGGTGCGCAGGGAGCGGAAGCAGCACGGGCGGCGAGTGTGCGCGTGCGGACGCGACGGCGGATCCGCCAGGGAAGAGAGGGGAAGAGAAGGGGGCTCACATAGCCCTGTAGATGTGCAAAGGCGCGCTCGGGGAAGGGCCGGAGTAGCGGGGCGACGGCGACGATGCCCAACTCGGGGAGGGAGTTGCGCGAGGGAGAGGCGGGGACGAGGCAGTCCGGCGGTGACGGGCGGCGCCGAGGCGCGTTGGGGGGCGCGGGATCTAGCCCCTCCTCGTCCAGTCGAGTGGGGGGGGGCGCCTGGGAGGAGGCAGGGGGCGGCGTTCGACGGGGTGGAGGTCCGGAGAAGCGGGCGTCGTCAGGGGAGCGGGGTGGTTCGATCCCGATCCAATCTGGATCGGGAGGGGGGAGAGGTGGCGTCGGGGGGGGGGGGAGTGAGGTGGGTCGTGGGTTAGGGTTTCCTCCCTGGTGGGGATATGGAGGGGGCTGGGTCGGCCGGCTGGGCCTTTGCCCAGTTGGGCTGGCCAGCTGGGCCACAGATGGCCCAGTGGGGGGGTGCCTCTTTTTTTTATTTTAGTTAGATTTGTTTTCTGTTTTTTTTATACTTTGCTTTCTTTTAGTTTCCTATTATTTTAGTTTTAGTAAATTACCAAAGTGGCACCTAAATAGGATTTTACAAATTATGCCACTGCCACAATAGTTTAATACTTATAACAATTTAGTTTTGAAAATGTTTATTATTTTTAAAGCATTAAAATAATTGTTTTTTCTACTCTTTTATTCATTTAACAGTATTTAAACATTTTATAAAAGTGTGGTTTCTCCACCATAATTATCTATGCAATATTTGGTTCACTCCGAACATTTTAGTTTTAATATTTGAAAACTTTTATTGTTTGCCTATTTTTGAATTTGAATTTGAATCGGTTTCGAACTAACTCGAGATTAGCAACTATAAACGAGGTGACGTGGCACCATTAGCAGAGGATCACTGTAGCTTAATTACCCGGGCGTCACAATTCTCCTCCACTACAAGAAATCTCGTCCCGAGATTTAAGCGGTGGAGTAAGGGGCGAAGGTGTTGGTAGCGAAAAACCTAACGAGTCTTCTCGGTCTTGGCTTCCCTTTCGAAGAGGTTGATCCCTTTCGTTGATGTCTTCATTTCACTGCTTCAAGTCACCATGATCAATTTGTCATCCTTTCTTCGGGATCTCCATCGTACTTACGAATAGGTAAGGGGCAGCTCTACAACGATAGGATGTTACAAGGGAAAATCTTCTGGGGGTTTCCCAAGTATGAACATATGAGTATCTCTCGAGTTGAACAAATGAAACACATCGAGAGCAAAGTAAGACGGTGCAATAAGAAGTTTCAAGCGGATAGGCAATCGTTCATTGCCTGAAACAGAGTGTGAATGGGGTTCAGAGCAACAGGAATAAGTATTGTGTCCGATACCAGAATTGATCACTAGGAAGGTGGCTCGCAAATTACATACGAAGTCAAGCTATAGGAATAACTTTGGCAACAGGGTGTATAGGAGAGTCAGGTTTCGATCCTGTGAAACTGTGGGTTATGGGCCCACCATGTGGTTCTTTTTTTTTAATAGGAGCAGTGACATCTTGCACGGTCATGATAGCAAGGCATGTCAGGGAGTACCATGTCAGCTATGTCGGCAACAACGTTGGTACCAAGGGCGAGGGACGAAGAGAACCATTTTCCTGCTCGTTGAAACGAGGCGGACCAATAGGCAAGGTTCCCGTCCATCGGTGGTTACCGGAATGTCATCAACAATAGTAACAAGGTCTTGCTGACCGAGTTGTACATCGAGGTGTTTGCACAAGTAGTGGATTATTACTGCTTATATCATATAGATCATAGAAAAGGTTTAAACAAACCAATGGAAGGAAAATATGATCATCAGATTAAACAGAACAATGGAAAGGAAAATATGTTTAAACACATATTTCGAGGGTATATCCTTCCCAAGGACAAGCAGAGCAAGATATCCATGACAGGATATAAAGTAGAAAACCATTTAGGTAAGGGGGGAGGAATCTCATGATATTACTCATACAACGGTGTTAGGATAATTGATAATTAAAATATAGCATCGTGCTTCAAACGTGCCTGTTGAAAATCGGAGTACCATTGACATGCTTCGAGATAGCAGTGACATGGTCTTCAGGTGAAGATCAGACTTTGGAAACACGAAGGATCCATCAAGAATAACTTGTAGAATAAGTCTTACAATTTCCTCATGGATGAATGGATAACCTTGCTGAAAAGGAATCTATAATGATAGGTCCTCCAGCCGGGGGGGGGGGGTGCTAGGCATGACATCATGTTACCGGGTCATCAAAGGATCAACATCATAACTCTTGGAAAGTTGTCCCATCCATCATATCTGACCGAGATTCATATCCAATTGGTGTCATGATACCTCAGACTCAAGGGGTCCGAGAGGAAAAGGTGCAACACAAATCGACGAAATGACATTGCAAGATTCTCGGGAAATGAACTATGGGAGCGGGTTTCTGAAGCAATAGTTCATCATTAAACCAAGGAGGGGATGAGGAGGTGGCTGATGGGCTCAGCGACAATTCATCGAGAATTCCAAATGGATGGATTTCCACGATAATGTGAACAAGAGGATGACATTTGTTAGATCAAATGATATAATGGGACATGCTCGAGGAAAACATACATAATTAAACATTGGTTGAACGGTGCACCCGAAATATGGGTTGGGTTGCACGGCAAATGTTAGAATGGTGATTCAATTATCGAAAGACTTAGAATGAACTATCGCCCATTCACTTCAAAGCAATAGGGTTGCTAGAAGGAAAGAATCCAAACAACACCGTTCACTTGTTGGAATTAACACGGGGACCAAGAAAGAATGGTGATGGTGAGAAGTATTTCTATGTCAAGAATTCTCAAGAGGTGGTGAAATTCTCACCACATTCTTGACAAAAAGAGATGGTAATACTTCCGAGGTAAGGAAGATCAACTGCTGGGTAGCAGGGATCTCAAGGTTTACACAAAACACGAACAAGTTGTGTTGAACGGAAGGCAATAAAGTGGTCGATGAGAACAGGAATCATCGAGGGGCAAGGATGGTATTACCCATCATGAATTCAATTGAATTCCTGGAAGAGCTCATAAGGTTGATGATGATCATGACACATTTGTCGAGAGGTTTCATGCAGATGTAATCAACCAGCGACGACATCAAGTCAGAGGAATGATGAAGCAAGAGGTTATTGGAACCACAGTTACGACACAAACTCGAACTCAAGCTGGTTGTTTAAGGTGAAAGGGTATGACGAGGAAAATCGACGTAAGCTTAGCTATCGTCGCAAATTGGTGCTCCGAGAATAAGGATCAGGTAGCACAGTTTGAAATCATCAAGATAATGATATAGCCAAACAGGCTAGGAATGGCGTGATCGGGTACAAACTCGTACTTATAGAAGCTTACTGGAGAGTTGTTGAACCGTAGTGCGGACTCGGTTCAGTTATCGGTGTCTTTGAGTGTCTAATAACTCAGAGCCCGTGGAAAAATTGGAATCAGTGGGAAGGTAGCACTTGATGAAGAACTCATAAGAAGTTATGCAGTTCCATGATAATCTCGAGATTCCAGGGGGGTAATACTCGACGATAGATCAAAGTAGAGGTTGGAATAGGGTATTGCTTTGTAGAAGACAAGTGCTTAAACTTGTCCGAGAAAAGGTATTTACAGGAGAACATGGTCAGAACCACGATTGCAAAAGGCCGGATCCCAGATATAAACTTATACCAAGGGAATAATTAATTTAAGAGAAGCTTTAATGATAAGATCTACATCGTGTCCATGGGCATGAACACAGAGTTCAAGGTCGACTCCCACTTCTTCAATGTATAACCTTTCATTCCTGCTCTAGATAAAATGATTCCAGTGTCAAAACCTACCTGGTGAATTACCAGAGCAGTATGACCCGTGAAAACTTTCGAGTTCACACCGATTAAGGAAGGCATCGGTTCAACCCATTGGGGCATTTAAGGAACATATGCTACAAACTTCCAAGGTAAATAACACAAGCTCGAAAGCAGAGCAAGGTTAAAAAAAAGGAGAGGATACAATTTACCAAAGGCATTATGTATCAGAGGAAGAACTCACAAGGTGATTAATTATGAAGGACACTATCGGATAATAATCCAACAGTGAATATGGCGATCCACAACGGGGCTGATGTGAGTATCGGTACTCAACCAGAAGAAGAAGAATGCAAGGAGATCAGAAGATAGAAACAACTGACTAATTCAAAGCTTAATTGCAAAAGAATTATGAATTCCATGTCAAGGGATCAGAAGCAATGCTCTGATTAGGAATGGATAAGTTGAATAGCCTTAGGGTACAATCAACGACAATTGGATTGGTCGAGAAACAATTCCAGTTAAAAGAATTGCAGCTCAGCCGGAAAGGTAATTTATAAGGATCAATGATGATTGCATGTATTCGCAATCATATTGAGTCAACAGACTGAAAATGATAACGACAAGGAATGTCAAGAAGACTACGAGACTTATGGGATTAACCATAATGCAAGCAAGCAAGAATTTCAAGAGCCAAAGGCTCCAGAGGATTTTCGGAAGATCGAATAGTATTTTGAAGACTTTTGTGAAACACATGAACAACTGGGGGTGAGCGGATACTCGACAAGTGCGAGGATTTATTTGAAGGGGTATTCGTGTGGCAAAGAACTGCTAGGCAGTAGGCACAACGTATTCTCGGAACAATAGAGAAAACTTCGGAGTAACTTGTAATAACAAGATCAATGGGGGAGGATCGTATGAATGGCAAGTGTAAGTAGTTATCCATAAGGGTTTATCGGTGGTCGAGAATTGCAAAAGCAACGGACACAAGTCTCGAGAGAACATCGGAGAGTATCTTCGGAATCTTCTGGTGCAGCAGGCGATCATCGGTAACAAGTGGCTCTCCGGGAGAAAGTACTTGCGAGAACCTAAAGTTAGTTTTGTTTTAGCAAAATCATTTAACCCGAATAGAAGAGAGCTCAGAGTCCCAGAGTAAAGGTCGAGGAGTAAAAGATCCTAGTACCACCCGATGGCGACGTGGGCCCGTAAGGCACACAGCCAAGTTAGTAAAAGTTTTTGTAATGTCTAGACTCGACTTCGGCCAAGGAGTGTGGAAGGGGGATTCCTACAGGCAGTCGGCTCTGATACCAACTTGTGACGCCCCCGATTCAATCGTACACTAATCATGCACGCAAATGTGTACGATCAAGATCAGGGACTCACGGGAAGATATCACAACACAACTCTAAAACATAAAATAAGTCATACAAGCATCATAATACAAGCCAGGGGCCTCGAGGGCTCGAATACAAGTGCTCGATCATAGACGAGTCAGCGGAAGCAACAATATCTGAGTACAGACATAAGTTAAACAAGTTGCCTTAAGAAGGCTAGCACAAACTGGGATACAGATCGAAAGAGGCGCAGGCCTCCTGCCTGGGATCCTCCTAACTACTCCTGGTCGTCGTCAGCGGGCAGCACGTAGTAGTAGGCACCTCCAGTGTAGTAGGGGTCGTCGTCGACGGTGGCGTCTGGCTCCTGGACTCCAGCATCTGGTTGCGACAACCAGAAAGAAAGGAAAGGGGAAAAGGGGGAGAAAGCAACCGTGAGTACTCATCCAAAGTACTCGCAAGCAAGGAACTACACTACATATGCATGGGTATATGTGTAAGGAGGCCATATCAGTGGACTGAACTGCAGAATGCCAGAATAAGAGGGGGATAGCTAATCCTGTCGAAGACTACGCTTCTGGCAGCCTCCGTCTTGCAGCATGTAGAAGAGAGTAGATTGAAGTCCTCCAAGTAGCATCTCCAAGTAGCATCTCCAAGTAGCATCTCCAGTAGCATCGCATAGCATAACCTACCCGGCGATCCTCTCCTCGTCGCCCTGAGGAAAAGCGATCACCGGGTTGTCTGTGGAACTTGGAAGGGTGTGTTTTATTAAGTATCCGGTTCTAGTTGTCATAAGGTCAAGGTACAACTCCAAGTCGTCCTGTTACCGAAGATCACGGCTATTCGAATAGATTAACTTCCCTGCAGGGGTGCACCACATAACCCAACACGCTTGATCCCATTTGGCCGGACACACTTTCCTGGGTCATGCCCGGCCTCGGAAGATCAACACGTCGCAGCCCCACCTAGGCAAAACAGAGAGGCCAGCACGCCGGTCTAAACCTAAGCGCACAGGGGTCTGGGCCCATCGCCCATAGCACACCTGCACGTTGCGTGGGCGGCCGAAGCAGACCTAGCCCTAGTAGGCGTTCCAGTCCAATCCGGCGCGCGCCGCTCCGTCGCTGACGTCTGAAGTGCTTCGGCTGATACCACGACGTCGGGATACCCATAACTACTCCCACGTAGATGGTTAGTGCGTATAGGCTCGTAGCCGACTCAGATCAAATACCAAGATCTCGTTAAGCGTGTTAAGTATCCGCGAATGCCGAACAGGGCCAGGCCCACCTGTCTCCTAGGTGGTCTCAACCTGCCCTGTCGCTCCGCCACAAAGTAACAGTCGAGGGCCGTCGGGAACCCAGGCCCACCTCTACCGGGATGGAGCCACCTGTCCTTTCAGCCCCCTCGTCAGAATCACTTGCGGGTACTCAATGAGCTGACCCGACTTTAGTCACCATCTGTATAGTATGTATGTATGTATAGTATATACCCGTGATCACCTCCCAAGTGATCACGGCCCGATAGTATAGCAAGGCAGACTGACAAGAATGTAGGGCCAATGATGATAAACTAGCATCCTATACTAAGCATTTAGGATTGCAGGTAAGGTATCAACAGATGTAGCGACAATGTCAGGCTATGCATCAGAATAGGATTAACGAAAGCAGTAACATGCTACACTACTCTAATGCAAGCAGTATAGAGGAGAATAGGCGATATCTGGTGATCAAGGGGGGGCTTGCCTGGTTGCTCTGGCAAGAGAGAGGGGTCGTCAACTCCGTAGTCGAACTGGGGCGTCAGCCTCGTCACGGGGTCTACCGAAGAGAAGAGGGGGGAGAAACAGTAAATACATAGCAAGCAAGTGCATAACAGGATAACAGGCAGAGCTAGACGTGTTCTACGCGGTAGGAGGTGATACCGGTGAAGGGGGGAAGCATCCGGGAAGTATTCCCGGGGTTCCGTGTTTTCGGGCAGAGGAGCCGGAGGGGGGGGGGGAAGTTGCGGGTTCGATAGGTTAGGGGGGTGTGGCGGACGAACGAGTTGCGTATCCGGAATCGTCTCGTCGTTCTGAGCAACTTTCATGTTGAAAATATTTTAATCCGAGTTACGGATTAAAAGATATGATTTTCTAAAGATTTTATTAATTTCTGGAATTTATTTAATTATTTAATTAATTCGGAAAATGGATTTATGTCGTCAGCATGACGTCATGCTGACATCAGCAGTCAACAGGGGTTGACTGGGTCAAACTGACGCGTGGGTACAATGGGACCCACCTGTCATACTCTGTTAGGTTAATTAGGATTTAGTTAAACTAATTACTATTTAATTCAGCTAACATGTTAATTAGATTAATTAATTAAGGTTAATTAACTTAATTAATTTAATTTATTAATTAATTAATTAAATTTATTTTTATTTTAATTATTGTTTTATTTATTTTTATATACTTTTTTTAACGTTTTGGGGGCGGGCCCCCTTTGTCATAGGGCCCTGGGGTCTAACGGGCATGCGGTTGCCGCGGGTGCGGGCGCTGGGCGTCGGCGCCCGACTGGGCGAGCACCCAGATCGACAGGGGGAGGCGCCGGCCACGGGCACGGCAAGCCCGGACGCTGGCTCAGGGGTGGCCATCGGCGCGCCTGGGCGCCGGCGGCCAAGGCAGCGACAGCACGGGGCGAGGGGAGCAGGGCGGCCCGCTGGCCGTGGCTGGAGAGGGCGCATGGGGGAACGGCGGGCGCGGGGCAGCGCAAGGACGACGCCGGAGTTGCAGCACCGCTGGTGGAGCGACGAGGCGACGAGGTGGGGCGCAAGGCGAGGGGCGCCGTGGTTGGGTCGTCGGACGCGGGGGTGCGCGGGAGCCGTGGCGAGGCACGGAGCTGCGAGGGGGGGGAGTGCGGGTCAGGGGAGGTCCGGCGCGCAGGTGACGCACGGGCGCAGCAGAGAGCACCGACGGCGTCAGCCGCGGGCGCGGTCCGGCGTGGTGCGCAGGGAGCGGAAGCAGCACGGGCGGCGAGTGTGCGCGTGCGGACGCGACGGCGGATCCGCCAGGGAAGAGAGGGGAAGAGAAGGGGGCTCACATAGCCCTGTAGATGTGCAAAGGCGCGCTCGGGGAAGGGCCGGAGTAGCGGGGCGACGGCGACGATGCCCAACTCGGGGAGGGAGTTGCGCGAGGGAGAGGCGGGGACGAGGCAGTCCGGCGGTGATGGGCGGCGCCGAGGCGCGTTGGGGGGCGCGGGATCTAGCCCCTCCTCGTCCAGTCGAGTGGGGGGGCGCCTGGGAGGAGGCAGGGGGCGGCGTTCGACGGGGTGGAGGTCCGGAGAAGCGGGCGTCGTCAGGGGAGCGGGGTGGTTCGATCCCGATCCAATCTGGATCGGGAGGGGGGAGAGGTGGCGTCGGGGGGGGGGGAAGTGAGGTGGGTCGTGGGTTAGGGTTTCCTCCCTGGTGGGGATATGGAGGGGGCTGGGTCGGCCGGCTGGGCCTTTGCCCAGTTGGGCTGGCCAGCTGGGCCACAGATGGCCCAGTGGGGGGGGTGCCTCTTTTTTTTATTTTTAGTTAGATTTGTTTTCTGTTTTTTTTATACTTTGCTTTCTTTTAGTTTCCTATTATTTTAGTTTTAGTAAATTACCAAAGTGGCACCTAAATAGGATTTTACAAATTATGCCACTGCCACAATAGTTTAATACTTATAACAATTTAGTTTTGAAAATGTTTATTATTTTTAAAGCATTAAAATAATTGTTTTTCTACTCTTTTATTCATTTAACAGTATTTAAACATTTTATAAAAGTGTGGTTTCTCCACCATAATTATCTATGCAATATTTGGTTCACTCCGAACATTTTAGTTTTAATATTTGAAAACTTTTATTGTTTGCCTATTTTTGAATTTGAATTTGAATCGGTTTCGAACTAACTCGAGATTAGCAACTATAAACGAGGTGACGTGGCACCATTAGCAGAGGATCACTGTAGCTTAATTACCCGGGCGTCACAATTGCCAGCCACCTGTGTGCAAAGCACGTCGGTAGAACCAGTCTCGCATAAGCGTACACGTAATGTCGGTAGAACCAAAGTATGACCCGCTGGTAAGCGGTATGACTTGTATCGCCCACAACTCACTTGTGTTCTACTCGTGCATATAACATCAACACATAAAACCTAGGCTCGGATGCCACTATTGGGGAACGTAGTAATTTCAAAAAGTTTCCTACGCACACGCAAGATCATGGTGATGCATAGCAACGAGAGGGGAGAGTATTGTCCACGTACCCTCGTAGACCGAAAGCGTAAGCGTTATAACAACGCGGTTGATGTAGTCGTACGTCTTCATGATCCGACCGATCCAAGTACCGAATGTACGGCACCTCTGAGTTCAGCACATGTTCAGCTCGATGACGATCCCCGGACTCCGATCCAGCATGGTGTCGGGGAAGAGTTCCGTCAGCATGACAGCGTGGTGACGATGATGATGTTCTATCGACGCAGGGCTTCGCCTAAGCACCGCAATAATATGACTGAGGTGGAATATGGTGGAGGGGGGCACCGCACACGGCTAAGGAACGATCACGAAGATCAACTTATGTGTTATGAGGTGCCCCCTGCCCCCGTATATAAAGGAGCAAGGGGGGAGGGGGCGGTCGGCCTAGGAGGGGGCGCGCCAAGGGGAGTCCTACTCCCACCGGGAGTAGGACTCCCTCCTTCCTTGTTGGAGTAGGAGAAGGGGAAAGAGGGGGAGAGGAAGAAGGAAAAGGGGGCTACGCCCCTTGTCCAATTCGGACCAGAGGGGGGGGGCGCACGCCTCCTTCCTTTTGGCCTCTCTCCTCTATTCCCGTATGGCCCAATAAGGCCCATATACTCCGCGGCGAATTCCCGTAACTCTCCGGTACTCCGAAAAATACCCGAATCACTCAGAACCTTTCCGAACTCTGAATATAGTCATCCAATATCTCGATCTTTACGTCTCAACCATTTCAAGACTCCTCGTCATGTCCCCGATCTCATCCGGGACTCCGAACTCCTTCGGTACATCAAAACTCATAAACTCATAATATAACTGTCATTGAAACCTTAAGCGTGCGGACCCTACGGGTTCGAGAACACTGTAGACATGACCTAGAACAGTTTCCGGTCAATAACCAATAGCGGAACATGGATGCTCATATTGGCTCCTACATATTCTACGAAGATCTTTTATCGGTCAAACCGCATAACAACATACGTTGTTCCCTTTGTCATCGGTATGTTACTTGCTCGAGATTTGATCGTCGGTATCCAATACCTAGTTCAATCTCGTTACCGGCAAGTCTCTTTACTCCTTACGTAATGCATCATTCCATAACTAACTCATTAGCTACATTGCTTGCAAGGCTTATAGTGATGTGCATTACCAAGAGGGCTCAGAGATACCTCTCCGACAATCGGAGTGACAAAACCTAATCTCGAAATATGCCAACTCAACATGTACCTTTGGAGACACCTGTAGAGCTCCTTTATAATCACCCAGTTACGTTGTGAAATTTGGTAGCACACAAAGTGTTCCTCCGGTAAACGGGAGTTGCATAATCTCATAGTTATAGGAACTTGTATAAGTCATGAAGAAAGCAATAGCAACATACTAAACGATCAAGTGCTAAGGCTAACGGAATGGGTCAAGTCAATCACATCATTCTCCTAATGATGTGATCCCGTTAATCAAATGACAACTCTTTTGTCCATGGCTATGAAACTTAACCATCTTTGATTCACGAGCTAGTCAAGTAGAGGCATACTAGTGACACTATGTTTGTCTATGTATTCACACATGTATTACGTTTCCGGTTAATACAATTCTAGCATGAATAATAAACATTTATCATGATATAAGGAAATAAATAATAACTTTATTATTGTCTCTAGGGCATATTTCCTTCATTGTTACAGTAGAAAATGATAAAGTTTATGGTCTATACTTTAACATGTGAATAGCTTGTTACTTGATCATGAAAAGTTTTATGAGATGAACTACTGTTATGAGATATAATCATGCTAGAAAAGGTGATTGAAATTATCATTGATCAAACTTGTGCACCTCTAGCATTCACACTTCATAAATTCTTTCTTTTATCATTTACCTACTCGAGGACGAGTAGGAATTAAGCTTGGGGATGCTGATACGTCTCCAACGCATCTATAATTTATGAAGCATTCATGCTATTTTATTATCTGTTTTGCATGATTACGGGCTTTATTATACACTTTTATATTACTTTTGGGACTAACCTATTAACCGGAGGCCCAACCCATATTGCTGTTTTATTGCCTGTTTCAGTATTTCGAAGAAAAGGAATATCAAACGGAGTCCAAACGGAATGAAACCTTCGGCAACGTTATTTTTGGGAAGATTATGATCCTGGAGACTTGGAGTTCATGACAGAAGATCCTCGAGGAGGCCAGGAGATAGGGGGCGCACCCCCCTACTGGGCGCACCCCCCTATCTCATGGGCCCCTCGAGCACCTCCTGACTGACTTCTTTCGCCTATGTAAGCCTACGTACCCTAAAAACATCGAATATCAAGATAGATCGGCAGTTGCGCCGCTGCAAGCCTCTATAGCCACCAAAAATCTCTCCGGCGCTTGTTCCGGCACCCTGCCGGAGGGGGATCCCATCATCGGTGGCCATCTTCATCATCCCGGCGCTCTCCATGACGAGGAGGGAGTAGTTCACCCTCGGGGCTGAGGGTATGTACCAGTAGCTATGTGTTTGATCTCTCCCTCTCGTGTTCTCTCTCGTGTTCCCTCTATGGCACGATCTTGATGTATCCCGAGCTTTGCTATTATAGTTGAATCTTATGATGTTTCTCCCCCTCTACTCTCTTGCGATGAATTGAGTTTCCCCTTTGAAGTTATCTTGTTGGACCGAGTCTTTATCTGAGAACACTTGATGTATGTCTTGCCGTGTTTATCTGTGGTGACAATGGGATATCACGTGCCACTTGATGTATGTTTTGGTGACCAACTTGCGGGTTCCGCCCATGAACCTATGCATAGGGGTTGGCACATGTTTTCTTGATTCTTTGGTAGAAACTTTGGGGCACTCTTCGAAGTACTTTGTGTTGGTTGGATGAATCTGAGATTGTGTGATGCATATCGTATAATCATGCCCACAGATACTTGAGGTGACAATGGAGTATCTAGGTGACATTAGGGTTTTGGTTGATTTGTGTCTTAAGGTGTTATTCTAGTATGAACTCTTGAATAGATCAATCCGAAAGAATAACTTTGAGGTGGTTTCGTACCCTACCATAATCTCTACGTTTGTTCTCCGCTATTAGTGGCTTTGGAGTGACTCTTTGTTGCATGTTGAGGGCTTGTTATATGATCTATCTATGTTATTATTGTTGAGAGAACTTGCACTAGTGAAAGTATGAACCCTAGGCCTTGTTTCCTATCATTGCAATACCGTTTACGCTCACTTTTACCATTAGTTACCTTGCTGTTTTTATTATTTCAGATTACAAAAACCTATATCTACTATCTATTTTGCACTTGTATCACCATCTCTTCGCCGAACTAGTGCACCTATACAATTTACCATTGTATTGGGTGTGTTGGGGACACAAGAGACTCTTTGTTATTTGGTTGCAGGGTTGTTTGAGAGAGACCATCTTCATCCTACGCCTCCTACAGATTGATAAACCTTAGGTCACCCACTTGAGGGAAATTTGCTACTGTCCTACAAACCTGTGCACTTGTAGGCCCAACAACGTCTACAAGAAGAAGGTTGTGTAGTAGACATCAATGTGGCGGACAGAGCAGCGGATCTCCGACGCACCCCTACCTGGTGTGCCAAATGTTGGATTTCGGGTTCCGCAAACCCTTGATAGGTTTGAAATCTAGGGTGCGTGCGGAGATCCCAACCTACCCAGCCTGCCTACTCACGATTCTCAAAGCCTAGTGCGTCGAGCTCAAAGGGACAGAGAGACACATTAGTTTATCCTGGTTCGGGCCACCTTGCGGTGTAATACCCTACTCCAGCCTTTTGGTGGATTGCCTCGAGGGGCTGAGGATGAACCAGTACAGTGGATGAATAGCCTCAGGAGGTGAGGTCTTCTTGAGCCCGAGAGAGCTGGTGAAGTGGTCAGACTAGAATGGATCTGATCCCCCTCTATGGTTGTGGTTAAGTCCTATTTATAGTGGCCTTGGTCCTCTTCCCAAATATTGGTGGGAAGGGATCCCACAACGGTCGTATTTGAAGGGGGACAAGAAGTACACCCTATCCTGACTAAAGTGGACTTCACCTGCAAAAGCCTCTGGTCGTGACGCTGTGGTGGGCTCAGCGATGACCTCCATCCTGCCGTCCTGGCGGTCTTGGTCTTGTTGCACCAGAATGGAAACCTTTGGCCGATTCCTCAGGACTCCACGCCTGCTGCTTGCCTCCTTTGCACCAAAAAGGAAACCGGTACTCTACGCCCGCTGGCGCCCGCCTGGCCTTGGTCGTCATGGCTCACATCAGCTGAGCCTCGCGAGGTGCACCTTGCATAGAAGTCTCCGCTCCTCGGGAGCCAGCCTGAGGAGGCCAATCCCCTTGGAGGTCTTGGCGTCGCCCGCCTCACGAGGCTTGGCCCCTCGCGAGGGTCTTGAGTTGTTGATGCTGCAGCTGTGCCGTACCAGGCCGTCGATGGAGCCATGCAGTGGGCCGCAGGCAGGCAAGTCTGGGTACCCCTGTATCCAGAATGCCGACAAGAACCACCTACTCATGTGTTGAGACCAAGACATTCCATTCCAACCACAAGAATCTTGATCTCTAGCCTTCCCCAAGTTGCTTTCCACTCAAATCATCTTTCCACCATAGCAAAATCTATGTGAGATAGTTGAGTATTGGGGAGACTATCATTTGAAGCACAAGAGCAAGGAGTTCATCATCAACACACCATCTATTACCTTTTGGAGAGTGGTGTCTCCTAGATTGGTTAGGTGTCACTTGGGAGCCTCCGTGAAGATTGTGGAGTTGAACCAAGGAGCTTGTAAGGGCAAGGAGATCCCCTACTTCATGAAGATCTACCCAAGTGAGGCATGTCCTTCATGGGCGATGGCCATGGTGGGATAGACAAGGTTGCTTATTCGTGGACCCTTTGTGGGGGGAGCCCCCCGTGGACTCGCGCAGTTGTTACCCTTCGTGGGTTGAAGTCTCCACCAACGTGGATGTACGATAGCACCACCTATCGGAACCCCGCCAAAAATCTCCGTGTTAACATTGTGTTTGCTCCCTCCAAACTCCTTCCATTTACTTTCTTGCAAGTTGCATGCTTTACTTTCTGTTGCTCATATACTCTTTGCATGCTTGCTTGAATTGTATTGTGATTGCTTGACTTGTGCTAAGTTTCTAAAATCTGCCAAGAATTAAAATTGGGAAAAGGCTAGGTTTTTATTTGGTCAAGTAGTGTAATCACCCCCCCTCTAGACATACTTTCGATCCTACAACCTTCGCGTCCATATTAGTAGCTAGATCTCTCTCTCTCTCTCTCTCTCTCTCTCTCGGATCTTCAATATCATGTTCTATTTTGAGATCAATCTGATGTAATTCTTATGGTGTGTTTGTTGGGATCCTGTGAATTATGGATTTAAGATTAGACTATTCATTGATTTCTATTGTATCTCTTGAAGTTTTTTGATGCATAATTAAATAGCTATGTATGCTTTCTGATCTATGAGTCTTCTCTGGCCAAGATAGATGAGTAGTTCTTCAGAGGAAGTGGTTGATACGTCTCCAACATATCTGTAATTTTTTATAGATCCATGCTATTATAGTATCTATCTTGGATGTTTTATATGCATTTATATGCTATTTTATATGATTTTTGGGACTAACCTATTAACCTAGAGCCCAGTACCAGTTTCTATTTTTTTCCTTGTTTTTGAGTTTTGCAGAAAAGGAATATCAAATGGAGTCCAAATGAGCTGAAAATTTATGGTGATTTTTATGGACCAGAAGAAGCCCCCAAAGCACAAGAGTTGGGCCAGAAGAGTCCCGAGTAAACGACAAGGGTGGAGGACGCGCCCACCCCCCTAGGGCGTGCCCCCTGCCTTGTCGCTGACTCGTGGACCCCCCTGACATGAAACCGACGGCAAAAACTCCTATAAATCCAGAAACCCCCAGAAAGAAACCTAGATCGGGAGTTCCGCTGCCGTCAGCCTCTGTAGCCTCGAAAAACCAATCAGGAGCCCGTTCTGGCACCCTGCCAGAGGGGGAAACCATCACCGGAGGCCATCTTCATCATCGCGGTTCTCTCCATGACGAGGAGGGAGTAGTTCACCCTTGGGGCTGAGGGTATGTACCAGTAGCTATGTGTTTGATCTCTCTCTCGTGTTCTTGATTTGGCACGATCTTGATGTACCACGAGCCTTGTTACTATAGTTGGATCATATGGTGTTTCCCCTCTCTACCTTCTTGTGATGAATTGAGTTTTACCTTTGAGGTTTCACTATTATCGGATTGAATACTATTATGGATTTGAGAACACTTGATGTATGTCTTGCGTGGGTTACCCGTGGTGATAATGGGGTGTTCTATTCATTCACTTGATGTATGTTTTGGCACTCAACTCGCGAATTCCTGAGGTGAGATTGGGGTAATCTATGCATAGGGGTTGATGCATGTTTTCGTCCTTGTTTCTCCGATAGGAATCTTGGGGCACGCTTTGAGGTTCTTTGTGTTGGATTGAATATTATGAATCTGAAGTTGTTTGATGCATATCGTATAATTGACCCACAGATACTTGTGGTTACATTGGAGTATCTAGGTGACATTAGGGTTGATTGATGTGTGTCATATGGTGTTATTTTACTACGAACTCTATGGCTGTTTGTGACACTTATAGGAATAGCCCAATGGATTGATTGGAAAGAATGACTTTGAGGTGGTTTCGTACCCTACAAGCAATTTCATCCTATGTTCTCTGCGATAGGAACTTTGGAGTGACGTTGGTCACACGTTGAGGGATTGTCATATGATCTATTTATGTTATCATTGTCGAGAGAACTTGCACTAGTGAGAGTATGAACCCTAGGCCTTGTTTCCAAGCATTGCAATACCGTTTTTGCTCACTTTTGTTAGTTGGTACCTTGCATTTTTATATTTTGAGATTACAAAACCTATATCTACCATCCATATTGCACTTGTATCACGATCTCTTTGCCGAACTACTGCACCTATACAATTTACCATTGTATTGGGTGTGTTGGGGACACAAGAGACTCTTTGTTATTTGGTTGCAGGGTTGCTTGAGAGAGACCATCTTTAGCCTACGCCTCCCAGGATTGATAAATCTTAGGTCATCCACTTGATGGAAATTTGCTACGGTCCTACAAAACTCTGTGCTTGCAGGCCCAACACGAGTCTACAAGAAGAAGGTTGTGTAGTAGGCATCAAGCTCTTTTCTGGCACCGTTGCCGGGGATGTTAGTGCTTTAAGGTATATCTTTAGATCTTGCAATCGAATCTTTTAGTTTCTCGTTTTATCACTAGTTTAGCTTATAAAATAAAATTACAAAAAAATGGAATTAAAGTTGCCTCATATGCTTCATCTTTTTAATGTCTTTTGTGAAATTGATGGAAAGGAAAATTGTGCTCAATTGTTAGAGGAAGAATTGAATAAATTTTCGGCACTAAATATTTGAATGATGAGCATGATTGCAATGTTGTTAGTATAAATTCTTTGAATATCCATGATGCTAATTATATGCAAAGCTACAAGCTTGGGGATGCTATGTTTGATGAATATGATATTTTTAGTCCCCCATGTTTTGATGAGAAAATTTATTATGATGAAAGCATGCCTCCTATTTATGATGATTATATTGATGAAAGTGGGTTTGGAAGAGTGTCAACTTTAGGAAGTAACGATCCCACTATTTTGGAGGGTGTTGAATCTTATTGTGATAATTATGAAAGTGGATTTGGAGAGGTCATGACTTTATTTAATGATGAATCCACTATTTCAGAAGAGGTTCTGGTAACCCACAAGTATAGGGGATCGCAACAGTTTTTGAGGGTAGAGCATTCAACCCAAATTTATTGATTCGACACAAGGGGAGCCAAATAATATTCTCAAGTATTAGTAGTTGAGTTGTCAATTCAACCACACCTAGATAACTTAGTATCTGCAGCAAAGTATTTAGTAGCAAAGTAGTATGATAGTAATGGTAACAGTAGCAAAAGTAAAGGTAGCAGTTTTGTAGTAATTGTAACAGTGGCAACGGTAAAGTAAATAAGCAAAGCACAATATGTGAAAATCTCGTAGGCATTGGATCAATGATGGATAATTATGTCGGATGCGATTCCTCAAGTAATAGTTATAACATAGGGTGACACAGAACTAGCTCCAGTTCATCAATGTAATGTAGGCATGTTTTCCGAATATAGTCATACATGCTTATGGAAAAGAACTTGCATGGCATCTTTTGTCCTACCCTCCCGTGGCAGCGGGGTCCTAATGGAAACTAAGAGATATTAAGGCCTCCTTTTAATAGAGTACCGGACCAAAGCATTAACACATAGTGAATACATGAACTCCTCAAACTATGGTCATCACTGAGAAGTATCCTGATTATTGTCACTTCGGGGTTGTCGGATCATAACACATAATAGGTGACTATAGACTTGCAAGATAGGATCAAGAACTCACATATATTCACGAAAACATAATAGGTTCAGATCTGAAATCATGTCACTCGGGCCCTAGTGACAAGCATTAAGCATAGCAAAGTCATAGCAACATCAATCTCAGAACATAGTGGATACTAGAGATCAAACCCCAACAAAACTAACTTGATTACATGGTAAATCTCATCCAACCCATCACCGTGCAGCAAGCCTAAGATGGAATTACTCACGCAATGCGGTGGGCATCATGAAATTGGTGATGGATGATGGTTGATGATGACGATAGCGAAAAATCCCCTTCTTCGGAGCCCCGAACGGACTCCAGATCAGCCCTCTCGAGAGAGATTAGGTCTTGGCGGCAGCTCCGTATCGTAAAACGTGATGAAACTTTCTCTCTAATTTTTTTATCCGCGAAAGCAAATATATGGAGTTGGAGTTGAGGTCGGTGGACGTCTAGGGGGGCCACAAGGCAGGGGGGCACGCCCAGGGGGAGGGGGCGCGCTCCCACCCTCGTGGACAGGGTGTGGGCCCCCTGACGCTATTTCTTTCACCAGTATTTTTTATTAAATCTGAAAAGTTGCTCCGTGGATTTTCAGGTCATTCCGAGAACCTTTATTTCTACACAAAAATAACACCATGGCAGTTCTGCTGAAAACAGCGTCAGTCCGGGTTAGTTCCATTCAAATCATGCAAGTTAGAGTCCAAAACAAGGGCAAAAGTGTTTGGAAAAGTAGATACGACGGAGACGTATCAACTCCCCCAAGCTTAAACCTTTGCTTGTCCTCAAGCAATTCAGTTGACAAACTGAAAGTGATAAAGAAAAACTTTTACAAACTCTGTTCTCTATTTGCTCTTGTTGTTGTAAATATGCAAAGCCAACATTCAAGTTTTCAGCAAATATTATGAACTAACCATATTCACAATAACACTTAGGTCTCATGTTTACTCATATCAATGGCATAATCAACTAGCGAGCAATAATAATAAATCTCGGATGACAACACTTTCTCAAAACAATCATAATATGATATAACAAGATGGTATCTCACTAGCCCTTTCTGAGACCGCAAAACATAAATGCAGAGCACCTTTAAAGATCAAGGACTGACTAAACATTGTAATTCATGGTAAAAGAGATCCAGTCATAGTCATACCAAATATAAACTAATAGTAATGCATGCAAATGACAACGGTGCTCTCCAGCGGGTGCTTTTTAATAAGAGGGTGACGACTCAACATAAAAGCAAATAGATAGGCCCTTCGTAGAGGGAAGCAGGAATTTGTAGAGGTGCCAGAGCTCGATTTTGAAATAGAGATGAATAACATTTTGAGTGGTATACTTTCACTGTCAACATAACAACTATGAGATCTCGATATCTTCCATGCTACACACATTATAGGCGGTTCCCAAACAGAGTGGTAAAGTTTATACTCCCCCACCACCAACAAGCATCAATCCATGGCTTGCCCGAAACAACGGGTGCCTCCAACTAGCAACAATCCTGGGGGAGTTTTGTTTTTATTTTGATTTGATTTGATCTTTTGATCATGGGACTGGGCATCCTGGTTACCAGCCATTTTCTCGTGAATGAGGAGCGGAGTCCACTCCTCTTGAGAATAACCCACCTAGCATGGAAGATACACACAACCCTAGTTGATACATGAGCTGCTCGAGCATACAAAATAGAATTTCATTTGAAGGTTTGGAGTTTGGCACATACAAATTTACTTGGAATGACAGGTAAATACCACATATAGGAAGGTATGGTGGACTCATATGGAACAACTTTGGGGTTTATGGAGTTTGGATGCACAAGCAGTATTCCCACTTAGTACAGGTGAAGGCTAGCAAGAGACTAGGAAGCGACCAACTGAGAGAGCGACAACAGCCATGAACATGCATTAAAATTAATCAACACTGAGTGCAAGCATGAGTAGGATATAATCCACCATGAACATAAATATCGTGAAGGCTATGTTGATTTTCTTTCAACTACATGCATGAACATGTGCCAAGTCGAGTCACTCGAATCATTCAAATGAGGATACCACCCTATCATACCACATCACAACCATTTTAATAGCATGTTGGCATGCAAGGTAAACCATTATAAGCTCGTAGCTAGTTAAGCATGGCATAAGCAACTATAATCTCTAATTGTCATTGCAAACATGTTTATTCATAATAGGCTGTATCAGGAATGATGAACTAATCATATTTACAAAAACAAGAGAGGTTGAGTTCCTACCAGCTTCTCTCATCTCAATCAGTCCATCATATATTGTCATTATTGCCTTTCACTTGCACGACCGAACGGTGTGTATAATAATAATAGTGCACGTGCATTGGACTAAGTTGGAATCTGCAGACATTCAATTCAAGGGAGAAGACAAGGTAATATGGGCTCTTGGTTAAATCAACAATCATGCATATTAGAGCCACTAAACATTTTCATTATGGTCTTCTCCTCTCGACCCCAAAGGAAAGAAAAGAAATAAACTATTTACACGGGAAAGCTCCCAACAAGTAAAAGAAGAACGAGAAATCTTTTTGGGTTTTCTTTTAATTATTACTACAAGCATGGAAATAAACTAACTATTTTTTTCTTAAGGTTTATCAAACACACAAGAAGAAAGCTAGAAAAAGAAATTAAACTAGCATGGATAGTACAATGAAAAAGTATGAGCACCGACAAGTAGAATAAGTGTGTGAACATGGATGTAATGTCGGTGAGAAATACGTACTCCCCCAAGCTTAGGCTTTTGGCCTAAGTTGGTCTATGCCCATGGATCGCGGCTACTCTCCCCGGTGTACTGAGGAGTGTCATTGTACTACCACTGACCGACGATCTCCTCCGGATCCCACTGCTAAGATGATGGACGATAAGGGTCAAGTGGTGGTTCCGACTCAGGCTCTGGAGCTGATGTCTGGCCTCGGTGCGCGTAAATGGCCGCCGGCAAGACGAGGTAATGACCTGCGGTTAAATCAAACAAAGAGGGCGCAAGCAAGATAATAATCTCATTGTGTTTCTTATTAAATCTCAGATTATACAAAACCATCTTATCCTCATTGCTAACAATAAACTCATGAGCTACCATGCTCTTATAATCTAGAAAGGTAGGAGGCATCAGTTTTCCTCTTTCTCAAAATGCCTAATAGGTATCTCGAAGTGTTTAGCAAGGCATGAAGCATAGATACCTCCAAAGATGGGGCCCTTTGTACGGTTCAGGCTTAAACCATTTAGCAATAATAGCACCCATACTAATATAGTTATCACGGAATAAAGCATGGAAAACAATAATAATATCAGGAACACTAAGGTTTCCACAGTTTCCATGACCAATTAAGCATCGACTAGCAAATATTGCAAAGTAGCGTAAAACAGGAAAATGTATGCTAGTAATTCTTGCATCGGAAACCTTCCTCGATTCCCCTACAGTAATAGTATCAATAAAACCATCCACATCTTTACGATGTGGTTCCTCTAAGCTGCCCTCGAAGGGTATTCTGCAAACCGCGCAAAAATCACGTAATGACATCTCCCTAGCCACATCATATAAATGAAAAGCTACTGAAGGAGGTGAATTCTTAGGATAATAGTAGAAATTTTGCACGAAAGTATTGGTGAGTAAGAGATACTGTTCGATCCGGTCATGGAGGAAGTCAGCGACGCCCGCATTATCAGCCAAAGAATAGAAGTCATCATAAATCCCGGCTGCTCTCAAGAAATCATCACAAGGCCATTCGCACGGTCGTACTTCCGCCATGCGAGGAATATTATACTTGGCCTTTTCTTTCTCCTTAGCTTGTTTATCCTTGGAGCCTTGGCTAGAAGAGCCCCTCAAAAATCTCTTAATCATTTTCTGAAAATTTCTGAAATTTTTAGTAACTCAAAATAAAAGTGAATCAAACTCAACAAAATTAATAGCAACTACTCCCACAAGTGCCTAGAGCCTACATCATGCATTAGAATTACTTGGGACCTCATAAATTTGACATGCAAGCTCAAGAACATGGTCACCTAGGAAGCAAAAATTTGCAATGAATAAAGCACTAGACCGAAAACTAATTGGACCATTGGAGGAGTCACATACCAAGGAACAATCTCCCAAAGCAGTTTTGTGAATGGAGCTTTGAGCAAGGAGATCGAAAATCACAGCAAAATGAGCTAGAACTTGTGCTTGAGTTGGATGGTGATTTTTTTGGGAGGAAGATGAAGTGTGTGGGTGCAGGAATAAGTGGAGGGGGGCCACCGTTGGCCCACAAGGCAGGGGGCGCGCCCTGGACCCTCGTGGCCAGATGCCAGTTCCCCCTATTGTGTTCTCAGTGCTAGAAATTCTCAAATATTCCAGAAAAAATCTTACTAAATAAACTTTATTTTCGGGATATTTTTTATTGCATGGATAATTCTGAAAACAGATAGAAAATACTATTTTTACTTTATTTAATCTAAATAACAGAAAGTAAAAAGAGGGTACAGAAGGTTGTGCCTTCTAACTTCATCCATCTCATGATCATCAAAAGGAATCCACTAACAAGGTTGATCAAGTCTTGTTAACAAACTCATTCTGAATAACATGGAGCCGGAGAAATTTCGAATAACACTAGGTTACCTCAACGGGGATATGCACATCCCCTATAAGAAGAATATCATATTTCTTCTTGACAGTAGGAAGAGGAAATTCAAAACCTCCAATAATAATAGTTGGAATTTTTCCAATAGAATTGATGCTATGAACTTGAGGTTGTTTCCCCAGAAAGTGTACCGTATGCTCATTACCATTAACATGAAAAGTGACATTGCCTTTGTTGCAATCAATAACAGGCCCTGCAGTATTCAAAAAGGGTCTACCAAGGATAATCGACATACTATCGTCCTCAGGAATATCAAGAATAACAAAGTCCGTTAAAATAGTAACATTTGCAACCACAATAGGCACATCCTCACAAATACTGACAGGTATAGCGGTTGATTTATCAGCCATTTGCAAAGATATTTCAGTAGGTGTCAACTTATTCAATTCAAGTCTACGATATAAAGAGAGATGCATAACACTAACACCGGCTCCAAGATCACATAAAAGCAGTTTTAACATAGTTTCTTTTAATGGAGCAAGGTATAGTTGGTACTCCTGGATCTCCTAGTTTCTTAGGTATTGCACCCTTAAAAGTGTAATTAGCAAGCATGGTGGAAATTTCAGCTTCCAGTATCTTTCTTTTATTTGTAATAATATCCTTCATGTATTTAGCATAAGGATTCACTTTAAGCATATCAATTAAGCGCATACATAAGAAGATAGGTCTAACCATTTCAGCAAAGCGTTCAAAATCCTCATCATCATTTTTCTTGGATGTCTTAGGAGGAAAAGGCATGGGTTTCCGAACCCATGGTTCTCTTTCTTTACTGTGCTTCCTAGCAACAAAGTCTCTCTCACTATTGGAATCAGCTTCTTTTTGCCGTCCGCCATGGTGGACGGCAAAGACACGGATGACGGACGACAAATTAAGCCCATTGCCATCAGCCAGCAGACGGCAAACCGTCCGACTGAACACGTGCCAACAAAGGCCTTCTTTGCCGTCCGCTTCGTAGAAACGGACGGCAAAGGATTGTGCCGGCAGCCATCCGAGGCCAGCAGACGGCAACGACGACAAACGACAGCGGTGTGAGGTGAGAGCCGTTAGGGGGTTAACGGCGTTCTTTGCCGTCCACCAGTCAACGGCAAGGAAAGCTCTTTGCCGTCCGCTGACGGACGTCAAAGAGCTTAGCTAGGGCAGCACTGGGATGCTGCCACATGGCCAGCTATGCCGTCGGCCAGCAGATGGCATAGATGGCCCTGTTTGCCAGGCCTATTTGGTCAGTTTGCCGTCCGCTTGCAGACGACAAAATGACCAAATAGGCAGCCAGTGTTGCCAGTTTGCACAGGTGACTGCCACATGTCCTCTTTGCCGTCGGCTAGCGGACGCCAAAGAGGCTACACATCCCCTGTTTTTATTTAAATCCAATTAATTAGACATGGTTTCAAACACAGATATACATGCATACATATCCAACAGCATGTCCAATAACATATTTGATCAAATCCAATAACATAGTTCAACAAAGTACAACATATCCATATATACATAACCACAAACAAGTTTCCAACAACATATCCATATAGACATACATATCCAAACAAGTTTTAAAAAACAACAAGGAAGCACCAGAATAATAGTACACTCCATGAATCCAAGCCTTCCTCATGTAAAGCAAATCTGCAAATTGGGAAAGATGAAAGTTAGAAGAAGAAGTAGAAGAAGAAGAAGATAGTTAGAAGAAGAAGAAGAAGAAGATTTTTTTCTTCTCTTTCTTTTTCTCCTCTCCTCTTCTTAGAGCTAAGCTAGGTAAAAATGCTAAGTGTAGGTCATTTTAGAGATAAGCTAGGTAAATATGTCATTTTGGAGCTTAGTAAGGTTATTATGTCATTTTCGAGGAAAATAAGCCAAGTCTATATCATTTAGGACGTAACAAAGATTATCATGCCATTTTTGACCTAAGTATGCTAAGTATGTCATAAATGAACTGAATAAGCTAAGTATAGCTCATATTTTTATATAACTTAGGTAATTATTCCATTTAGAAGGAAAATAAGCTAAGTATCCATTTGTAAAGCAAAACATTAGAGAAAACTTACCCTCATCACAACAAATATGATGAAGATCGCAACTAAGGTAACAATTGATCCAACGACATAATGATACCAAGCCTCATTATCAATGGCATATTTTATAATATTCTTAAGCTTCAGGCTCATTGCATCCATCTTCAAGCGCATTGCATTCATCTTCATCTTGTGATCATTGATGACATCGGCAACATACAACTCCAATGTCATCTTCTCTTCTTCAATTCTTTTAATTTTTTCTTTCAAATACTCATTTTCTTTTTCAACTAAATTTAACTTCTCGACAAGAGGGTCGGTTTCAAATTCCGGTTCACATACCTCCTAGATTAAAATATCTCTATGTCAACTTGATGGCCATAATTGTCATAAATGCGAAATGCAACAAATAGTTATGAAAGAGAATTTACCACATAATAAAGCGGGTGAGGGCCGACGGGGACGGAAATCAAGACCATGGCACTATGTATAAGAAACAATCATACAAATAAGAAAATTATGAATGCCAACTATATAAATCATACAAAGTACAACATAAAAATTTGAATACCTAAGAATCACTATCGGTAATGACGTGCTCATCATCATCATTAATAAATGCACCATCATCATCACTATCGATAATGACGTGCTCATCATCATCATTAATAAATGCATCATCATGTGGAAGGCCACCTTTACATAATCGTTCAAGCATTGACATGTCATCTGCAACAGTAACTTCTTCTTCTTCCGGCTCTTCTTGTTCCGGCTAAGGGTCGAATTCACTATCGCTGTCTACTTCAATGTTCTGGGGTGGAGTAGAGCGTTTCTTGAAACTTTTTTGGCAGGACGTGTTTCTTGGAAGAATTCTCCTTCGTCATATGTGTCTTGGTTAATGTGACGTTCATAATCCTCTTCATTGGGGGGAGGTTGTCTAACACGTGGAGACACTTCATAAACGACATCCCAACCACTGAGATTTGGATCACTTTGACAGGACCATGGTAGATAGAAAACTTGGGTTGCCTGTTGAGCCGTAATATAGACATCGGGAACATCCAAATGGGTGCTTTGTTTGATTTCGACTAGCCCTATATGTTCATGAGTCCTTCTAGTCTCCCTGGGCTGGAACCAATAACATCTGAAGAGTACGACGTTTGGTGGGTTATCACCATAGAATTGAAGTTCATAAATTGCTTCAACTCTTCCATAATACTCGACACCTCCTTCGCCGATAGCAGATACACAACAATTTGTAGACTTTCGGTCGGCCATAGATAGCTCTTTGCCATAGGTACGAAAGCGATACCCGTTGATGTCGTAATTGTCAAATGAATGAACCTTATAGTAAAAACCATTAGCTACTTGTCTCAATTCGGCATCCATAATTGCTGAATTAGCCTACAAGTTTAATAAGAAAGGATTTTTGCATTAGTTGCAAATTAGCCAAAGAAATTAAAGGGTCTAATGGAAATTACCTTTTTTTGAACCAAGAGATGAAACCGGGATATTCGCCTCCTTGCTTTGCCAGAAGCTCATACTCTTTGACGGAATCCTTTTGGATCACCGCTCCATACGAGAATATGGGGACGTATCGACTGCATCAAATATCCAGGAATAAGAGCAGTTCAAAGAAATTAGAAGTTGCGAAACAATGTAACGAGATCTTACTCGATGTACGACCGCACTTCTGTTAGGTTGTTAAAGAGATACAACAAAATGGTCTGCCATTCTTCAACATCCAACAATACTGGTTTCCAAGCACTGGATGGTGCGAGATTCCCTTTGAATAGGCTTAGGTTGGATTGACCCTTTGTAGGCTCGTCAGCATTGTACCTAGGCTTCAGATTATGCAAATGACGATTTTTGGATTCGTAGTGTGCTGTCACGAAGTTTGACGCCTCCTCAGTGATGAATGCCTTGGCCATCGATGCTTCTATTCTATGTTTATTTTTACATTTTGCTCGAAGTGTCTTCTGCTATGACAGCCTTGATTTTGCCTTCTCTCTTTTTTCAGACTTGCCTTCTCTCTCTTTTCTGGACTTGGTTTTCATTGTGGTTTTTGCCCTGATTTGAATTGGAGTTTGAATCATTTCAAATGGACTTCTCACTTGGGCATATCCTTGGCTTTCACCCAAGTGACCTATCTTATTTATTCCTCTGGTCAAACCTCAAAATAATCAAATGAATATTTTTCATAAAAGAAAAATATTCATTTCTCCTTCTGAATCTCACTTTAGAACCTTGTGCTCCAAAGCATCCTCAATTTTTCTTGCTCAGAAAAATCTGAGATAAATCCCAAATATTCTTAGAACCATGGCACAACTTCCCATGTGTCATGGAAATATCACGTCAGATGTCCTAACGAAAGGACTTAGTCGTGGAGCCATCGCAACGAGATAAGCTTGAAGGGGTTAAACCGGACAAGGGACACGAGAGTTTTATACTAGTTCGGCCCCTTATAATGAAGGTAAAAGCCTACGTCTAGTTGTGATGGAATTGCTTGGGTTTTGATGACCAAGGAGCGAATACGCTTTGCCTGAGTCTCGAGTTGTTGTTTTCTGAACTGCCGTCGGGTTGTCCCTTTATATACACATGTCGACGCCCGGCCGATTTACAGAGTCCCGAGGCCGGCTCATACAAGTGTCCGGCTCGGTCTCTCCCTTTCCTAACTTACAATACAAGTTTATACAACCATGGCGGTTTATAACTATGGGCCCTAATCCGCCTTTGGGCTCTGGGCCTCTAAGCTTTATCAGTGAAATGCCATCTTCTTAGTCTTCATGGGATTCAGTATAGATGAGCGTGAACAGGCCCCTCCTGGGTGGTTTACACTCAGTAGTTATATCCTCAACATTAGGCCCCAGATTGATTTGAACCTGTTCATGTCAATATTCAATACTTAGAAAAATTCCATGAACATCTTCTTATGATCCTCGTAAACCGCCATGATGTCTTCTCCCTGTAATACTTTGGTAAACCGCCATGACATCATCTTCTGAAATTGTAGTAAATCGTCATGACCTCATCTCTATTATAAAAGGTTATAAGATTCCCTTTATTAACTATCTTCCGAAGATGGAGGCGACAGCTGCGCCCCATTTTTCTGCTTCGGCTCCTCGATTCTCGCGCTCGCCTGCTTTATCCATCCACCTTATAAATAGGCTCTGGGGTCTTCTACCTTTCCCCTTCCACACTTCTTCTTCTTCCTCTCACCGCTCAAGCCCGACAGCTCCACCGCCGCCGTTGACCTTGAAGTTCTGCCTCATCCATGGCCGCTGCATCACCCTGAATGCACCAGAGATCCACAGCTCTCCTCCGCTGCTCCTGCGAATCTGGTAAGCCCTTCTCCCTCAACCCTAGATCTGCATTAGGGTTTCAGCACTCGGTTGTGTTCATCAGTGTTCGTCCATGCTTTATTACTTTGCCCTTGCTTTCCTTTACTGTCTCGTTGAATCCAGCCCATCCTAACCTTTTCCTTCTGCGGCCAAAGCTATAATCTTGTTTTGCCTCACTGTAGTATCATTAGAATCACGAACAGATCCCATCTGGATCCTATTTATTCCGCTGTCGCCATTTTAGGGTTCAGAAAATTTTCTTTACTAGGCCTCGGTAGATCCAAAATTTTAATACCATCTTGTGAAACCTGTTTCCTCAACACTTAATAAATTTTAGTTCTGCTTCCTCCACTATAGGCGGTTTAACTTTGTAGAATATCATAATCCGTCAGGTACCATTAGCCCTCACTTAAACCGCCAACATGACTTGAGCATCAATATCCGGTTTAACATGCATACACGCTCTGATTTAATCCCCGGGTTTAACACCGGTTTATGCACATCAATCTTAAACCGTGATTCGGTATTCAAACTTCCTTTATAGCTTGTCATAAAAAAATGGCCAAACAATTTGCTTCTTGCAATTGGGTTCCTTCCCGGATCAAAGAAGAACAACTGAATGGATATGTTCTGACTGGCGCTTTAGCCAAGAAGGAGGTCATTCATTGGCGAGTCCTTGGCCTTGAGTGCCCTCCTGAACCCCAAGATGGAGAAGTGGTCGTATTTATGCAACATCTAGACCGGGGATTTAGCCCTCCCGGATCAAAGTTTTTCCGGGATGTGCTTGCCAACTTTCAGCTCCACCCTCAAGACATTGGACCAAATTCTATGTCCAATCTTTGCAACTTTCAAGTGTTCTGCGAAGTCTATCTTCAAGAAGAACCAACTGTTGAACTCTTCAGGGATTTTTTCCACTTGAACCGCCGCACTGAATTTTCTAACGGCCCCAACACTGAACTTGGTGGAGTGTTAATTCAGAAAAGGAAAGAAGTCGATTTTCCTCATGCCAAACATCACAACCATCCCAAGGATTGGAATCAAACATGGTTCTACTGTCAGAACACCGCTCCTGCTGATGAAAACCCTCTGCCGGGTTACCGTGCTCATCGTCTCAGCAATGGTCACCCACTGCCTCAGCGGCTCACTGCCAAAGAACGACAAACTTATGCACCACAACTTGCCAAGCTCCGAGCTTTCCTTGCAAACCGTTTAACTGGTATTTACCTTGTCCGTTGCTGGGTTTCATGGGGTATTCTGCCCTTGAGCCGCCACCCCGGATTAATGCATGAATACACCGGAGATGTCAAAGACCCTCAAGGGCACACTAAAATACCAATGACTGACGATGAGGTCACCGAGTCCGTGAAGAAGATGCTGGATGAACCGATCGCTGAGTGCAGCAAAACCGGGCTATGTCCCTTTTATGCCAAGAACAAACCACCAGCCGTAAGAACTTTATCCTTCTGTTTTCAATCCGTCTTCCTTTTAACATATTCTGAGTTCCTTTTGTTTATTCTTATAGGCCAAAGATCCTTTCTAGAAGAGAAAAACTCAAGACAAACCAGCAAAGGCTCAAGACAAACCGGCGACAACTCTTTGTGCCAAGAGCAAGGTTACAAAGAGGCCAGCCAAAAAGAAAACCGCCGAGTCCTTTGATCCGCCCGAAGATGTCGTTGATTTGGAACAAGAAGTAGAACTTAATTCCCTTGGTTCATTTTTTGTACACCTTATTGACAATGACTATTATCAGGATGATGCTGAAGCCAGTCATGCTGACCATGTAGAGGTAATCTCCCTTTCCTCCGATTCAGACCATGTGCCGGTTCAAAAACTTTGCCGTGCAGTTCGGAAAGTAAAACACTCACATCCTCTTGCTCATTTGGATCCACAATTTTCTTTGAAGACACAACAACATGAAGGTCGTCGCACAACCCGGCACAGTGGCCAACAAGTCACTTCCTCCGGTTTACCAGACACCCCAAACCGGAAGCATCGTCCAGAGGTCTCTTGCTCTTCTAATAAATTTTATCCCTTGGCGAGTTGCTTCCGATACCCACCGAATTATCAGGTGACTTCTAACTCTTCGTCTGGCGACTCATCAACTACTCAAATGCCTCCCCTCAAGACCGTCCCTGGGTAAGTACACTGTCTTTTAGCTTTACCTTCTTACGCCGGTTTACCATATTAACCTCTATTTGATATTGCAGCGCCAAATTCCAACTGAGCAAGAAAGCAAAGACCAATGCCCCCACTGACGAGGTTGAATCGGAGAGGACTTTAGAAGGTGCTGGTGGAGATGTTGACATCGCTATGGATGACCCTGTCCCGCAAGGTCAGAACACTGATGTTGATCCACCGGAAGCTGACCTGGCTAATCTTCATGTTGATCCATCAAGCCCACATGCCAATCCTCCAAGTCCAACTGCTGATCCGCCTAGCCCGGCCAGAGCCTCAGATAAACCGGCAAGCCCAAATACAACAACTGATGATGTTGTGATTACTGGGTTTGGCCACACTTTTCCTGGCAACCCTGTCGCTTTGTCCAAGCATAGTGCCAAGGTAGAAGCTGCTGCTGCGGAGAAAGGCAAATGGAAGACTGACTTGACAAGCTATGCTCATCTCAGTGCTCAGGAGCTCCATTCCGGATTTCTAAACCGCCTGTACACAAGCCGTGATTATGAGGCCGGATTAGTCAGCATGATGAAGGAGCGCTATGAGGTAACTTCCACACTGTAAATTTTCTTGTACTGTACATCATCTCCATTGTAGCCCCCAAGGGCCGGTTCGTCTCTTCAAGATAAATCGAGACTTTGAGATAAAAAAATTCAACTGTGTAGCCCCCAAGGGCCGGATTGTCTCTTCAAGATGAACCGGGACTTTTATGTACAAAACTTTTGTCCTTGTTGAATTCCTTTGCCTTTGATTTTTTTGATCAAATACACATTAGCCCCCAAGTGCCAAGATTAATACTTGTATTGAGCCTTGGGACTTTAAATAATAGCCAGAAAAGAAACAATCCGCATTAGCCCCCAAGTGCCAAGTATATAACTTGTTATGTGCTTGGGACTTTAAGAAAATATTAACATCTTCATCATCTGTCCTTGCAGACTGATATAAGCAACAAAGATTCCCAAATCGCCGATCTTCAAGAGAATATCAAGTCCCAGCAGGCCGAAACCTCCAAGGCAACAGATGAACTGAAGGGCGTTTTAACAGCCATGGAGCAATTAAAGGGTGATTTCAAAAACGAGCGTGCGGTTTGGGAAACCGAGAAGGCTGCTCTGTTAAAGCGGGCTGAAGATGCTGAATCATCTCTTAAACCGGTGGCGGAAGAATTATCTGGGTTAAAGCGTCAAGTCAATGCTATGACTTCTACAATATTTGGTAAGTGCAATTTGTAAGAACTTTGCTGAAACATCTGTGAAATTTCTGGTTTGACAATAATTTCCTATACCGTTGCAGGTGGTCGTGTTTCTCATCTGGGCTCAGATATGCAGATGAAGTTGAAAGCTGCTTACACGTTGATAGAACAACTGTATACCGGTGCTCAACGGGTCATCTGTGCATCCTCATACAACAAACCGGCACCCATCTTGATCAAGGATACGCTGGCCAAATTATCTATGACCCCGGCCCAAATGGAAGAGGTAAAACGGTCTGCCACAAGAGCTGGTGCCTTAACAACACTGACTCGGGCCAAATCCTGGTTTGCGGATCTTGATCCGGCAGATATTGCAAAGGGCTATCCTAGCGAACAAGAAGACGGGTCACAATTTGATGCGGAAGCCCTCAAAGCCCTGACCAAAGAGATGCGCCCTTTGGCAAGCCAATTGGCTAAAGAGGTTGACTTGTCGGTTCACCGGTCCAGCTATGATGCGGATAACAAACGAGTTGATGCCGCTGTGAAAGAAGCGCAAAATCTTATCCCGCTAATTCGTAAGCACACCTGTGCCCCTGACATTGAACCGTCCAACCTTATAAGCGAAGAAGTTGTGTTCCAAGCATTAAGCCGGATTAACTGGGCCACCATTGACTTCCAGCCACTGGGTGGGGAGGAGGAGGTTGAACCAACGCCAGAAGATCCATCAACCTCACGTCAACCGGGTGACGAGGCGTAATCGGGTAACCGGCTTAATTCCCACAAACTCTGTTCTGTGCAACAAAGAATTATTATTTTGGGCATCAAAACGCCTTGTAATAGGCTAGCTGAAAGAATACCGTGTTCTGCTGCCATCGTGCACTACTACATGATGTTGTGTGATCCGCCATGAATATTGCTATGCCTGCTTTATATACCTTGATGATTTTATGCAATCCTTATATCTGCACAAGAAAAGTTGTCCTGGCGGTTTACCGCCGGACGGGTCATAATGCCCAATACAAAGCCTGGTTGATAACCAAGGCTGAAAAAATATGAAAATATGAAATAGATCATACCTGTGATATTAAATCACATTGTTAACTTATCAACTTGATTGTAGTAAGGGTGAAAACCCAAATCTTGAGTGTTGATAACTCCCACCATGCAGTGCTGGTGTATAATAAGTCAAACCGGGTTGTGATGAACACCGGATGATCATACTAGCGACATGTAGTCAAAGCCAGACCGGGTTATGAAACACTGGTTTAACAATAAATATGGTCTGACAACTTGTAGCTGAAAGCCAAGCCGGGTTAACAAACACCGGGTTATTATGATGACTGATAGCCATTTCGGGTCAATAGTCGCCGGTTCAACATAAAATTTCATCAAAGAACAAATCTTGATAAAGGCAAATAAAAACCGTGTAGTCGAGGCTTTTCAAGGGCTGCCAGGCCCAAATGCGAGGCTTTTCATGGGCTGCCAGGCCGCTGAGTTAAACCATTTTGCAAAGCCTTTCAAGATGGGCCTCCAACTAACCAATCGTCGTGTTAACATTGACAAGTTCAGGGTCTAAATAAGATTGACTTGTCAAACGTTCGGCGGGTCATGCCAGGATTACCTGGATAGGAGTGGCTTACTTGATGAAGGCATGTTAACCCGTGGTTTTAGGTGAACACACCAGGCTTCCAAGCCGTGCTTGATAGCATATTACAAGGGTCCTTTCAAACTCTTTGTTGCAATGCGCAAAGAGCCCCCAAGTAACTTTGTGAGCTTGTGCTCAATGGGTGCCTATGTTTGAGTTGTGCATAGCAACCAGACTCTCTTTGGCCCCTTGGGTGTGAAGCTCCCAAGCTATGTTGTGGCGTGATAGCCGGTTTAACAGGTAGAACTCCGCTTGACCAGCTGAAGCCCCCATGTAATCAGAAGATGTTGGAAAAAACAGCAGAGACCCTGCTTATAGCAAGGATGCCGATTTATTATATTGATCATAATATATACATTGTCAAAATATGTACATAAGAAAAGCCTATGGCTCAGGTATAGTAAGGCCAAAGGAGAGCTATGTTCCACGGCCGCTGAGTCTCCTCCTCAGATTTGCGTGAGTCTTTGTGCTCTCGAACGTTAATGAGATAGTATAACCCGTTGTGTAGATTCTTGCTGACCACAAAGGGCCCTTCCCAAGGTGGGGATAACTTGTGCATATCGGTCTGATCCTGGATGAGCCAGAGCACTAAATCACCTTCTTGAAAGGTTCTTGTTTTAACCCGACGGCTGTGATAACGCCATAGGTCTTGCTGATAACCCGCCGAACGAGCCAGCGACATGTCCCATTTTTCATCTAACAAGTCCAGTGCTTCTTGCCGTGCTTGCTCATTGTCCGCTTCAACATAGTTGGCAACCCGGGGCGAGTCATGACGAATATCACTTGGGAGGACTGCCTCTACCCCGTAAACCATGAAGGAAGGTGTATAACCCGTAGACTGATTGGGGGTGGTGTTTATGCTCCATAACACATATGGTAATTCCTCCACCCAACAAACCGGCATCCGTTTTAAAGGAACCATAAGCCGGGGCTTAATGCCCTTCAAGATTTCTTGATTAGCTCTCTTAGCTTGACCATTAGACTAGGGGTGAGCCATGGACGCTACATCAAGCTGGATGTGCTCTCGTTGACAAAATTCCTCCATCTCACCTTTGGAAAGGTTCGTGCCATTATCTGTGATGATGCTGTGTGGAAAACCAAAATGGAAGATCACCTTCTTGAGGAATTGAACCGCCGTGGCTGCATCACATTTGCTGACAGGCTCGGCTTCAACCCATTTGGTAAACTTGTCAACTGCCACCAACAGGTGGGTCTTCTTATCCTTAGACCGCTTAAAAGGTCCTACCATATCAAGCCCCCAAGTAGCATATGGCCAAGTGATTGGAATTATCCGTAGCTCTTGAGCCGGAACATGAGCTCGGCGTGAAAACTTCTGACAAGCGTCGCACCGCTTTACCAGGTCCTCAGCATCAGCATGAGCCGTTAACCAGTAGAAACCATGACGAAAAGCTTTAGCAACCAGGGATTTTGAACCGGCACGGTGACCACAATCTCCTTCATGGATCTCACGCAAAATCTCTTGGCCCTCCTCAGGAGAAACACAACGCTAGAACACGCCTGAAACACTGCAGCGGTGTAACTCGCCATTGTGAATAACCATGGACTTGGACCACCGTACTATCTGCCTGGCCAGAATTTCATCGTCTGGTAACTCGCCTCGGTTCATATACGCCAAATATGGAACCGTCCGATCCGAAATTACATCTAAAGTGGCAACCAACTGTGCCTCCGGATCAGGAATAGCCAAATCCTCCTCTGTAGGCAATTTTACAGACGGGTTATGTAGTATGTCCAGAAAGGTATTGGGTGGCACCGGTTTACGCTGAGACCCCAGCTGGCTTAAAGCGTCTGCTGCTTCATTTTTGCACCGATCAATGTGCTCAACCTGATAACCCTTGAAGTGACCAGCCACAACATCTACGTCTCGTCTGTAAGCCGCCATGAGGGGATCCTTAGAGTCCCAAGTGCCAGAAACTTGCTAAGCCACCAGATCAGAATCTCCAAAGCATCGAACCCGGCTTAAGTTCATTTCCTTGGCCACACGGAGACCGTGAAGTAAGGCCTCGTACTCAGCTGCATTGTTAGTACAAGGAAACATTAAGCGGAGAACATAACAAATTTTATCACCTCGAGGGGAAGTAAGAACAACTCCAGCCCCCGAGCCCTCCAATTGTCGGGACCCGTCAAAGTGGATAGTCCAGTACGTGATGTCCGGTTTGTCTTCTGATGCCTGCAACTCTGTCCAATCATTAAAATCCACAAGAGCCCGAGACTTGATGGCTGTGCGAGGCATGTATTTCAAACCATGTGGTCCAAGCTCAATAGCCCACTTAGCAACCCGGCCAATTGCCTCCCTGTTCTGGATTATATCCCCCCAAAGGAGCAGAACTGACCATTGTGATGGGATGGCCCTGAAAGTACTGTTTAAGCTTCCGACTTGCCATAAAAACCCCATACACGAGCTTCCGCCAATGCGGATATCTTTGCTTTGACTCAATTAGCACCTCACTGATATAATAAACTGGTCTTTGAACCGGATATTCCTTCCCAACCTCCTTGCGTTCCACCACAATGGCTATGCTGACAGCCCGAGCATTAGCAGCCACGTATAATGACAGCGTCTCCTTATCAACCGGAGCAGCAAGAACCGGCGGTTCAACCAACTGTCTCTTCAAGTCCTCAAACGCCGCATTAGCTGCGTCACTCCAGACAAAATTGTCTGTTTTCTTCAACATCTGATACAGAGGGATCGCCTTCTCTCCCAAGCGGCTGATAAAACGGCTTAGGGCTGCAATTCGACCCGCCAGTCGCTGAACATCATTGATACACGCCGGTCTAGCCAAAGATGTAATTGCTTTGATCTTTTCCGGATTAGCCTCAATGCCCCTGTTAGACACCAGAAAGCCTAAGAGCTTGCCTGCCGGAACACCAAAAACGCACTTATCCGGATTGAGCATCATTTTATAAACCCGAAGATTGTCAAAGGTCTCCTTGAGGTCATCTATCAATGTCTCCTTCTTCCTGGATTTTACCACAATGTCATCCACATAGGCATGAACCTTGCGCCCAATCTGAGTATGAAGACAATTCTGCACACAGCGCTGATAAGTCGCCTGGGCACTCTTGAGCCCAAAGGGCATAGACACATAGCAGAAGGCTCCAAAGGGAGTGATGAAGGCTGTCTTCTCCTAGTCCTTAACTACCATTTTGATCTGATGATAACCAGAATAAGCATCCAAAAAACTCAAACGCTCACAACCCGCCGTAGCATCGATGATCTGATCAATACGTGGGAGAGAAAACGGATCTGTCGGACAAGCTTTGCTCAAGTCTGTGTAGTCCACACACATATGCCAAGTGCCATTCTTCTTAAGCACCAGCACCGGATTGGCCATCCACTCCGGATGAAAAACTTCAATGATAAACCCAGCAGCCAACAGCCGGGCTACTTTCTCTCTAATGGCCATGCGTTGTTCCTCGTTGAAGTGGCGAAGAAACTACTTGACCGATTTAAACTTGGGATCACTATTGAGAGTGTGCTCAGCGAGTTCCCTCGGTACACCTAGCATGTTAGAAGGCTTCCATGCAAAAATGTCCCGGTTCTCATGGATGAACTCGATGAGCGCGCTTTCCTATTTCGGATCCAGATTTGTGCTGATACTAAACTGTTTGGATGAATCGCCAGGAACAAAATCGACAAGTTTAGTCTCATCAGCCGGTTTGAACTTCAGGGTTGGGTCATGCTCTGTGGTGGGCTTCTTTAGAGGAGTCATATCTGCCGGATCAACATTGTCCTTGTAGAACTTCAACTCTTTTGTTGCAGAAACTGACTCAGCATAGGCCGCATCACCCTCTTCACAGTACAAAGCGATCTTACGACTCCTGTGCACCATGATAGTCCCTTTATGACCTGACATCTTGAGCTGTAAGTAAATATAACAGGGCCTTGCCATGAACTTTGCATAAGCCGTCCGTCCAAACAGGGCGTGATATGGGCTCTGGATTTTCACCACTTCAAAGGTCAATGTTTCTGACCTGGAATCATGCTCATCGCCAAACACAACTTCCAAAGCTATCTTGCCAACTGGATATGCCGATTTACCCGGCACTACACCGTGAAAAATAGTGTTTGACGGTTTAAGATTCTTATCTGTCAATCCCATGCGAGGAAAGGTTTCATAATACAGGATGTTGATGCTGCTCCCTCCATCCATGAGTACCTTGGTGAACTTATAACCCCCAACCTGAGGTGCCACCACCAAAGCCAAATGACCCGGATTATCAATCCGGGGAGGATGATCATCTCTGCTCCACACAATGGGCTGCTCGGACCAACGCAAGTAACGAGGTACTGCCGGTTCAACAGCATTAACCACCCTCTTGTGAAGCTTCTGATCCCGCTTGCATAAGCTAGTGGTAAAAACATGATATTGCCCACTACTCAACTGCTTCGGGTTACTCTGATAACCTGATTGCTGCTGATTCCCCTGATTGTTCAGTTGGTTGTGACCACTTTGGTTGTTCTGGTTGCCGTGATTATTCTGAAATCCAGAGTTTGAACCGCCGCCACCGTAACCCGGGCCGTGAAATCCTGGACCTGAACTGCCAGACGGACCCTGATCATACCAGAAGAGATCAGAATATTTGAACTCCTTCATAATGATACAATCCTTCCAAAGATGCGTGGCCGGAACCTCCTTCGTTCTGTGCTTCGGGCAGGGCTGGTTTAACAGACGCTCCAGATTCATGCCTCCACCGCGCTATGGCGGTTTACCCTTACATCGCCGCGCATTGCCATGCACATTGGTATTAGCCACAAAGTCCGAATTATCCGCTTTACGCTTACCATTGTTCCCGTGACCTGCCTGGTTATGCTGTCCCTTTGTACCGCCGTTCTTCTTTCCCTTCTCCGGCTTCTCCTCGTCAGAATCGGGATCGTTGGTATTATCGGAATCGGCATACTTAACCAAGGCTGCCATAAGCGTTCCCATGTCATTACAGTGGCGTTTGAGCCGTCCCAACTTCATCTTCAGTGACTTAAATCGGCAATTACGCTCCAGTGTTACAATCGCCGTGTCAGCATTGATGCGGTCTGATGAATGCAGGACTTCTGAAACCCGGCGCACCCAATGTGTTGTTGACTCATTCTCTCCTTGAACACAGACATCTAAATCCACAATGGACATGGGTTGTTTGCATGTATCCTTGAAATTCGCTATAAACCGGGCCTTCAATTGGTCCCATGACCCGATGGAGTTGGCGGGCAGGCTTTTTAACCAAGTGCGGGCTGTCCCTTCCAACATCATGGTGAAGTATTTTGCACATGCCGTTTCATCCACATCCAACATCTCCATTGCCATCTCATAACTTCCAACCCACGCCTCGGGGGGTTGATCGGCGGTATAATTAGGCACTTTACGCGGACCCTTGAAATCCTTGGGCAGTCGCACATTACGGAGAGCCGGGATGAGACACGACACTCCCCAGGAGCTGAAGGCCAGTCCTCTTTCCACTGACGCTGCTGGTTGAACTGGGGCGGTTTGATGATGACCCGCATGCTGTGCTGTTAATGCGGCCTCCCTTCGCGCTCTGCCATTATCCACTACATCCTGAGCGTTTGCACCCCCACGCGCCAGATTAGGCCCTCGAGGGACATTATGGCGCGGTGCGCTGCTTGACACCTCCGGTTCGTCCATGTGCCTGCTATAACTTTTGCTCGGACGGGGGGTCGAATGTGTCTCGGCTATAGGAATAAGCCTGCTGCTGCACAACAGCAGTTTGAAGAAGATCCCTAGCCCGTCGCGTCTCAATCGCCACCAGCGAATTACCCTCCATCGGAATAGTTGCCACGTGAGATGCCGCAGCAATCATGTTATCCAAAGGGCTAGAAAAATGACCCGGTGGTGTCGATACGTATTGCGGCGGGTTATCCGTTCGTCGAGGTGGGTCCGTTATCCGTGGTTGATCCGGCGCTGCCCCAGGTGCCTCGGTCCAGTTTACCGCTGCCGGATTACTTGGCCCGCCCCCCGGTGTATTGAAGAGGTTCAGTCCTTCGTAGACCGGCGGCAGACGAGATCGGTACTTCCTTTGCAGCACTTCGTTTGACGCATTCTGATCCAACATAAGCCGGTAATTCTGCACCTGGATCTGTTGTGACTGGGCATCTAAAGCGGCCTGTTCTGCAGCCATCCTAACTTCCTCAGCTCCCAAGTCCTCCTTGGCCTGTGTTATCTGGTCCTGTAACTTGGTAACCTCTGCATTATGCTGATCCTGTGTCTCCGGGGTGACTGCCATGGTTAATAAGGTCGCCCAGGCATCCAACAAACCGGAAAGAGCTTGAGCCGGTCGGCGCGCTGGGCCTCCTGCCGCACCTGCTGATCCGGACATCATTGCTGTTGTGGATGAAGACTGCAAGGTGGGCTGTGTTCCGGCAATGAAGATTGCAACCCGGTTCGGCAGTTCAAGGGGGTCCGGAATACTGTTGCCATCGGAATAGCCCCCAATCCAGCCGTCTTGCAATTGGTACAACGACTCAGTTTCACCAGTGGATGACTCGCCATCTGAGTAGATGGCCGTCTCACCATCGAACACCGGTTTAGATCCCGCACCGTGGATGAATCCTACGAACGCACGCTTCATGGCAGGCTGAACCCGGGTAGGGCTTGCACGCTGAGCCGTCTCGACGAGGTCGGTGGAGATGTCCGCCTCAAGGCCCGGTTTGCCGATTTTGCCAATGAAGACATGAATTCCGCCAAAGGGGACCCGGTACCCGTACTCGATTGAGCCGGCCTCGGGGCCCCATCCTGCGTCATCGATGTAGAGCTTGCCGCGACGACTCTTGGTCATCCGGCCAACCGCATATCCCTTGAGTCCTTCAAAGTTGCCCTTCAAGAACTCGAAACCATCATGCAATAGCCCCACGGTGGGCGCCAACTGTCGTGGAAATATCACGTCAGATGTCCTAACAGAAGGACTTAGTCGTGGAGCCATCATAACGAGATTAGCTTGAAGGGGTTAAACTGGACAAGGGACACAAGAGTTTTATACTAGTTCGGCCCCTTACGATGAAGGTAAAAGCCTACATCTAGTTGTGATGGAATTGCTTGGGTTTCGATTACCATGGAGCGAATACGCTTTGCCTGAGTCTCGAGTTGTTGTTTTTTGAACTGCCGCCGGGTCGTCCCTTTATATACACAGGTCGACGCCCGGCCGGTTTACAGAGTCCCGAGGCTGGCTCATACAAGTGTCCGGCTTGGTCTCTTCCTTTCCTAACTTACAATACAAGTTTATACAACCATGGCGGTTTATAACTATGGGCCCTAATCCGCCTTTGGGCTATGGGCCTCTAAGCTTTATCAGTGAAACACCATCTTCTTAGTCTTCATGGGATTCAATATAGATGAGCGTGAACCGGCCCCTCCTGGGCGGTTTACACTCAGTAGTTATATCCTCAACACCATGTAAAAATATTGCATCACTTTTTGCAATATTTTTGTGTAGAAAATCTTTTCACTTTTGGACCAGAAATGCACTTTGTACAGCAAGTACATTTTTCCTTGAGCTTTTAGCCTTGATCTTTCTTGAGCTTAAACACCCTCCTAAGAAACCCTAAACCCCAGGAGATTATCCCTAATGGCCTTCTAGAAGGTGGCCAAACTTGGCAGCCAAGTTACTGTACAGAAACTTGTCAGCTTAGTGAAGTATAATCTGGTCGGCTTGGGCATGAGCCATCAATTCCCCTAGACTAAACACTGCACGGTCGAATGCATAGACAAGGTTTGGCCGCTCCTGGGCGTCGTTTTGACCATGCCAGCTTGGTGACCATGCGTGGACACGGTGCCTGGCATGCGTTCGACGCGCTCTGGCTGACGCCTTGTGCTCTATTTCGTGCGTGCTCGATCCAGTGCTCGCCTCCGACTGCCACACCGCGCCACCAGCCTCGACACATCACCCTTGACCGCTCCCTAGCGCTCACCGATGCCGGAGCCGCCGCAGCAAGCATGGGCACGTCGCGGCTAAAAGGCCACAGTGCGCGCGTGCACTTGTCCTCTTCTCCAACCGCCTCCTGTGCTCGTCTGCGAGCGTGGGAAAGCTTCTCCGTTGACGCTCGACGCTTGCCCCCTCTAGTTTGAGCTTCTCATCGTTGTTCGCCGCGTGTCCAAAGAGCTTCGGCAGCGACACGTCCCCCCTCCGCTCTGGCTATATATAGCGCCCCCTCCTCGTTTGCTAGCCTCGCACTACTCCGCACCACCTCCACAAACACGTAGACGAACAAAAGCCCGGTCGGGCAGGCCTCTGGCCGTCGCCCCGACCAGAGGACTCCGGTGATCCCCGCAGTCCAGCCGCCACGCTCCGATGCCTCTCGAGCTCAAATAGCTACTTGGGCGGGGCAATGGGGGTTTGCTGGTGCTGCGTGGACCCCGTGGAGCCCTCGGAGCCGCCTCTAGCCGTCATCTTCTTCCTCTCCAATGAATCCCGTCCGCCACCGAAAATTGCGAGCTCGACTGCAACCAGCTCCGGCCACCTCTCGCCAAGCCACGGGTACGGGCAGGTGCGCCTCGAGCCCCGCTTCAATTCTATCCCTCTCGTTTAGCCCCAAACCCCCTTGTCGCTGGTGTGAGCTCCAGCGAAGCCCCGCCTCCCTCTGATCTCTCTCCCTCTCTTCCTCTCTCTCTCTCTCCTGAGGCACGGGGCCCACCTGTCGGCCTCACCACTCGCGCCCGAAGCGGTACGAGTGGAGGCGTATTTCCGTTATACGCCTTCGACGTCACCCCCAGGAATTTCTGTTTAATTCATATTTATTCAGAAATTTGACCAAACTTTGACCAACCACCATTTCTAAACCACAAGTCCAAATGATTTGATTCTTTTTGCATTGTCTTTGTTACAGAAAGGTCTAGCTGCACACCAGAAGGTGGATTTTTCCTTGCTTCCTAGAATTTCTGGTGATTTTCAGAATGTGTCTTGATAATTCTTTTTGTGGTTTAAATTATTTATTCACAAGGAGAAGCTTGTCTTGAAGCCAACAAAGAGGGGTGTGATCCACCACTACACTAAGGCAAGCCACACCCGCATTTGGATGGTGTTATCTCAATATCTATGATTTTCCACTTGAATATGAGTCATTATTTGCATTTAAAATTTGATAAATAACTTTGGTTAATTTCTAGTTACTTTACCATGCTTGATATGCTTGCTTTAGCTTCTGGTTGTATGCATGAACTTATTTGGCTAAATAGAGTTATATTTTGCACTATGAAAATTGCTATGGACATTAATGATAGTTATTTTGCTAGTAATGGTTTTATTTAAATAATGAACTAACAAAAATATTGTTTGGTTATAAAAATGAGTTATAACTAGAGAAGTTTGATTCTTAGTATTGCAAGATGCATATGTTGTTAACTTTGATCCATGAGCATGAGTTGTTTTGCTTTGCATGACGAGTAGTTGTATGATTATTTTGATTATATCATGTAGATGAAAAAAAGTTTTTATCAAAGCTAAACTTGATTAAGTTCAACATGAATATGATGTTGATCACATCATGGTGCCACTGAATCGGGTTTTAATTCAGTGCGACCACATTTACCTTATGGGAAGGTCTTGATTAAGTCCTTTGTTGTGGTTCTCACCGGTGCCTCCCGCGAGGGAATGTTATGGGCGTGCATACCCTGGCCCGATAGGCAGACATAACCTTGCGTGCTTGTTTTGTTTTTATGGTACCTTGTCCCCGTTTGGGACCGTTTTGCCACGACATTGGCCGTTGGTGTCTTTGGTAGATACGAGGCCACCCAAGACCTAGCCCTGAGAGGGAGTTGGTCGGAGTGGCCGAGGAGAGTGCATGACAAAGGAAGGGTTTCGTCAGAATGCTTTGGTCCATGCGTATGGGAGTGCGAGGCCAGTGTTCCTTAGTGTGGGTAAAGTGCGCTACCTCTGCAGAGTGTAATTAATATATCGATAGCCGCGTCCTCGGTTATGGGCAAACTCGGAAGTAAGTCACACCCTGGATCAACTTTTCTAATAATCTTGCAAACTAAGTAAGTGATGTGATGCATTGTTTCGTGATGCAAGCATGAACACTTGAGGTGTTCATGAGTGATTGGTTTCAGTTGTGACCCGGGTATGGTCACCGTTTGGTTACGAGGTAACCGTATGGTAAGCGAGTCTGAGGGACTCATTGCATGAAATGTTTGTTTTGGTAGTAGTAGTTTTGCATTGAATTAATTTGATTAGATATCATGATATTGTTTGTCATCGTGCTTATCTTTGTTGTGAGCTTGCAAGTACATTCCATGTACTGACCTGGCGTGTTATGCTAGCTTTCAGGCAAGTCAGTTCGCATCGGAGCGCATCTTGTGTCTAGGCCGTGTTCATGTCGATGTCCCTGTGCTATGGAGTTCCACTATGTCATTCTTCCGCTACCGCGTAGCTTGTGCGATCGAGGCCCCGTCATGTTCATTAAATAATGTACATACTGTCCAGTAGCACCGTGTGTGCCGCTCGGCCTCGAATCTCGATGTAATATCAGACCTATGTAATCCGCTACCATCAATAAAGCGATTATTTCTGTACCATGTTGTTGTGTATTGCCAGAAGACTTGATCTCTGGGCTGGCAATGCAAGGTAAACCTGTTGCTCTGAGCCGGGGTGCCATAACACTTGGTATTAGAGCCGCGCTGATTGTAGGACACGCTAGACCGTTAGTGCGCTAGTGAAATGGTAGATAGCTTTGTTTGAGTGTCGATTGTTGCATTGCATGCATGTTTATTTGCTATTACTAACCGACTGATTTGTGAGTGTAGATGGCACCAGTACCGATCTTGCACCATCCTGAGCTAGCTCTGTACACATCGCCGCATCTGCTTCAGAATGTGTGGCGACGACTCTACCCAAAGGATGCTGATCCAGAGTATCGGGTGTATGGAGAGCATCTGACCAGTGCATTGTATGAGTATCATGCTGAGGTCACTCTACACCACAGTTCACCTACCGGCGCTTACACTCGTTCGACTAAGGGTGGTCTTGCTTCTACGCCATCTCAGGCGATTCAGTTTGCTGCTCTCGAGGCTCTTGTAGACTTGCGCTACAACGAGGTTCGCATGCACACCCACCCTGGTCTTTTCTACTACTCATCTCTGCACGAGAATGGGCGTGTCCATTTTCCTTTGATTAATCCGGTGTGCGATCGTCCCACTAGCCACCTTTCTCGCTACATCACAACTAGTTATCTTCTGAACTACGAGTTAGCTCGGGAGCTCTCACGTGCTCGCACCGCTCTCGCAGCTGCTCGGGTGAGGAACCCTCTTCCCACTGTTATCTACACTTCTGATCCAATTCTTCCCACCCCCATTCCACCGACGATCTCACAGGGTACCGTTAACCCTCTAACGGTGAACCCTCGCAGCGCTCCTGCTACATGGTCTTCCCTTGTCGCTACTCCTGCTACTCCTATGCCTAGATCTCATCCCCCACCCGCCCCTGAGGGAGAGCCCTCGAGGCAGCGTCGTCGCGTTCCTCTTGGCCCAGAGGTCTCTGCTATTAGTTCAAGATCAGGGTCCGACTCAGGAGACGAGCCTGCAGCAGCACCGACCGAGCAGTAGACCGTTAGAGTATCGCGGTAGACATGAGCATGATGTATGGCTATAGCTGCACTTGTCATGATGCGTAGTTTCATGTACAAGGGTAGTAGACCCGCCGTGATGTTACTTTCATGTTGGGACTATGTATAATTATGTTGGAACTTTTTATTCGCCTTGGTTTTCATTTGCTGTTTTCTTTCGGGATTTGTCATTGGCTTTTTCCCCCATTTTGGAATTTTCTCATCATGGTTGCTATGTATTGGGAAAACAAAAATTAGGATGACGCGTGGAGGCAGTAGCAGCCAAGCTTGTGAGGATGTCCCTGTCCGTCGTTCCGCAAGACAGGCGGGAAATTCCCCCGAGCCGTACCAGCCACCTCCGCCGCCACCACCACATCCGCCTTCCACCAATCAGATCATGAGAATGTTTGAAGAAAGAAGAAGCAACGACCTGTTGGAAATCCTGAAGAATGTACAAGTTATGGTTGGGCAGAATGGAAACCAGAATGGCCATCACTCCAAACTGTCAGACTTTCAGCGAACCAAGCCTCCCAGTTTCAGCCACGCTAATGATCCTTTGGACGCCGACGACTGGCTAAGGACTATGGAAAGGAAGCTGGAGATTGCCCGCACGGAAGAAGGAGACAAGGTTCCCTTCGCAATGCATTATCTCGAAGGAGCTGCCGTGATATGGTGGGATAATGCCAATGCAATATAGCATGCAGACGAGGAAATCACTTGGGATAAATTCAAGGAACAATTCCGCAAGTACCATATTCCCACCGGAGTTATGAAAATCAAGCAGCGCGAATTCCTCGCTCTCACTGAAGGCAGCATGACCGTGAACGAGTACCTGAACAAGTTCAACCATTTGGCCCGTTATTCTGTCCATGATGTGGCCACAGAAGAGTGGAAGATTGACCGGTTCCTTGGAGGCTTGAATCAACATCTAAGGTGCACTCTCAGCATGTTTGATTTCCCAGACTTCCTGATGCTGGTGAACAAGGCCCTCATCGCCGAAAGGGAACACAAGCTCCTGCACGACCACAAGCCGGTTGTTAACGACCACAAGCGCAAATTCGAGCCAAAGAAGGATATGCAACCAGTGCAAAAGGCTCATACTTGGCAACAAACTCGGGTGGAGTACAAACCAAATTGGCAGCAGAATGTCAACAAGACTACTACACAAGTCAAGAATGTCGTGACCAGCCCAGTGCGTGAAGACTGTCAGCGCAACAATACATGTTTCAGCTGTGGTCAAACCGGACACTATGCCAGGCAGTGTCCCAAGAACAGCAAGCAAGTAGATCCATTCCAACCGCAAGTCAACTACATGGAGCCGTATCCTGCCCCAGATATGATTCAAGGGAAAATTCATCACATCTCCACAGACGAAGCTCAAGAGGACTCGGAAGTCGTCATTGATATGTTTCTTGTTAATGACATACCCTTCGTAATTTTATTTGACTCTGGGGCTTCCCACTCTTTTATATCACGGAGTTTTGCTTCCCAAAACAATTTTCCTTGTTCGATTTTGGGAAAGTACATGCTGGTACAATCTCCGGGATCTCTACTCAGAAGCAATATCGTCTGCCAAAATTTGGAAATTGATATCAAGGGCATCAAGTTTCCAACCTCGTTGATAATCATCGATTCCAACAAATTGGACATCATTCTGCGCATGAATTGGTTAACTCAGTATCAAGTCTGCATCAGCTGTGCGACCAGAGAAGATACCTTGAAAAATATTGAAGGTTGCACCACAAGTTTTTATGCCCGCGGGCGCATACCCACGAAAGATATGGTTTTCGCAGCAGTGGCCGAAGAAGTGGATTTAATTCCTGTGGTTAGTGAGTATCCAGACGTCTTTCCTAAAGAATTGCCAGGCATGCCACTAGATCAAGAATTGGAGTTCGCGATTGACTTGGTGCCTGGAACCACTCCGATACATAAGAAATATTATCGGATGCCTTCCTCAGAATTGGTGGAATTGAAGAAACAACTGGATGAGATGCTGTAGAAAGGATACATTCGATCCAACTCTTCACCATGGGGATCACCAGCAATCTTTGTGGACAAAAAGGATGGCAATCTATGAATGTATGTAGACTACCGGCAGCTGAATGACGTCACCATCAAAAACAAGTATCCACTGCCAAGGATCGACGATCTGTTTGATCAACTTAGTGGGGCCAAAGTATTCTCAAAAATTGATTTGAAGACTGGATATCATCAACTCAAGATAAAGAAGGAGGATATCCCTAAGACCGCGTTCACCACTCGATACGGTCTTTATGAGTACACTGTTATGTCCTTCGGCCTCAACAACGCTCCTACATTCTTTATGCATATGATGAACAAGGTGTTTATGGACTTCTTGGATAAATTTGTGGTGGTATTCACTGATGACATCCTCATTTACTCCAAGAGCAAGGATGAACACAAGGAGCATCTTCGAGCAGTTCTGCAAAGGCTTCGCGACCATCAGCTTTATGCCAAATTCAACAAGTGTGAGTTCTGGCTCCAACAAGTGGGATTCCTTGGGCATATCCTCTCGGCAGAAGGAATCTCAGTGGACCCAAGCAAGGTGAAGGATGTACTTGATTGGTCCGCACCCACCACCGTCTCAGAAATCCGGAGTTTCCTTGGACTAGCCAGATATTATCGCCGTTTTATCGAAGGCTTCTCGAAGATTGCCAAGCCTATGACTGAGCTTCTGAAGAAGGATAATAAGTTTGTATGGACTAAGGAATGTGAGCAGAGTTTCAACGAGGTGAAAACCAGGCTAACATTAGCACCAGTATTGACTCTTCCCGACATCTACCGCAATTTTGATGTTTACTGTGACGCATCCAGAAGAGGACTGGGGTGCGTACTAATGCAAGATGGGAAAGTGGTGGCTTATGCATCTCGACAACTGTGGCAACACGAAGGAAACTACCTTACCCATGATTTGGAATTGGCTGCGGTAGTGCACGCTTTGAAGATCTTGAGACACTATCTGATTGGAAAGAGGTGCCAGATATTCACCGATCATAAGAGTCTCAAGTATATATTCACTCAGCCCGATTTGAACCTTCGGCAGCGAAGATGGCTCGAATTGGTTAAGGACTACGACCTCGGGATAAATTATCACCCGGGCAAAGCTAATGTGGTGGCTGACGCCCTCAGCCGCAAACCAGCCAACCTTAATGCTATAATGGATTCCTTGCCACCTGAGCTTTATGAAGAAATCATGCAGCTCAATTTGGTAATCACCGATGCCCATCTTGCCAATATATTGGAAGTTGTCCCTACTCTCGAAGAAGAAATCCACATCTCTCAAGCGAATGATGAGAGGTTAAAAATATATATTCAGAAGATGCACCAGGGGCATGCACCAGACTTCTCTATGGATCAACGAGGTTCGCTAAGGTTTTGAGGAAGACTCTGCGTACCCAACCAAGGAAGTCTGAAGAAGAAGATATTGGCAGAAGCGCATGAAGCACCATACTCAGTTCATCCCGGTGGTACCAAACTGTATGAGGACATTTGTCAGGTATTTTGGTGGAACGGAATGAAGAAAGATATTGCATACTTTGTAGCCTGTTGCGACATATGCAATAAGGTAAAGGCAAAACACCAAAAACCCGCCGGACTCCTCCAACCTCTGCTAGTATCCCAATGGAAATGGGATGATATCTGCATGGACTTCATCACCGGACTACCCAGATCTCATCGAGGAAATGACGCAATATGGGTCAAGTGGACACCTTAACGAAGGTGGCACACTTTATTCCTATCCGGACTACATACCACGCAGATCAACTTGCATAGCTGTATGTCAAGAATCGTCAGTCTGCACGGAGTACCCAAGACTATCACCTCCGATAGGGGATCTCTCTTCACCTCCGCATTTTGGTCCCGACTTCATTAAGCCTTGGGAACCGCATTGAAATACAGCACAACCTATCATCCTCAGACAGATGGACAGACCAAACGAGTAAATCAAATACTTGAAGATATGCTCACGACATGTATATTGGCCCAAGGAACCAAGTGGGAAGACTGTCTGCCTTACGCCAAGTTCTCCTACAATAACAGTTACCAGGCCAGCTTATAGATGTCACCCTATGAAGCCCTGTATGGTCGGAAATGCCGTACTCCATTGAACTGGTCTCAAACCGGAGACAACCGTATCTTCGAAACTGATTTAATGCTCGAATTGGAGAAGCAAGTCAAGGAAATCCGCGACAGACTGCAATTGGCTGAATCTCGACAGAAGAGCTACTATGATGCCAAACATCGTCAGATCAGCTTCGAACCCGGAGAACACGTATATCTCCGAGTCACACCTATGAAAGGAGTCAAGAGGTTTCAGACCCGCGGAAAATTGGCACCCAGGTATATCGGTCCATTCCCCGTCAAGGCCAAAGTCGGAACAGTTGCATATCAGTTGGAATTGCCACCAGAATTGTCAGACGTACACAACGTGTTCCACATCTCACAGCTAAAAAGATGTATCTTTCCACCGGAGAAAAGGACTGATATGGCAAAGATAGAATTGGCCAAGGATTTGACTTATGAGGAAAATCCAATCAGAATATTGGATCAGACAGAAAGGGTCACTCGAAGCAAGGAAATAAGGTTTTACAAGGTTCAGTGGGAGCACCACACCGAACAAGAAGCGACCTGGGAAAGAGAGGAATTTTTAAGGACTACATACCCAGAATGGTTTTCCCAAGCAACCAAATCTCGAGGACGAGATTCATCTTAAGTGGGGGAGGTTTGTGACAGCCTAGATTTTGCCTTCTCTCTTTTTCCGGACTTGCCTTCTCTCTCTTTCCGGACTTGGTTTTCATCGTGGTTTTTGCCCTGATTTGAATTGGAGCTTGAATCATTTCAAATGGACTTGTCACTTGGGCATATCCTTGGCTTTCACCTGAGTGACCTATCTTATTTATTCCTCTGGTCAAACCTCAAAATAATCAAATGAATATTTTTCATAAAAGAAAAATATTCATTTCTCTCTCTGAATCTCACTTCAGAACCTTGTGCTGCAAAGCATCCTCAATTTTTCTTGCTCAGAAAAATCTGAGATAAATCCCAAATATTCTTAGAACCATGTCACAACTTCCCATGTAAAAATATTGCACACTTTTTCCAATATTTTTGCTGTAGAAAATCTTTTCACTTCTGGACCAGAAATGCACTTTGTACAGCAAGTACATTTTTCCTTGAGCTTTTAGCCTTGATCTTTCTTGAGCTTAAACACCCTCCTAAGAAACCCTAAACCCTAGGAGATTAGCTCTAATGGCCTTCTATAAGGTGGCCAAACTTGGCGGCCAAGTTTCTGTACAGAAACTTGTCAGCTTAGTGAAGTCTAATCTGGTCGGCCTGGGCATGAGCCATCAATTCCCCTAGATTAAACACTGCACGGTCCAACGCGTAAACAAGTTTTGGCCGCTCCTGGGCATTGTTTTGACCATGCCAGCTTGGTGACCACACATGGACACAGTGCCTGGCATGCGTTCGACACGCTCTGGCTGGCGCCTTACACTCTGTTTCGCGCGTGTTCGGTCCAGCGCTCGCCTCCGAATGCCACACCGCGCCACTAGCCTCAACACATCACCCTTGACCGCTCCTTGGCACTCGCCGGCGCTGGAGCCGCCGCAGCAATCACGGGCACGTCACGGCCAAAAGGCCATAGTGCGTGCGTGCACTTGTCCTCTTCTCCAACCGCCTCCTGTGCTCGTCCGCGAGCGTGGGCAAGCTTCTGCATTGATGCTGAGCACTTGCCCCCTCTCGTTGGAGCTTCTCGTCGCCGTTCGCCGCATGTCCAGAGAGCTCCTGCGGTGACACGTCCCCCCCTCCGCTCCGGCTATATATAGCGCCCTCCTCGTTTGCTAGCCTCGCACCACTCCACGCCACCTCCACGAACACGTAGACGAGCAGAAGCCCGGTCGGGCAGGCCTCTGGCTGTCGCCCCGACCAGAGGACTCTGGTGATCCCTGCAGTCCAGCCGCCAGGCCCCAGTGCCTCTCAAGCTCAAACAGCTGCTTGGGCAGGGCATTGGGGGTCCGCTGGTGCTGCCTGGACCCCGTGGAGCCCTCAGAGCCGCCTCTAGCCGTCATCTTCTTCCTCTCCGGCGAATCCCGTCCGCCACCAAAGCTTGCGAGCTTGACTGCGACCAGCTCTGACCACCTCTCGCCAAGCCACGGGTACGGGGAGGTGCGCCTCGAGCCCCGCTTCAATTCTATCCCTCTTGTTTAACCCCAAACCCCCTCGTCACCGGCGTGAGCTCCGGCGAAGCCCCGCCTCCCTCTGATCTCGCTCGCTCTCTCTCTCTCTCCCGACGCACGGGGCCCACCTGTCGGCCTCACCACTCGCGCCCGAAGTGGTACGAGTGGAGGCGTATTTCCGTTATACGCCTTCGACGTCACCCCCCCAGGAATTTCTGTTTAATTCAAATTTATTCAAAAATTTGACCAAACTTTGACACGCCACCATTTCTAAACCACAAGTCAAAATGATTTGATTCTTTTTGCATTGTCTTTGTTACAGAAAGCTCTAGCAGCACACCAGAAGGTGTATTTTTCCTTGCCGCCTAGAATTTCTGGTGATTTTCAGAATGTGTTTTGATAATTCTTTTTGTGGTTTAAATTACTTTTTAGAAGGAGAAGCTTGTCTTGAAGCCAATTAAGAGGGGTGTGATCCACCTCTACACTAAGGCAAGCCACACCAGCATTTGTATGGTGTTATCTCAATATCTATGATATTCTACTTGAATATGAGTCATTATTTGCATTTAGAATTTGATAAATAACTTTGGTTAATTTCTAGTTCTTTACCATGCTTGATATGCTTGCTTTAGCTTCTGGTTGAATGCATGAACTTGTTTGGCTAAATAGAGTAATATTTTGCACTATGAAAATTGCTATGGACATTAATGATAGTTATTTTGCTAGTAATGGTTTTATTTAAATAATGAACTAATAAAAATATTGCTTGGTTATAAAAATGAGTTATAACAATAGAAGTTTGATTCTTAGTATTGCAAGATGCATATGTTGTTAAGTTTGATCCATGAGCATGAGTTGTTTTGCTTTGCATGACGAGTAGTTGTATGATTATTTTGATTATATCATGTAGATGATAAAAAGTTTTTATCAAAGCTAAACTTGATTAAGTTCAACGTGAATATGATGTTGATCACATCATGGTGCCACTGAATCGGGTTTTAATTCAATGCGACCACATTTACCTTATGGGAAGGTCTTGATTCAGTCCTTTGTTGTGGCTCTCACCGGTGCCTCCCGCGAGGGAAGGTTATGGGCGTGCATACCCTGGCCCGATAGGCAGACATAACCTTGTGTGCTCGTTTTGTTTTAATGGTACCTTGTCCCCGTTTGGGACCGTTTTTCCATGATGTTGGCCGTTGGTGTCTTTGGTAGACACGAGGCCACCCAAGACCTAGCCCTGAGAGGGAGTTGGTCGGAGTGGCTGGGGAGAGTGCATGACAAAGGAAGGGTTTCGTTGGAATGCTTTGGTTCGCATGTATGGGAGTGCGAGGCTAGTGTTCCGTAGTGTGGGTAAAGTGCGCTACCTCTGCAGAGTGTAATTAATCTATCAATAGCTGTGTCCTCGGTTATGGGCATACTCGGAAGTAAGTCACACCATGTATCAACTTTTCTAATAATCTTGCAAACTAAGTAAGTGATCTGATGCATTGTTTCGTGATGCAAGCATGAACACTTGAGGTGTTAATGAGTGATTGGTTTCAGTTGTGACCCGGGTATGGTCGCCGTTTGGTTACGAGGTAACCGTATGGTAAGCGAGTCCGAGGGACTCATTGCATGAAATGTTTGTTTTGGTAGTAGTAGTTTTGCATTGATATAATCTGATTAAATATCATGATATTGTTTGTCATCGTGCTTATGTTTGTTGTGAGCTTGCAAGTACATTCCATGTATTGACCTGGCGTGTTATGCCACCTTTCAGGCAAGTCAGTTCGCATCGGAGCGCATCTCGTGTCTAGGCCGTGTTCACGTCGGTGTCCCTGTGCTATGGAGTTCCACTATGTCGTTCTTCCGCTGCCGCGTAGCTCGTGCGATCGAGGCCCTGTCATGTTCATTAAATAATGTACATACTGTCCAGCAGCACCGTGTGTGCCGCTCGGCCTCGAATCTCGATGTAATATCAGACCTATGTACTCCCTCTGTTTCTTTTTAGTCTACATATAAGATTTGGTCAAAGTCAAACTTTACAAAGTTTGACTAACATTATAGCAAAAAATATCGTCATCTATAATACAAAAGTTATATGTCATGAAAATTAATTTCATCATTCATTGAATAATGTTAATTTCATATCATGAATGTTGATATATTTTCCTACAAAGCTAGTCAAACTTTACAAAGTTTGACTTTGACTAATTCTTATATGCGAACTAAAAAGAAGCGGAGAGAGTAATCCGCTAGCATCAATAAAGCAGTTGCTTCTGTACAATGTTGTTGTGTATTGCCAGAAGACTTGATCTCTGGGCTGGCAATGCAAGGTAAACCGGTTGCTCTAAGTCGGGGTGCCACATCTGCATCCTCTCAGTTGAGTAGCACCAACAATTTTTCACGGGCCCCCCAATCGTGCCTCGGTCGGGAGATGCAAAATCACGTGTTGCATTGGATTAAAGAAGCTTGGCGGAAAAATCATCTCTAACTTGCAGATCAACTCTGACGCCAATTGTTCCATTTCTTCTAGGAGGCCAGGCGATAGTTCTTTCGCACAAAGAACACGGAAGAAATAGCTCAGCTCTGCCAGTACTAGCCATTCGTCCTCAGGGATGAATCCATGCAACATCACCGGCATTATCCAGTCTATCCATATGTGCCAATCATGACTTTTTAGACCAAATACTTTCAATTTATCAAAACTCACTCCCCTCTTTAGATTTGCTGCATACCCATCGGGGAACATAAACTGCATTTTCACCCACAAAATCATTTCCTTCATAGTTGGCCTTCCAAGATTGAACCATGCCTTTGGCTTCTTCTAGTTCCGCTTTCCTTTCGGTTCTTGCATGTTTTGTAACGGTCTATCACAGAGCTCCTCTAGATCGTCTCTAGCCTTAGTATTATCCTTTGATTTCCCCTCTATGCCAAACAATGTACCAAAAATGGCTTCGGTGATATTATTTTTAGTGTGCATCACGTCGATGTTGTGTGGGCAAAGGAGGTCTTTGAAGTAAGGCAGATCCTAGAAGCATGTCTTGTGAGTCCATGTGTGTTCCTTATTATACCCCTTGGTATACCCTAGACGCTTTGGATCTGGCTCGAGAGCGTTTATCTGATCTAGGGTCTGTTGGCCTGTCAACGCAGGTGGTGCAGAGTGTTTGACAACTCTACCTTTCATGAAGTTCTTCTTGTCTTTCCTGAACTTATGGCGAGGATCTAGAAACTGTCTATGCAAGTCGAAGCAACTATACTTGCGCCCCGTCGTCAGCCAACGAAACTCAAGAGCTCCCTTGCATGTGGGGCACGGGTACCTTCCATGCACACACCAGCCAACGAATAGCGCGTACGCCGGCAAGTCATGCGTCGAGTACATGTACCAGGCACACATTATGAAGTTCTCTTTGCTAAAGGCACCGTATGTCTTGAACCCATTATCCCTAGCTTCTTGCAATTTGTCCTTAAGCGGCTACATGTACACATCCATATTCTTCCTCAGATAGTTGGGCCCTGGAATTATCAACGTCAGGAAAATGTTCTTTCTTTGCATAATCTGCCCCGGGGGGGGGGGGGAGATTGAGTGGAATGACAAACACGGGCCAACAGCTGTATGGGGCTGCCATCTGACCAAACACACTGAACCCATCTATGCCTTGGATCTGCCTTTTTTCCTTATGTAATGCATCGAAGCGCTTCCACGCTTCACCATCCGATGTGTGCAGCATCATCACATTCCCATCTGCATCTAGTTCGGTTCTTTTGCCCGTTTTGTGCCATGTCATCTGTCTGGACGTCTCTTCGACCATGAAAAGATGTTGAAGTCTTGGTACGATTGGCATATACCGAAGAACATTAACGGGTATTTTGGTCTACGTCTTCTCACCCATACCCTTGTCTACCACAACATACCTGGAAGAATTGCAAATGGGACAATAGTTCAAGTCCTCATACTGAAGCCTAAATAAGGCACATCCTTTCTCACAGGCATGTATCCTCTCATAGGGCATCTTAAGAGCACGGAGGATTTTGTCTGACTGGTACAGGTTTGGAGGTAGCACATGGCCTTTGGGTAGAGATCGTCTGAAAACTGTCATCATCGCGTCGTAGCATTCTCTGCCCAAGTTGAATTGTGCATTCAAAGCCATTATTTGTGAGATGGCATCCAACTGACAAAGCTCAGTGTGCTCGTGGAGAGGACGTTTTGAGGACTCCAACATTTCAGTGAAGGCCTTTGCAGATTCCTCCATCTCCTCGTCCGAGTCCCGAGCATCGTCAAAGTCTTGCACCATGTCTGCAGTCCCGGTACCATGCTCGTCGGTGCGACGACGAACCACCTCGGCTCTGGCACGTTGGGCAGACTCACCATGTAATCTCCAGACCGTGTAACCAGGTGTAAAACCAAACTTCTGCAGGTGTTTACTCATTTCAAGCTCGTTCCTCTGATTATAGTTGTCGCACCGGACACAGGGGCACCAGCTAAATTTCTGGCCATTTGCAAATGCGGCTCTAACAAACCCCTTAGTTTTTGTTAACCATTCCTCGGTCCAAACATACTGACTAGTGTAACCGGTGTACATCCATGCACGATCACTCATATTGACTTCCTACTGGACACACAAATATACACATAATTAGGCAAACCATATCCATCAGTTAATGGAGTTTGTTAGTTTTATTACATCCATGCAACCTACACGCTAATAGGTAAGGATATGTCCTAATCCCACCCGAGTATGTGTAGGTCGGGTTCGTTTTCCCATGCTCTGCTCCGAATCCGACGCAAAATTTTGGCAGCAGCTCCCCGCTGTTCTCCTGATACACGTTTCGGCAAAAAGCAGAGAGGATGTGTACCCGGAGAACAACGGGGAGGCACTGACGAAATTGTGCATCGGATCCGGAGCTGAGCATATGGGAAAATGAACCCAATCTACACATACTCGGTCTGCCCATGGATAACATTGGACAATTCGAAAGAATCACGATTATAAATATGCAAATGCATGCATATTTATAGATGTAACCCTTTCGAACGGGAGACGCATACTGATGATTGACACCTATAGCTAGCAAGTTTCGTCGGCACGAAGACCGGAACAGAGCAAATGAAGGGGGGAGGAGGAGATGTCATTTGTGCTCACCAACGAATGCAGGGGCGGAGCTCGTCGAACACTAGACCCTCGCAACGACGAAATAACTGCATATTTAAATCGAAAGATGAGTAACATAGCAAGTATTCGACACCGACGGCCACATGTACCTCGCACTGACGATACTTGCTATTTATGGTACCATCGACACCTAGGGACCCTCTAACCCGCTCATCCCTGGGTAAACTAAATAGCAACCACCATCGGTGCAAGGTACATGAGGCGGTCGGCGTTGAACACTAGATCCACATCCCACAAGTGAAGTCGGCGCCTGGCGTCCCGCAACAATAGTTTTGGTGGCCGATGACGGTCGAACACCGTGACAAATTTGTCTGGCAGCCTCTGCGATGAGGATTAAAGCCAAGTTTTGAAATTTTCAAACAACCAAACCGACTTGAGTTAGTTTGGGTGTTTCAAGTTTCAACACTTAGCTTTCAATCATCATCTTCGAGGCTGCCAGACAAATTTTCAATGGTGTTCGACAGCCATCGACGCCGAGAACTGTTGCTGCTGGATGCAGGACCCCTGTGTCACTTGTGGGACGTGGATGTAGTATTCGACACGGACGGCCACATGTACCTCGCACTGACGATACTTACTATTTAGGGTACCATCGACACCAGGGAACCCCCTAATTAACCCCTAATTCGCAGTGGTGTTTGACCGCCATCGACGCCGAGAATAGTCGACGCATGATCGACGGGTCAACACTCGGACCGGGGGTTCTCGGCATGTGTGTCGGGACCGGCAGGACCCACTAGCTCCACCATCTATCCCCTCGGAAACCCTCTTCCTTTTTCCCTTTTTCTTCTTCTTCTTCTACTTATTTTTCTTTTTTCAATTATTTTCTTCTTCTAACTATCTAAACCTAAATCTGGCAGTAACCTAATCCTACCACTAAAACCTAAACCTAAACACAAAAAACAGTAAAAAAATCACCTTGGGCGGCGGGGCCGGGGCACCGCCGGGGCGGCAAGCCTTGGGAGGCTCGGCGGTGGTGGAGGAGGAGGCGGGCGGCGGGACAGCGGGGGCAGGGCGCCGCCGAGGGCCAGGGGTGGTGAGGGGCGGGGTGGCGAGCCATGCGCCGCGGCGGGGGTGGTGCGGGGCGGGGTGGCGAGCCGGGCGCCGCGGTGGGGGTTGTGCGGGGCGGGGCGGCGAGGCTAGCCGGGCCGGGGTGATGGGGCGAGGCGCCGGGCCGGGGCAGCGTGCCGGCGGGGCGGTGGGGCGATGGGACGGGGCAGGGGGGGGTCGAGGGCGGCGACGCGGGTGGTGAGGAGGAGATCGAGAGAGAGAGGAGAGGGGCCATGGGCGCGGCCCCTTTTCTATAGTAGGTCAGTTCTTTGCCATGTGCTAGCAGACGACAAAGAACATACCTAGTGGGATGGGGCCGGGGGGAAACGGACAACCTAACAGCCGTCCTCTTTGCTGTCTGTTGGCTGACGACAATGAAGTTTTGCCATCATCCAGCAGATGGCAAAGAAAACAGCCATTAGGTCATCCCCGTACGCCCGCCACCCACGCTCTTTGACGTTCGCTAGTGGACGACAAAGCTTCTTTGCCGTCGGCTGGCGGATGGCAAAGATTTGCTGATGGCAAAGCCCTCCGTTGCCGTCCGCTGCCTCTTTGCCGTCCGTTTTTTGGTAGCTGATGGCAAAGCCTCTTTTTGTCGTCCGCCAGCCAACGGCAACGAGTTGGCGGACGACAAATTAGCAAATTCCAGTAGTGTCTTATCATAACATTGATTCTTTGATTGTGGGTTATCAAGATCAACAGCAGGTTCAATCTCTACATCATTACTATTACTAGGTTGAGCATCGACATGAACATTATCATTAACATTATCACTAGGTTCATGTTCATCACCAGATTGTGTTCCAGCATCAGAAATAGAAATATCATTGGGATTCTCAGGTGTGTCTACAACAGGTTCACTAGAAGCATGCAAAGTCCTATCATTTTTTCCTTTTCTTCTTTTTAGAAGGACTAGGTGCATCTAAATTATTTCTCTGCAAATCCTGCTCGATTCTTTTAGGGTGGCCTTCAGGATACAAAGGTTCCTGAGTCATTTTACCAGCTCTAGTAGCCACTCTAACAGCAAAATCATGTTTATTATTTAATTCATCAAGCAAATCACTTTGAGCTTTAAGTACTTATTTTGCTTGAGTGGTAGCCATAGAAACATATTTACTAATGAGTTTAAGTTCACCTTTAACTCTAGCCATATAATCACTCAAGCGTCCAATCATGTAAGCATTACTCTTTAATTCTCTACCAACATAAGCATTAAATTTTTCTTGTCTAGCCATAAAGTCATCAAATTCATCTAAACATTGGCTAGGAAACTTAGTAGACGGGATTTCATCCTTATCATATCTATAGAGAGAATTTACCTTTACTACCTTTGTCGGGTTATCAAGACCATGTGTTTCTTCAATAGGTGGTAAACTAAGACCATGAATTTCTTCAACATGAGGTAAATTCTTAACATCTTTAGCTTTAATACCTTTTTCTTTCATAGATTTCTTTGCCTCTTTCATGTCTTCAGGACTGAGAAATAGAACACCTCTCCTCTTCGGAGTTGGTTTAGGAGTTGGCTCAATTGGCTCAGGAATTGGCTCAAGAAGAGTCCAATTATTTTCATTAGTCAACATATTATTCAATAGCAATTCAGCTTGATCGACTGTTCTTTCCCTGAAAACACAACTAGCACAACTATCCAAGTGGTCCTTGGAAGCATCGGTTAGTCCATTATAAAAGATATCAAGTATTTCATTTTTCTTAAGAGGATGATCAGGAAAAGCATTAAGTAATCGGAGAAGCCTCCCCCAAGCTTGTGGGAGACTCTCTTCTTCAATTTGCACAAAATTATATATTCCCTCAAGGCAGCTTGTTTCTTATGAGCAGCGAAATATTTAACAGAGAAGTAATAAATCATATCCTGGGGACTACGCACACAACCAGGATCAAGAGAATTAAACCAAGTTTTAGCATCACCTTTAATGAGAATGGAAATATCTTAAGGATATAATAGTAGTGAGACTTCTCATCATTAGTGAACAGGGTGGCTCTATCATTCAATTTAGTAAGATGTGCCACAATAGTTTCAGATTGATTGCCATAAAAAGGATCATATTCAACCAAAGTAATTATCTCAGGATCGACTGAGAATTCATAATCCTTATCAGTAACAAAGATAGGTGAAGTAGCAAAAGCAGGGTCATATTTCATTCTAGCATTTAGAGGTTTCTGTTTCAGTTTAACTAATAACTTCTTAAGATCAGATCTATCATTGTAAGCAAGAATATCTCTAGTAGTTTCTTCATCCATAACATAACCCTCAGGAACAACATGCAATTCATACTTAGGGGGAGAGCCTTCATCATCACTATCTTCAATAATTTCATCTTCAATAATTTCATTCTCTCTAACCCAAGCAAGTTGTTCATCAAGAAATTCACCTAATGGCACAATAGTTTCACGCACATAAGTAGTTTCATCATAAGTATCATGCATAGCAGAAGTGGCATCATCAATAACATGCGACATATCAGAATTCATAGCAGTAGCAGGTTTAGGTGTCGCAAGCTTACTCAAAACGGAAGGAGAATCTAGTGCAGAGCTAGATGGCAGTTCCTTACCTCCCCTCGTAGTTGAGGGAAAAATCTTAGTTCTTTCATCTGTCAAGTTCCTCATAGTGACTAGCTGATATAAATCCCAAGTGACTCAAAGAATAGAGCTATGCTCCCCGGCAACGGCGCTAGGAAATAGTCTTGATAACCCACTAGTATAGGGGATCGCAACAGTTTTCAAGGGTAGAGTATTCAACCCAAATTTATTGATTCGACACAAGGGGAGCCAAAGAATATTCTCAAGTATTAGCAGTTGAGTTGTCAATTCAACCACACCTTGATAACTTAGTATCTACAGCAAAGTATTTAGTAGCAAAGTAGTATGACAGCAATGGTAACAGTAGCAAAAGTAAAGGTAGCGTTTTGTAGTAATTGTAACAGTGGCAACGGTAAAGTAAATAAGCAAAGCACAATATGTGAAAAGCTCGTAGGCATTGGATCAATGATGGATAATTATGTTGGATGCGATTCCTCATGTAGTAGTTATAACATAGGGTGACACAGAACTAGCTCTAGTTCATCAATGTAATGTAGGCATTTATTTCGAATATAGTCATACGTGCTTATGGAAAAGAACTTGCATGACATCTTTTGTCCCGCCCTCCCGTGGCAGCGGGGTCCTAATGGAAACTAAGGGATATTAAGGCCTCCTTTTAATAGAGTACCGTACCAAAGCATTAACACATAGTGAATACATGAACTCCTCAAACTACGGTCATCACCGAGAAGTATCCCGATTATTGTCACTTCAGGGTTGTCAGATCATAACACATAATAGGTGACTATAGACTTGCAAGATAGGATCAAGAACTAACATATATTCATGAAAACATAATAGGTTCAGATCTGAAATCATGGCACTCGGACCCTAGTGACAAGCATTAAGCATAACAAAGTCATAGCAACATCAATCTCAGAACATAGTGGATGCTAGGGATCAAACCCTAACAAAACTAACTTGATTACATGGTAAATCTCATCCAACCCATCACCGTCCAGCAAGCCTATGATGGAATTACTCACGCACAATGGTGAGCATCATGAAATTGGTGATGGATGATGGTTGATGATGACAACGGCAACAAATCCCCCTCTCCGGAGCCCCAAACGGACTCCAGATCAGCCCTCCCGAGAGAGATTAGGGCTTGGCGGCGGCTCGTATCGTAAAACGCGATGAAACTTTCTCTTTGATTTTTTTCTCCACAAAAGCAAATATATGGAGTTGGAGTTGAGGTCGGTGGACGTCCAGGGGGCCCACGAGGCAGGGGGGCATGCCTAGGGGGAGGGGGCGCGCCCCCACCCTCGTGGACAGGGTGTGGGCCCCCTGACGCTATTTCTTTCACCAGTATTTTTTATTAAATCTAAAAAGTTGCTTCGTGGATTTTCAGGTCATTCCGAGAACTTTTATTTCTGCACAAAAATAACACCATGGCAGTTTTGCTGAAAACAACGTCAGTCCGGGTTAGTTCCATTCAAATCATGCAAGTTAGAGTCCAAAACAAGGCAAAAGTGTTTGGAAAAGTAGATACGACGGAGACGTATCAGGTTTCAATTGGTTATGAGAATAAAGTTGCTATCTATGATGATTATTTTGACGACATGTATGCTATAAAGAATAATGATAACCATGAAAATAATCATCATGATTTTAATTTTCAATTGGATTATGCCTCACATGATAGTTATTTTGTTGAGTTTGCTCCCCCTATTATGAAGGAGAATAAATTTGCTTCTGTGGAGAGTAGTAAAATTTATATGAATGTAGATCATGAAAAGAATGCTTTATGTGGTGGTTATATTGTTGAATTCATTCATGCATTACAGAACGAGTAAAGAGACTTGCCGGTAATGAGATTGAACGAGGTATGGGGATACCGACGATCGAATCTCGGGCAAGTAACATACCGATGGACAAAGGGAATTGTATATGGGACTGATTGAATCCCCGACATCGTGGTTCATCCGATGAGATTATCGTGGAACATGTGGGAGCCAATATGGGTATCTAGATCCCGCTATTGGTTATTGGCTGGAGAAAATTCTTGGTCATGTCTGCATGGTTCCCGAACCCGTAGGGTCTACACACTTAAGGTTCGGTGACACCAGAGGGAAATTGTATGTGGTTACAGAAAGTTGTTCGGAGTCCCGGATGTCACAAGGATTAACAGAATGGTTCGGAGGTGAAGATTTATTTATGGGAAGTCCAGTTTTAGTCGCTGGAAAGGTTTTGAGGGTTATCGGTATTGTACCGGGACCACCGAAAGGTGTCCGGGGGTCCACCGGGTGGGACCACCTACCCCGGGGGACCAAGTGGGCTGAATATGGGTGGGAACCAGCCCCCTAGTGGGCTGGTGTGCCCCCCAAGGGCCCAAGTTGCCTAGGGTTGAAAACCCTAGGGGGTGGGGGCGCCTCCCACCTTGCTTGGGGGGCAAGTCCCCCCTGGCCACTGCCCCCCCTCTAGATTCATCTAGGGGGCGGCCCCCTCTCCCCTTCACCATATAAATAGGGGGGGTAGGAGGGCAGCCGCACCATTGCCCCTGGCGCAGCCCTTCCCCTTCCTACACCTCCTCCTCCTCCGTAGTGCTTGGCGAAGCCCTCCCGAAGAACCATGAGCTCAACCACCACCACGCTGTTGTGCTGCCGAAGTTCTCCCTCAGCATCTCCTTCCCCCTTGCTAGATCAAGAAGGAGGAGACGTCCCCGGGCTGTACGTGTGTTGAACGCGGAGGCATCGTCCATTCGGCGCTTGGATCAGATCTTCCGCGATTTGAATTACCGCGAGTACGACTCCATCATCCGCGTTCTTGTAATGCTTCCGCTTTGCGATCTTCAAGGGTATGAAGATGAACTCCCTCTCTCTCTCTCTCTTGTTGCTAGAATCTCCTAGATTGATCTTGGTGACACATAGGAAAATTTTGAATTATTTCGACGTTCCCCAACAGTGGCATCATGAGCTAGGTCTATGTGTAGATTCTATGCACGAGTACACAAGTAGTTATGGGCGATGATTTGGTCAATTTGCTTACCGTTACTAGTCTTATCTTTATTCGGCGGCATTGCGGGATGAAGCGGCCTGGACCGATCTTACGTGTACGCTTACGTGAGACAGGTTCCACACTAACATGCACTTGTTGCATAAGGTGGCTAGCGGGTGTCTGTCTCTCCCACTTTAGCCGGATCGGATTCGATGAAGAGGGTCCTTATGAAGGGTAAATAGCAATTGGCATATCACCATTACGGCTTTTGCGTAGGTAAGAAATGTTCTTGCTAGAAACCCATAGCAGCCACGTAAAACATGCAACAACAATTAGAGGATGTCGAACTTGTTTGTGCAGGGTATGCTATGTGTTGTGATGTGGCCAAAAGGATGTGATGAATCTACCATTCTTAAGAAGTTGCTCCCCACTTCTACCTATTCTCTCAACATGCACACCGTCCACATCAGCTTTATGCCACATCATCAATTAGTTTGTAAAATCAGCCAAACAGTCTTATCGCTTAATGCCACATCATCAATCAGGGCGTTAAAAAAACTCTTTTTCCCCTCTGCCACGACAACTCATCCCGGGGATTTTAACACAAACAACCTACAGAATTGCGACTGTCTCTCTTGCTCGGTTCAGCTGAACCCATCGACCTCCTTTTCCCTGTGTACACTCCAACGCGGCGGTTGGGATACCCTCCCATGCAGCAGGACTGCCGGCTTGGCTCCCCTCTACGATTCTTCCAGGATCGCTCACCCGGGGATCCCTTCTCATCTGCGCCACCAGTCCCTCTCTCTTCGTCTCCCTCTCAATCTGTATCCTCTCCCTCGTCTGGTGCCACTAGCGACAAGGGCGGTGGCTAGCAGCAGGGCTTTGGGGGAACATGACACCCGCGGGGATGGCGGCAGCCAGGGAGGCGAGCGACAGCTGCTGGTGCCACTAGCGACTGGGGAACCTGCTCAGTCTAGGCTAGGCGGCGGCAAGGATGCGCAACACCATCAGCCCATATGATCCAGGTCGCATCTCCTCTTCCTTCTCCATGCAAGCGTTGGTACGAGTTCTTGGCCGCGTGGCGACCGCCAACAAATAGCAGCAAATAGGCGTATCAAGATCCGTCCAGCCACATGTAGTTGCTGACGATGAAAAAGTTGATTTGTTCGTGTGTTGGACAATGCTGTGGTATGCATGTCACCCATAAATGAATTGCTCACTACCGAAACAGGGGCCTATGCCGATAGCCTTATATATGTCGACGGCCCCCGTCGGCCTTGTCTGGGCTATGCCGACAGCCATGTCCAGGGCGTCGGCGTAATAAAGCCATTGGGCTATCCCTAGCTATGCCGACGGCCACCGTCGGCCCAGAAGACCTGTCGGCTTATCCAAAGTTACGCCTACAGCGGCCGTCGGCATATATGGGCCATCGGCATAGTTGTGGGCCCGGCGATCCCGTTCGTGCCGTGCAGCTAACGGCGTCCGGTCTATGCCGACGGCCGAGACGGCAGGCCGTCGGCATAGATGCCCTTACCACGTCATCGATCCGAGGCGCACCGACCACCGCCTATGCCGACGGCTGCCGTCGGCATAGATGCCACATCACTGATCCGCAGCGCGCTGGCCATCTGCCCTATGCCTCAGCTATGCCGACGGCTTTGCCGTCGGCATAGTTGTTTTTTCTTTTTGTCATAGCTACGCCGGGTGATCCGCCACATCACTGATCCACAGCGCGCCGGCCATCTGCCCTATGCCTCAGCTATGCCGACGGCTTTGCCGTCGGCATAGTTTTTTTTTTCTTTTTTCTTTTTTTCATAGCTATATTTTTTTCCATAGTTTTTTTCTTCTTTTTTTACCATGTCATCCATCTTTTTTTTCATAGTTCCCTTATCCACTTCCCGGTCACCCCCTCCACTCGTTAGTTTTTTTTCTTTTTTTTCATAGCTATATTTTATGTTTTCTTAAATATTATTATTTGACTAACTTACATATAGTACATGTTAATAAGCATACATACATTATTTTTCGGTTCTGTACACAGCGGTGTGACCCGCCTCACGAGCGGTGCCGCCGCTAGCCGGCACCTGGAATGGGGAACAGCCGCATCTGGGGTCTATACGAAGGGGACTTTGCTCCCAAGTTTATATATATATATATATATATCGGATGACCTACCACAACCGGGTGGTGTTGTGGCATGTCCGAAGAGGCGGCACGCGTCTCCGGTGCGTGGTCCCCCTCACGGACGGTGCCACCGGCGGCACCTGGAGGGGAGAAACTGCCGCGTCAGGTCTACACGGAGTGGATTTAGCTGTGGCTTTGGCCCGGATGTTGCTCCCCGGTGTCCCTCTGGGCCGACCCGACACAACCGGGTGGAGAGATCCACTGGTCAAAGCCCGTCCGTGCAAAGTCAAAGGGCTAGATCCCGTGGTCAACTGCTCCAGGGTTAGGTGGGACGGGGGCCCTGGGGGTAGCAATGCCACCGGAGCGTCATACCGGGCCCTCACGCGTCTCCGGGGTGGTGTTGTGGCATGTCCGAAGAGGCGGCACGCGTCTCCGGGGTGTGGCCACCATCACGGACGGCGCCGCCACCGGCACCTGGAGGGGCGAAACGGATGCGTCGGGTCTACACGGAGTGGATTTAGCTGTGGGTTTGGCCCGGATGTTGCTCCCCGGTGTCTCTCTGGGCTGACCCGACACAACCGGGTGGAGAGGTCCACTGGTCAAAGCCCGTCCGTGGGAAGTCAAAGGGCTAGATCTCGTGGTCAAACGCTACAGGGTTAGGCGGGATGGGGCCCTGGGGGTAGCAATGCCACCGGAGCGTCGTACCGGGCCCTCATACATGCGGGGTGGTGTTGTGGCATGTCCGAAGAGGCGGCACGCGTCTCCGGTGCATGGTCCCCCTCACGGACGGTGCCGGCGGCGGCACCGGGAGGGGGGAAGCGGACGCGTCGGGTCTACACGGAGTGGATTTAGCTGTGGGTTTGGCCCGGATGTTGCTCCCCGGTGTCCCTCTGGGCCGACCCGACACAACCGGGTGGAGAGATCCACTGGTTAAAGCCCGTCCGTGCAAAGTCAAAGGGCTAGATCCCGTGGTCAACCGCTCAAGGGTTAGGTGGGACGGGGGCCCTGGGGGGTAGCAATGCCACTGAGCGTCGTACCGGGCCCTCACACGTCTCCGGGGTGGTGTTGTGGCATGTCCGAAGAGGCGGCACACGTCTCCGGGGCATGGCCACCATCACGGACGGCGCCGCCGCCGGCACCTGGAGGGGCGAAACGGACGCGTCGGGTCGGCACGGAGTGGATTTAGCTGTGGGTTTGGCCCGGATGTTGCTCCCCGGTGTCTCTCTGGGCCGACCCGACACAACCGGGTGGAGAGGTCCACTGGTCAAAGCCCGTCCGTGGGAAGTCAAAGGGCTAGATCTCGTGGTCAAACGCTATAGGGTTAGGCGGGACGGGGGTCCTGGGGGTAGCAATGCCACCGGAGCGTTGTACCGGGCCCTCATACATGCGGGGTGGTGTTGTGGCATCTCCGAAGAGGCGGCACGTGTCTCCGGTGCGTGGTCCCCCTCACGGACGGCCCCGCCGCCGGCACCGGGAGGGGGGAAGCGGACGCGTCGGGTCTACACGGAGTGGATGTAGCTGTGGGTTTGGCCCGGATGTTGCTCCCCGGTGTCCCTCTGGGCCGAACTAACACAACCGGCTAGAGAGGTCCACTGGTCAAAGCCCGTCCGTGGGAAGTCAAAGGGCTAGATCTCGTGGTCAACCGCTCCAGGGTTAGGCCGGACGGGGGCCCTGGGGGTAGCAATGCCACCGGAGCGTCGTACCGGGCCCTCATACATGCCGGGTGGTGTTGTGGCATGTCCGAAGAGGCGACACACGTCTCCGGGGCGTGGCCCCCCTCAGGGACGGCGCCACCGCCGGCACCTGGAGGGGCGAAACGGATGCGTCGGGTCTACACGGAGTGGATTTAGCTGTGGGTTTGGCCCGGATGTTGCTCCCCGGTATCTCTCTGGGCCGACCCGACACAACCGGGTGGAGAGGTCCACTGGTCAAAGCCCGTCCGTGGGAAGTCAAAGGGCTAGATCTCGTGGTCAAACGCTCCAGGGTTAGGCGGGACGGGGGCCCTGGGGGTAGCAATGCCACCGGAGCGTCATACCGGGCCCTCATACGTGCGGGGTGGTGTTGTGGCATGTCCGAAGAGGCGGCATGCGTCTCCGGGGCGTGGTCCCCCTCACGTGCGGCGCCGTCGCCGGCACCGGGAGGGGGGAAACTGACGCGCCGGGTCTACACGGAGTGGATGTAGCTGTGGGTTTGGCCCAGATGTTGCTCCCCGGTGTCCCTCTGGGCGGACCTGACACAACCGGGTGGAGAGATCCACTTGTCAAAGCCCGTCCATGTGAAGTCAAAGGGCTAGATCTCGTGGTCAACCGCTCCAGGGTTAGGCGGGACGGGGCCCTGGGGGGTAGCAATGCCACCGGAGCATTGTACCGGGCCCTCATACATGCGGGGTGGTGTTGTGGCATGTCCGAAGAGGCGACACGCGTCTCCGAGGCATGGCCCCCCTCACGGACGGCCCCGCCGCCGGCACCGGGAGGGGGGAAGCGGACGCGTCGGGTCTACACGGAGTGGATGTAGCTGTGTGTTTGGCCCGGATGTTGCTCCTCGGTGTCGCTATGGGCCGAACTAACACAACCGGCTAGAGACGTCCAATGGTCAAAGCCCGTCCGTGGGAAGTCACGGTCGGCGATGACACGGTAGTAGACGGATCAGGCACTCGTATAGTTACCGGATCAGGCACTCGGTAACGGTACCCCTCAGTCAGTTGCTATCCTATGTATCACCTTTTGCGAGACCATAGAAAATATTTATATTATAAAGAAATGTTGCTGACCATAGAAGAAATTCGGTTAAAAAAAATAAAAAAAGATCATGTAATTATAAATAATGTTAATGCATGTCAAAAATATGTATACCATGTATTATTTTTAATATAATTGTATACCTTGTATCATTCAAAAAAATTCAAAAACGTGTATTTGAAAATATTTAATATGTACGTACAAATATTTTATATGTATACGAAGCTTTTCAATGCGTATGAAAATAATATACACTAAAAATATATTTGAAGATAGTTAATAAAATTTTTTGAAAAATGTTAAACATGTATAAAAGTTGTTGCAAAAATATATATATATATATGCCGACGGCTAAGCCTTCAGCATAGGTGGTGGATGATTTGCACCATTCTTGGTACTTCCCGAGGTTGACATACGACCGACATCTGCAGAAAAATTTCTTGATAAAAGTTTGGCTACAATATTGCATGCATGACTTTCCCGGTTATGCCCTGTTCTGCGGATGGTGTACAAGTGGAAAGATGCCTTGCCCAGTGTGCATGCAGGCCTTGATTTTCATTTGGCTGAAGAAGGGTGGCAAGTATGTTGCATTTGACCTGCATTGACAGTTCCTCCCTCCAGACCATCCTGATAGGGAAGACAAGAAGAACTTCACAAAAGGAAAAGTTGTCCATGAAGTAAACGAGATTCCAACATTTTCTGGTGCGGATGTGCTTGCTCAGCTGAAAGCTCTTACGCTTGCCGGTGAAGGGAAAGGCAAAGGCAAAGGCAAAGGCAAAGCCACATGCGAAGACGAGGGAGAGGGCAAAGGAAAAGGTAAAGGGAATTTTTTTTGAAGGATATGGTGAGACGCACAACTGGACTCACATTACCCCCTTCACGCAGCTTCCCTATTTTAAGGACCTCAAACTTCCATACAACATAGACGTGATGCACACCGAAAAGAATGTCGCAGAGTCCCTTTTTCGCACGATCCTCAACATTCCTGATAAGACAAAGGATAATGTTAATGCTAGAGTTGATCAACAGAATATTTGTGATAGACCACGTCTACACATGCAGCCTCCCACAGGCAGTCGAAAATCTTGGTTCAAGCCAGATGCTGACTTCGTACTTAAAAAGGATCATAAGATGGAGGCATTCAAGTGGCTGAAACACGTCGTGAAGTTCACTGATGGTTATGCGTCGAATATAAGTAAGGGGGTCAATCTTTCAACGGGCAGAGTGACCGGGCTCAAGAGTCATGACTATCATGTATGGATTGAGCGGATTATGCCGGTGATGGTTCGGGGCTATGTTCCCGAGCGTGTCTGGCGTGTGCTTGCGGAGTTAAGCCATTTCTTCCGCATGCTTTGTGCTAAAGAAGTATGTCCTGAGAAGATAAAAGAAATGCATAAGAAGGCGCCGGAGTTGATATGCAAGCTAGAGAAGATCTTCCCGCCAGGCTTCTTTACTCCGATGACACATCTCATTTTGCACCTCCCGAACGAGGTATTGTTGGGGGGCCCTGTGCAGAATCGTTGGCAGTACGGCCCTGAGAGACAGAACAAGCATCTGAGACAGAAATGTGGAAACAAAGCTAAGATTGAAGCTTCCATAGCTGAGGCAGTTATCCTAGAGGAGGTGGCAGACCTCAGGACAGCCTACTATCCGGACCATGTTCCCACGTTGCACAATAAGGTGTCTCGATACAATACAGAAGAACCCAAGTATAAACCCAAGTTGCCTCTATTCATCGGGCAAGGTGGTAGGGCTGGATGCTCGAAACCTTATGTCATGCCACGAGATGAGTGGGAGGATGTCATGTTCTATATCTTGCACAACATCAAGGAAGTTGAGGATGAGTGGATGAGGTAATACCTTTGCACCATTCTTTTAGTCAATTCGTTATGTTCACTTTGCCTAGTTCTTATACCGCTTTTCTTATTGTAGTCGATTCGTTGAAGAAGAATGGACGGGAATGCTGCCTCCTACTGAAGCGGAGGCACTTGCTCTTCTCCGAAAGGGTGCTGATGGAAGGAAAAATTTCGTTGCGTGGTTCATGGAGAAAGTAATTTTTCACACTTTCAATTAAACTCATGCACCCTATAATTTCAATTAAACTCATGCACCCTATAATTTCAATTAAACTTGTAGGGAAATGATCCGACCGAATCAATGGATGAAGAATTGAGATGGGTTTCCATGGGTTTTGACCCTGTCGTCATGACATGCGAAAAGTATGATGTGAATGGGTATCGCTTCCATACAGAGGAGCACCAGAACAGTCGGCCTGATCCCAAAACCATAAATACCGGAGTCTTCACTGAAGGAGATAATAAAGTAGATTACTACGGAAGGGTAGGAAAAATATACGAGCTTACATTCAAACTTGGCCGCGAACACCTAAGTCTCACTGTGTTCAAATGCCGATGGTTCGACCCCAAAAAGGGTCTGAGACATACGCCTTCTGTTGGTTTAGTTGAAGTTAAACCATCAACCGTCTATGCCGGAGCTGATCTCTTTATCGCCGCTACCCAGGCCACACAAGTATATTATCTGCCTTACCCATGCCAGAAAGAGTACCTAAAGGGTTGGGAAGTTGTGTTCAAGGTGTCGCCGCATGGTAAGCTACCGGACCCGAACGATGATGATTACTACAACATAAACCCCATGACATACGAGGGAGTGTTCTATCAAGAGGAACATGATGACGTGGTCCGAAACAACGAGGATGATGACTTGGGTTATGTTGACCTGGACCCAAACGACGACGACGCACGGATTGATGGTGAGGCAGTTGTGAATCAAAGAGACATAATTATGCTTGAAAAGTTAAATGAAGACGCTGACGATGAGGAAGAGCCTCCACCTCCGTCAGACAACGAAGAAGATATGCGTGATAGTGATGATGAGACCGCTCCACAAATAGATTACAATAGTGATGATTCATATGGGTTCTAGAAAATGTAAGTTCTTTTAATGATCATTACAATAGTATGCTTAATGTGCTCTTCTGGTATTAATGTTTTTCCTGTATGCTTGTTTAATTGATATCCTTACTAATTGTTTATTCTCTTCTCAATGCAGGTTTGCTAATCATGGGCAAGTCCAGCGGCGCCAGTTTCCTCAGTAAATTTAAAGGACTTACTCGGAGTGGACGAGCCCACAAGGTTCCCTCCCGACTACGCGAGGATGACACCTCACAGGGAGGTGGAGGGGTCGGGGGAGGAGACCCTAGAGGAGGAGGCGGTGGGGGGAGAGCCCCTAGAGGAGGAGGAGGTGGGGGAGAGGCAGCCGGGGCAAAAAACTCCGGGCCGTGTCCGAAATAGGAGGGTCTTCTTCGATGCCCTCCCATACAGAGGCACCTTCTGAGTCTGAGGAGGAGGAGTATGTTCCTGATGGCGAGGAGGAGGAGGCCGAGGAGGAGGGTGAGGAGGAGGAGGCCGAGGAGGAGGGTGAGGAGGAGGAGGCCGAGGAGGAGGGTGAGGAGGAGGGCGAGGAGGGTGGAGGGGAGGTTGATCCCGAGTTGTGGGGTGACTTGCCACCGGGTGCTCCGCAGGGGTGGCTGCGTGGTAATGCCGGACTACCTACACCACCTTCTATCGAGGAGCACAAGTGGCTCATTGAACCTGTGGGGACAGAGTAAGTGCCTCTCAATCATATTTTCAACACATGACAACATTTTCTTATTGTACACATGGCAATCATTTGATTCTTTTGCAGAAACTGGATCCTTCGCGGAAAGGGCCGTAAACCGAACGGCCTTATCACTGTCCTGTTGAAGCAGTTTTGGCCTGGCCTATTCTGCCCGCGGCCAGACAGGGACCCGCAGCTGCGGGTTTTGGCCACGAGCTGGGCCCACTACGAGGCTTGCAGCAACGCGGAGTACGGGACGGCCGCTAAGGCCGTGATCACCAAATTTTGGGTAAGTTCTCTTCTGAATCACTTGTCTTCAGTTTGTTCATAGTTTATCATTGAATCACTCAACTCATGCCTTGTTTGCTTCTGGTTTATGCAGCAACTCTATAGAGTTCTTGACGAGCACAAGGCCAGAGCCGACGTGGTCTTACTTGCGGCTGCGAAGAAGAAAGCTCGTCAGTTGCAGTACGAGGTGCGCTGGGTTGCCGTCTCGCAGTACTACCACATCTACCTGCACCAAAAGATGACCAAAACTCAAGCGCAGAAGCAAAAACTTACCTTGAACAGGGAGCAGTTCATGATGGTAACTATTACTGACTTTTCATTGTTTCAAGCAGTCAACTCTATGTTTCGTGCTCACATGTCATGCTTCCAAAATTTGCATAGGTTGTTCCTCGTTGGTGCTATGGAAGGCATGACGGATGGGCGAGTTTGGTGGATAGGTGGCTCGGCGCGATGCAGAGTTTGCTGCCAAGAGCATCAAGGGCCGGGCTAACCGTGGAGCCGACGGGACACACGGCCAAGGAAACAGGAACCACTGGAGCTTCAAGGCCATGAAGGTATATCTATGTGCATGATGCATTTTTGTTCTTCTTTACCGTCATGTTCTTATGTATGGCTAACTTCTATTTGACGTTGTAGGAGGACAAGTTGAAGAGGCCGCTCTCAGACATGGAGTCGTGGAAGCTGGCCCGCGAGCGGAGTCATCGCAAGGAGGGCGAGAGCCAGTACTACGGCAAGACCGAGGAGCACCTGGGGTCTTACATTCATCACTATCAGGAGTTGCATCCGGATGTTCCTGTTGCTGAGGTCGCCCAGTCTCAGATCGACGACACGGCGGTGGTGGCCATCCAGGGGAAGAAGAATGGCCGGTATCCGTGTTTCGACGGCTTGATCACTCCTTCGATCTCGTACACACAGCTTCGGGCTACCAACCCGAGCCAGTTAGAGAGTACGGGGCGTTCACAGACTCCCTTAGCCCGCCAGCATGCTGTAAGTACTTCCTCTTTATCTTTTTCTATCTAGCATTCTCAGTTTATTTTCAGCATTGCTCACTTAGAAACAATCTAAATTATGTAGGCATATAAGGAGTTTGTCGAGCATAGGAATCTCGAGGTGCGGGAGTACTTGAAACGAGTGAAGGCAAACGATGATTACAACCGTCAGATGATGACGGTTAGTTTTGCCCTCTTAAAACCAAGCTAAATTTTGCACTTTCATTCCTTCTGATCTTCTAGTTTGCTTGTTTAACTAACATTCAGGCTATGTTGGCGTCTTGGAGTAACCGCACGGATCCACCACAAATGGGACCCCCACCACCACCTGCGGGAGAACCCCCACACGTGCCCACGTTCGATGAATGGGTGGCACTAGGCAGTGATGGTACGGTTAGTACATTTGCCTAACTACTGACAAACTAGTTCTCGTTCATTCAACACTATCATATCATATTTACCGTTAGAATCTTTTCTGAAACATGTAGGGGACCGGTGGCTCGACTCCTGCTTCATCGACCCCAGTCACTCCGATCTGGCAGAGTGGTGGTGGTCGCGATGGCGGTTTTGGCGGAGGTGGTGGTGGTTTTGGCGGAGGTGGTGGTGGTTTTAGCGGAGGTGGTGGTGGTTTTGGCCAAGGTGGTCTTGCTTGATGATTCCGTGCATGTGGCCGTCGTGCCATGCCTTTCATATTCCTACTTCTATGATGTTTCATGTCTTGCACTACTTTTATGTTCATGAACTTGAGTCGGTGATGATCTTTAGATGATGTGACGAACTTGAGTATGTTTAGATGATGATGCTGAACTTGAGTATGTTTAGATGATGAACTGTCATATTTCTGCATAATTTCATATTGTTCTGTTTTGAAATGTTGTCAAATGAATTGGAAAAGAGAAAACAGGGAAAAAAAACTATGCCTACGGCAAAGCCGTCGGCATATATAAGCCCAGGAGTCACCAGGGCTCGCCACGTGGCATATCTATGCCGACGGCTTTGCCGTAGGCATAGATTGCAATCTATGCCTACGGCAAAGCCGTAGGCATATATCCAATGCCACGAGTAACCAGGAGACGACACGTGGCAGATCTATGCCTACGGCAAAGCCGTCGGCATAGATTCATCTATGCCTACGGCTTTGCCGTAGGCATAGACCTGCCACCAGGAGTACCACGGGTTGCCACGTGGCAGAGATATGCCGACGGCTTTGCCGTCGGCATACATCTGCCACATGGCATTGCATGATTCCTCCGCGCTTTTGACGGCGCCGTCCGCGGCCGTCAGACGGAAAACACTGCCGACGGCTATACTATGCCGACGGCTGACGCCAGGCCGTCGGCATAGGGCCCTATGCCGACGGCTATACTATGCCGACGGTCTGACAAGACTACGCTGACGACATCTACGCCGACGGGTCTATGCCGACGGCAGCCATAGGCATAGAGCTATGCCGACGGCTTAGGGGCCTATGCCGACGGCCCGTGGCCATAGGCATAGACCGCGAGTCCGGTAGTGGCTATATTCATGATTTCTTTTTCTGGTTATTTACAGAATAAATTTTATTTTGATTTACCACTCCAATCTGTCAAGTTTGTTATGATTTATTTTTTAATTTTTTGTAGGCAAGTTTGTTATGGGTTTGTTTGCTGCATGACGAAACATTAGTTTAACTTCTGAAAAGGATTGGAGATTCAGCCGATAGATTTTGGCATATATTTACATGACCTACTATGTATTAGAATTATATAAAAGTGTAATGTAAAAAGATATATGTGATAGGTAATCTCACCATTCCTGTGTCAAGAGATAAATTCCATTACATTTCGGAATGGAACCATTCTGTTTCACCTAACTGCATATACGAAACACGGAACCGACCCGTTCAAGTGGAATGGAACATCTTTTCAACCACACTGGCCTGCTTAACACGTGATATCCTTACGGTGAGCTTTATTTATTTGAATGTTGTTTTTTCATGATTGACAAATTTGATAATTAAAAATCCCTTTTTCATCAGGTCAATGCAGAAGATTATAATCGTATCTATTCACCCCCTCTCTGTATACTCCCAAGATATGAGCTTTTGAACTATCGTGTAGTTTCATTACAAAAGTAGTATGTACAAGTTCAAAAATCTCAATATTATTTAAAAAAATCAAAACTCTCAAATACGCCGCCAATAGAACTTCGTAGGCTTTCCCTGGAGTTGCATTTCAATAGTAGTATTTTATGACTGGTAGTTGTTTCCTTCACTACAAATTCAGAGTTGATTTGAATTCTTACCACCGGTTTTGTGATAGAGCTAACATCACTGTATCTGTCGGCAACACCACACACCGCTTGCAGTTGCTACCTTCTATCGTGTCAGATAATTTGATTTCTGTATTTTATTTGCACTACACATGCATTTTGTTGGATTCTGCATATCTTAAATAGCCAAAAATTTGATTTCCTTATGTGTGCTACAAAGCCTAATGGATAATCTTGCTACAGCCATACAAACCTTCTTAAACATTGGTTTAATTTTCTGAAAAAAAACATTGGGTTAATTATTTTCCTTTTGCGGGACAAAACACATAGATTAATTAACTTCATAAAGTAACATTTTTGGTACACTGTTTACACAAATTTAATTGTCACTATTTCCATTGTAGGAATCATATGCATTGGTCCTCTCATATAGGTGATTTCTTTTATTGGGGTTATATCAATACAACCTATATATTAGGGTTGTGATCTTTCACCGCAAAGTTGATCAAAGTTTTCAATATTGGGTACAATAGCTGATTCATGGTATGCTTCCACCCATTAGTTTGTAAACACTCTCTCATCACCCGAGATGGCTTATGAGAATGTTAGTTCTATATAGTAATCAAATACATTACATTATCTATTTTAACTTTCACTAATATTTCATCAGTTTTGCTAGAACTCATTTAGATGAGATATAATTTGGTCTCATTCACCTTTTATAGCCATTCTATAAGATGCGTGTGTGCTGACGTGGGCTGTATCTGTTCTTGTTTTTAAAGTGAATGAGACCAAATTATATCTCATCTAGATGAGTTCTAGGTACTCCCATATTTCATCAAAAAATATTACAACCAATCCTGCCGCAACGCGCGGGGTATCATCTAGTTATATATGTGATGTATGAGATTGATCATGTTCTTGTAATAGGAATCATGACTTACATGTCGATGAGTATGACCATCGGCAGGAGCCATAGGAGTTGTCTTAATTTATTGTATGACCTGCGAGTCAATATAAGCGCCATATAATTACTTTACTTTATTGCTAACCGTTAGCCATAGTAGTAGAAGTAATAGTTGGCAAGACAACTTCATGAAGACACGATGATGGAGATCATGATGACGGAGATCATGGTGTCATGCCGGTGATGATGGTGATCATGTCGCGCCTCGAAGATGGAGATCAAAGGCGCAAGATGATATTGGCCATATCATCTCACTTAATGATTTGCATGTGGTGTTTGTCATGTTTACATCTTATTTGCTTAGAACAATGGTAGCATAAATAAGATGATCTCTCATTAAAATTTCAAGAAATGTATTCCCCCTAACTGTGCACTGTTGCGAAAGTTCGTTTTTTCGAAGCACCACGTGATGATCGGGTGTGATAGATTCTAACGTTCCCATACAACGGGTGTAAGCCAGATTTACACATGCAAAACACTTAGGTTGACTTGACGAGCCTAGCATGTATAGATATGGCCTCGGAACATGAGAGACCGAAAGGTCGAACATGAGTCGTATGGTAGATACGATCAACATGGATATGTTCACCATTGATGACTAGTCCGTCTCACATGATGATCGGACACGACCTAGTCGATTCAGTTCATGTATCGCTTAGATGACTAGAGGGATGTCTATCTGAGTGGGAGTTCATTAAATAATTTGATTAGATGAACTTAGTCTAAAATTGTCTTTACAATCTATCCTGTAGATCAAATGGCCCACGCTAATGTTGACCTCAACTTCAACGCGTTCCTAGAGAAAACCAAGCTGAAAGACGATGGAAGCAACTATACGGACTGGGTCTGTAAATTGAGGATCATCCTCATAGCTGCCAAGAAAGCATATGTCCTTGAAGCACTGCTAGGTGACACACACATTTCCCAGCAACTCAAGACGTTATAAATGTCTGGCAGTCGCATAGTGATGATTACTTCCTGGTTTAGTGCGGCATGCTTTACATCTTAGAATCGGGGCTCCAAAAGTGTTTTGAGCAACACAGAGCATATGAGATGTTCCAAGAGCTGAAAATGGTTTTCCAAGCTCATGCCCGGGTCGAGAGATATGAAGTATCCGACAAGTTCTACAGTTGTAAGATGGAGGAAAACAGTTCTATCAGCGAGCATATACTCAAAATGTCTGGGTTGCATAACCGCTTGTCTCAGCTGGGAGTTAATATTCTAGATGACTCGGTCATTGACAGAATCCTCCAGTCGCTTCCACCTAGATACAAGAGCTTTGTGATGAACTACAATATGCAAGGGATGGAGAAGTCCATTCCTGAGTTATATTCGACGCTAAAATCAGCGGAGGTGGAGATCAAAAAAGGAACATCAGGTGTTGATGGTGAATAATACCACTAGTTTCAAGAAATGCAAGGGTAAGAAGAACTTCAAGAAGGACATCAAGGGAGTTGTGGTGCTCGGTAAATCAGTTGCCGGGAAGAACCCAAAGAATGGACGCAAGCCTGAGACTGAATGCTTTTATTGCAAGGGAAGTGGTCACTGGAAGCGGAACTGCCCCAAGTACTTAGCGGATAAGAAGGCCGACAACACTAAAGATATATATGATATACATGTTATTGATGCGTACCTTACTAGCACTCATAGTAGCTCCTGGGTATTTTATACCGGTGCGGTTTCTCGCATTTGTAACTCAAAACAGGAGCTGCGGAATAAGCGGAGACTGGCGATGGACGAGGTGACGATGCACGTCGGGAATGGTTCCAAGGTTGATGTGATCACCGTCGGCATGCTACCTCTACATCTACCTTCGGGATTAGTTTTAAACCTCAATAATTTTTATTTAGTACGAGCTTTGAGCATGAACATTGTATCTGGATCTCATTTGATGCGAGAAGGCTACTCATTTAAATCCGAGAATAATGGTTGTTATATTTATATGAGAGATATGTTTTATGGTCATACCCCGCTGGTCAATGGTTTATTTTTATTAAATCTCGAGCGTGATGTTACACATATTCATAGTGTGTATACCAAAAGATGTAAGGTTGATAATGATAGTCCCACATATTTGTGGCACTGCCGCCTTGGTCACATTGGTGTCAAACGCATGAAGAAACTCCATCTAGATGGACTTTTGGAGTATCTTGATTATGAATCATTTGACACGTGCGAACCATGCCTCATGGGCAAAATGACCAAGACTCCGTTCACCGGAACAATGGAGCGAGCAACCAACTTGTTGGAAATAATACATACTGATGTATGCGGTCCAATGAGCGTTGAGGCTCGCGGTGGCTATCATTATGTTCTCACCCTCACCGATGACTTAAGTAGATATGGGTATGTCTACTTAATGAAACACAAGTCTGAGACCTTTGAAAAGTTCAAGGAATTTCAGAGCGAGGTAGAAAATCAACGTGACAGAAAAATAAAATTCTTACGATTATATCATGGAGGAGAATATTTGAGTCATGAGTTTGGCTCGCACTTAAGGAAATGTGGAATTGTTTCACAACTCATGCCGCCTAGAACACCTCAGTGAAATGGTGTGTTCGAACGTTGTAATTGCACTCTATTGGATATTGTGCGATCTATGATGTCTCTTACCAATCTACCGCTATCATTTTGGGGTTATGCTTTAGAGACCGCCGCATTCACTTTAAATAGGGCACCGTATAAATCCGTTGAGACAACACCATATGAATTATGGTTTGGGAAGAAACCTAAGCTGTTGTTTCTGAAAGTTTGGGGATGCGATGCTTATATCAAGAAACTTCAACCTAAAAAGCTTGAACCCAAATCAGAAAAATGTGTCTTCATAGGATACCCTAAGGAAACTATTGGGTATATCTTCTACCTTAGATCCGAGGGCAAGATCTTTGTTGCCAAGAATGGATCCTTTCTACAGAAAGAATTTCTCTCAAAAGAACTAAGTGGGAGGAAAGCAGAACTTGATGAGATGACCCCTCTTGAACCGGAGAGTAGCGCAGCTCAGGAAGATGTTTCTGTGGTGCCTGCACCGACTAGAGAGGAAGTTAATGATGATGATCATGAAACTTTGGATCAAGTTACTACTGAACTTCATAGGTCCACAAGGACACGTTCCACACCAGAATGGTATGGCAACCCTGTCCTGGAAATCATGTTGTTAGACAAAGGTGAACCTTCGAACTATGAAGAAGAGATGGCGGGCCTGGATTCCAACAAATGGCTTGAAGCCATGAAATCCGAGGTAGGATCCATGTATGAGAACAAAGTATGGACTTTGGTGGACTTGCCCGATGATCGGCAAGCCATAGAGAATAAAATCTTTAAGAAGAAGACTGACGCAGATGATAATGTGACCGTCTATAAGGCTCGGCTTGTCGCTAAGGGTTATTGACAAGTTCAAAGAGTTGACTACGATGAGACCTTCTCACCCGTAGCGATGCTGAAGTCCATCCAAATCATGTTAGCAATTGTCGCATTCTATGATTACGAGATCTTGCAAATGGACGTCAAAACGGCATTCCTTAATGGTTTCCTTAAGGAAGAATTGTATATGATGCAGCCAGAAGGTTTTGTCGATCCGAAGAATGCTGACAAGGTATGCAAGCTCCAACGCTCCTTCTATGGGCTAGTGCAAGCATCTCGGAGTTGGAACATTCGCTTTAATGAAGTGATCAAAGCGTTTGGGTTTATACAGACTGATGGAGAAGCTTGTATTTACAAGAAAGTGTGTGGGAGCTCTGTAGCATTTCTCATATTATATGTGGATGACATACTATTGATGGGAAATGATATAGAACTTTTGGAAAGCATAAAGGCCTACTTTAATAAGTGTTTTTCAATGAAGGACCTTGGAGAAGTTGCTTACATATTAGGCATCAAGATCTATAGAGATAGATCGAGACGCCTCATTGGTCTTTCACAAAGCACATATCTTGATAAGATATTGAAGAAGTTCAATATGGATCAGTCCAAGAAGGGGTTCTTGCCTGTATTGCAAGGTGTGAAATTAAGCACAGCTCAATGCCCAACCTCGGCAGAAGATAGAGAAAATATGAGTGTCGTCCCCTATGCCTCAACCATAGTCTCTATTACATATGCCATGCTGTGTACCAAACCTGATGTGAACCTTGCCATAAGTTTGGTAGGGAGGTACCAAAGTGATCCTGGTATGGAACATCGGACAACGGTCAAGAATATCCCGAAGTACCTGAAAAGGACTAAGGATATGTTTCTCGTTTATGGAGGTGCCGAAGCGCTCGTCGTAAAGGGTTACATTGATGCTAGCTTTGACACAGATCCGGATGACTCCAAGTCACAAACCAGATACTGTATATTTTGAATGGTGGGGCAGTCAGCTGGTGTAATTAAAACCAAAGCATCATGGCGGGATCTACATGTGAAGAGGAGTACATAGCTCCTTTGAAAGCAGCACAAGAGGCAGTCTAGATGAAGGAGTTTATCACCGACCTAGGAGTGATTCCCAATGTGTTGGGCCCGATGAATCTCTTCTCTGACAACACTGGATCTATTGCCCTTGCCAAGGAGCCCAGGTTTCACAAGAAGACTAGGCACATCAAGTGTCGCTTCAACTCCATTCATGCATATATTCAAGATGGAGACATAGATATTTGTAAAGTGCATACGGATCTGAATGTCGTAGATCCGCTGACTAAACCTCTTCCACGAGCAAAACATGATCAACACCAAAACTCTATGGGTGTTCGATTCATCACAATGTAACTAGATTATTGACTCTAGTGCAAGTGGGAGACTGTTGGAAATATGCCCAAGAGGCAATAATAAAATGGTTATTATTATATTTCCTTGTTCATGATAATTGTCTATTGTTGATGCTATAATTGTATTAACCGGAAACCGTAATGCATGTGTTAATACATGATAACCCACAAGTGTAGGGGATCAATTGTAGCCTCTTTCGATAAGTAAGAGTGTAAAACCCAACGAGGAGCTAAAGGTAGAACAAATATTCCCTCAAGTTCTACCGACCATCGATACAACTCTACGCACGCTTGACGTTTGCTTTACCTAGAACAAGTATGAAACTAGAAGTACTCTGTAGGTGTTGTTGGATAGGTTTGCAAGATAATAAAGAGCATGTAAATAAAAAGTAGGGGCTATTTAGATAAAGAAGCAATAAAGTAAATATAGCGAGTGTGGAAAAGTGGTGGTAGGAGTTGCGGAATTGCCCCTAAGCAATTGACTACTTTACTAGACCGATAGCAAGTTTTATGTGGGAGAGGCATAAGCTAACATACTTTCTCTTCTTGGATCATATGCACTTATGATTGGAACTCTAGCAAGCATCCGCAACTACTGAAGATCATTAAGGTAAAACCCAACCATAGCATTAAAGTATCAAGTCCTCTTTACCCCATACGCCACAACCCCCTTACTCAGGTTTAGGCTTCTGTCACTCAAGCAACCCACTATAAGCGAATCATGAACGTATTGCAACACCCTGCAGCGGGAATCCCTCACGCTTGCGCGACACGGAGGGCACAATAGGACAACAACATAACTACAAGCAAATTAAACCAATCATAGCAATTCATCAATCACCGGTAGGACACCAAAAAATCTACTCAGACATCATAGGATAGCCATACATCATTGGGAAAAAATATATAGCGTTGAGCGCCATGTTTAAGTAGAGATTACAGAGGGTAAAAGAGGGGTTACACCTCTGCATAGAGGGGGGAAGATTTGGTGATGAGGGCAGTGAAGTTGTTGGTGTAGATCGCGGTGATGATGATGGCCCCGGTGGCACTCCGCTGCCACCAGAAGCGAGGGGGAGAGAGCCACCCTTCTTCTTCTTCTTCTTCTTCCTTGACCTTCTCCCTAGATGGGAGAAGGGTTTCCCCTATGGTCCTTGGCTCCCATGGCGTGGGAGGGGCGAGAGCCCCTCCGAGATTGGATCTGTCTCTCTGTCTCTTTTTTTTTCTGCGTTCCCGATTCTCCCCTTTCACCGTTTCTTATATATCCAGAGATCCGTAACTCCGATTGGATTGAAACCTTCGCCTAGATTTTTCTTCGAAAATTAGCTTTCTTGTGGCCAAAGAGCGTCAACCGCCTTACGGGGTGCCCACGAGGGTCAGGGGCGCGCTTGCCCCCCTGGGGCGCGCCCCCTACCTCGTGGCCCCCTCGGGCACCATCTCGCATTGGGTTTTCTTCCCAAAAATCATAAATATTCCAAAAATGACCTCCATCCGTTTTTATCCCGTTTGGACTCTGTTTGATTTTGGGTTTCTGCGAAACATAAAACATGCAACAAACAGGAACTGGCATTGGCCACTAGATCAATATGTTAGTCCCAAAAATAGTATAAAAAGTTGCCAAAAGTATATGAAAGTTGAATAATATTGGCATGGAACAATAAAAAATTATAGATATGACGGAGACGTATCAGCATACCCAAGCTTAATTCCTGCTCGTCCTCGAGTAGGTAAATGATAAAAAAGATAATTTTTGATGTGGAATGCTACCTAGCATAATCTTGATCATGTAATCTAATCATGGCATGAATATTAAGACACGAGTGATTCAAAGCAATAGTCTATCATTTGACATAAAAAACAATAATACTTCGAGCGTACTAATAAAGCAATCATGTCTTTTCAAAACAACATGGCCAAAGAAAGGTATCCCTACAAAATCATATAGTCTGGCTATGCTCCATCTTCATCACACAAAATATTCAAATCATGCACAACCTTGATGACAAGCCAGGCAATTGTTTCATACTTTTGATGTTCTCAAACCTTTTCAACTTTCACGCAATACATGAGCGTAAGCCATGGATATAGCACTATAGGTGGAATGGAGTATGATGGTGGAGGTTGTGTGAAGAAGACAAAAAAGAAGAAAGTCTCACATTGACGCGGCTAATCAACGGACTATGGAGATGCCCATCAATTGATGTCAATGTGAGGAGTAGGGATTGCCATGCAACAGATGCACTAAGAGCTATAAGTGTATGAAAGCTCAAACTGGAAACTAAGTGGGTGTGCATCCAACTTGCTTGCTCATGAAGACCTCAGGCATTTGAGGAAGCTCATCATCGGAATATATAAGCCAAGTTCTATACTGAAAATTCCCACTAGTATATGAAAGTGATAACTCAAGAGACTCTTTATATGAATAACATAGTGCTATTTTGAAGCACAAGTGTGGTAATAGGATAGTAACATTGCCCCTTCTCTCTTTTTCTCTCATATTTTTTTTTATTTTTTTATTTTCTCTTTTTTTGGTGGGCTTCTTTGTCCTTTTTTTTATTTGGGCTTCTTTGGCCTCTTTTATTTTTCATAAAGTCTGGAGTCTCATCCCGACTTGTGGGGGAATCATAGTCTCCATCATCCTTTCCTCACTGGGGCAATGCTCTAATTATGATGATCATCACACTTATATTTACTTACAACTCAATATTACAACTCGATATCTAGAACAAATATATGACTCTATATGAATGCCTCCGGCAGTGTACCGGGATGTGCAATGATCTAGCGTAGCAATGACATCAAAAAAGGGACAATCCATGAAAACATCATGCTAGCTATCTTACGATCATGCAAAGCAATATGACAATGAATGCTCAAGTCATGTATATGATGATGATGGAAGTTGCATGGCAATATATCTTAGAATGGCTATGGAAATGCCATGATAGGTAGGTATGGTGGCTATTTTGAGTAAGATATAAGGAGGCTTATGTGTGACAGAGCGTATCATATCACGGGGTTTGGATGCACCGACGAAGTTTGCACCAACTCTCGAGGTGAGAAAGGGCAATGCACGATACCGAAGAGGCTAGCAATGATGGAAGGGTGAGAGTGCGTATAATCCATGGACTCAACATTAGTCATAAAGAACTCACATACTTATTGCGAAAATCTATTAGTCATTGAAACAAAGTACTACGCGCATGCTCCTAGGGGGATATATTGGTAGGAAAAGACCATCGCTCGTCCCCGACCGCCACTCATAAGGAAGACAATCAATAAATAAATCATGCTCCGACTTCATCACATAACGGTTCACCATACGTGCATGCTTCGGGAATCACAAACCTCAACACAAGTATTTCTACTAATCCACAACTACTCACTAGCATGACTCTAATATCACCACCTTTATATCGAAAACTATTGTAAGGAATCAAACATATCATATTCAACGATCTACAAGTTTATGTAGGATTTTATGACTAACCATGTGAATGACCAATTCCTGTCATCTCTCTAAATGGATATAAGTGAATCAAGAGAGTTTTAATTCTTTCTACAAAAGATATGCCCACGCTCTAACAAATATAAGTGAAGCAAAAGAGCATTCTACAAATGGTGGTTTTCTATGTGAAGAGAAACACGCAATCCAAACTTCAAATGATATAAGTGAAGCACATGAAGCATTCTATAAAGCAATACTCAAAAGATATAAGTGAAGTGCAATGTGCATTCTATAAATCAACCAAGGACTATCCCAAACCAGCATGGTGCATAAAAGAAAAGTGAAAACTAAGTGCAAAAGACGCTCCAAGACTTGCACATATCTCATGAGCGAAACGAATCCAAAACATACCGATACTTGTTGAAGAAAGAGGGGATGCCTTCCGGGGCATCCCCAAGCTTAGACGCTTGGGTCTACTTGAATATTTACTTGGGGTGCCTTGGGCATCCCCAAGCTTGAGCTCTTGCCTCTCCTCCTTTTCCTCATATCGAGACCTTCTCGATCAAACACTTCATCCACACAAAACTTCAAGAGAAAACTCGGTAAGATCTATTAGTATAATAAAGCAAATCACTACTCTAGATATTGTTGCAAACCGATTCATATTTTGTTTTTGCATTGTGTCTACTGTAATATAAATTTTCCATGGCTTAATACGCTGATAGAAATTGATAGTTTCAACAAAACAAGCAAACTATGCATCAAAAACATAATCTTTCTTAAACAGGACAGTCTGTAGTAATCTAAACATTCACCATACTTCTGGTACTCCAACAATTCTGCCAAAATTAGAAAAAATAAACAATTTGTACAGCAAGACAGTGCAAAAAGTTTCAGAACCGTTTGACATTCCAGTAAAAAAATGTAAAATCGCGCACTACAGCCAAAGTTTTTGTCCTGCACCGTACAAACCAACAAGCATTCTAAACATCCTAAAGGAAAACCTTAGCACATTATTTTTATAATACAAAGGAATTGTACAAGGAGATAATTATTTTGATGAAAAGTTTCTGTAATTAACATTCACAAAGTTTCCGTGAGCATGAACAAGTTCAAGGAGCTCCCCCACTTCAACAATGCTTGTCTTTCTCACTTTCACTTCCCTTTTTGAAAAGTTTTGGGTTCCCCTCTTTATTTATTTTTTGTTTTTAGACTATATGAAAGCATACAACAGAAATAAATGACTCTCTAAAATTTCCGGGTTGTCCCCCTGGCAGCGCTTTCTTTAAAGCCATTAAGCTAGGCATATAGTGCTCAAGTAATGAATCCACCCGGATCCCAAGGTATATCAAAGCCAATTTTGATTAACAATGACTTGTAATTTAGTAGTGAGCACAAAGTAACATATATCAAGCAATTATGAAGTCTAACTCTCTTCCTATGCATCGGCATGTCATAAAAGAACAATTCATACATACATAGTAAAGGCCAATGCATAGTATAAGCAGTTTCTTGCAATTCTATCGTGTTGGAAACATAGAGAGGTGGAGATATAGTTCCTCTCTCATAATAATTGCAAGTTGAAGCAGCAAGCACATGCATATTATTTCTATCAAAATCATCATGTGTGGTAGTAAAACGCAACCCATCAATATAATCCTTAATAAGCACAAACTTCTCCGGTATAGTGTACTCGGGAGAATTCAAAAGGATAACAGGACTATCATGTGTGGGTGCAATAGCAACAATTTCATGTTTGATCATCTCCATAAGCATAATTCATATTGGCATCTTGGCCACAAGCATAGCAAGCATCATCAAAATGGGGTATTTCAAGAGAATCAACGGGATCATAACAATCATCATAGCAATCATCCTTCGGTAAGCACGAAGGGAAATTAAACAATGTATGAGTTGAAGAGTTACTCTCATTAGAAGGTGGGCACGGGTAGCTAATCCGCTCTTCCTCCTTTTGTTCTACGTTCTCCTCATCATCTTTTTCATCCAATGAGCTCACAGTTTCATCAATTTCTTCTTCCATAGACTCCTGCAAAATATTAGTCTCTTCTTGGACAGCGGAGACTTTCTCAATAAATGCATCAATATCGGAATTGTATTCATAATTCTCATAAAAATATTTAAGTATAGCAAAATTTTCAGGTCTGTAAATAGCATCATCAAGATTTTCACAGTCTTTAAACAAAGATTCAATCTCATAAGCATCCATAAAAGAAACAAATCTATTTGTCCCACATCATAGTAGTCATATATACCATTAGCATAAGAAGCTAAGGTTTCATTATCATTAAATTTGCATGAAAAGGGAAGGTGTGGAGCCTTCATCCTAGAGCAACAAGTATAATCATATCTCAAGCATAGTTCCCGAGCATACTAATGCAACATATGAATTTGATCCCATAATAGTTTCCCTTTTTGTGTCAAGCGATAATCCCTAAACTATTCAAGTAGATCCAACGTGTCTCCCATAACATAATTGAATGGGGTTTTCTCAGGATTAACAAAGTAGTACAAAATATTTTTCACATAACCAGCATTGAGGGTTTTAGGAGGTTCCCCATCTCCATGAGTAGCAAGTACACCTAATTTTTTTGGTATTTCTTGTTCCATATCCATAACTAAAGATAGAAAAAAACTAAGAACAACAAATAAAAATTACTTAGTGATAAAGCAAACAAGCACACACGAGAATATTCACCCCACGCTATGACTCCCCGGCAACGGCGCCAGAAAAAGGACTTGATAACCCACAAGTGTAGGGTATCAATTGTAGCCTCTTTCGATAAGTAAGAGTGTCGAACCCAACGAGGAGCTAAAGGTAGAACAAATATTCCCTCAAGTTCTATCGACCACCGATACAACTCTACGCACGCTTGACATTCGCTTTACCTAGAACAAGTATGAAACTAGAAGTACTTTGTAGGTGTTGTTGGATAGGTTTGCAATATAATAAAGATCATGTAAATAAAAAGTAGGGGCTGTTTAGATAAAGAAGCAATAAAGTAAATATAGCGAGTGTGGAAAAGTGGTGGTAGGAGTTGCGGAATTGCCCCTAAGCAATTGACTACTTTACTAGACCGATAGCAAGTTTTATGTGGGAGAGGCATAAGCTAACATACTTTCTCTTCTTGGATCATATGCACTTATGATTGGAACTCTAGCAAGCATCCGCAACTACTAAAGATCATTAAGGTAAAACCCAACCATAGCATTAAAGTATAAATTCCTCTTTATCCCATATGCCACAACCCCCTTACTCGGGTTTATGCTTCTGTCGCTCAAGCAACCCACTATAAGCGAATCATGAACGTATTGCAACACCCTATAGCAGAAATCCCTCACGCTTGCGTGACACGGAGGGCACAATAGGACAGCAACATAACCACAAGCAAATTGAACCAATCATAGCAATTCATTAATCACCGGTAGGACAACAAAAAATCTACTCAGACATCATAGGATGGCCATACATAATTGGGAAATAATATATAACATTGAGCGCCATGATTAAGTAGAGATTACAGCGGGTAAAAGAGGGGTTACACCGCTGCATAGAGGGGGGAAGGGTTGGTGATGAGGGCGATGAAGTTGTTAGTGTAGATCGCGGTGATGATGATGGCCCCGGTGGCACTCCGGCGCCACCGGAAGCGAGGGGGAGAGAGCCCCCTTCTTCTTCTTCTTCCTTGACCTTCTCCCTAGATGGGAGAAGGGTTTCTCCTATGGTCCTTGGCTCCCATGGCGTGGGAGGGGCAAGATGATTAGATCCGTGATCTGAGGTTTATCCTCATTCTTGCACAAAAGAATTATGTCCTTGATGCACCGCTAGGTGACAGACCTATTGCAGGAGCAGATGCAGACATTATGAACATTTGGCTAGCTCAATATGATGACTACTTGATAGTTTAGTGCACCATGTTGAATGGCTTAGAATTGGGACTTCAAAGACATTTGGAACGTCATGGACCATATGAGATGTTCTAGGAGTTGAAGTTAATATTACAAGCAAATACCCGAGTTGAGAGATATGAAGTCTCCAACAAGTTATATAGCTAAAAGATGGAGGAGAATTGCTCAACTAGTGAGCACGTGATCAGATTGTCTGGGTACACAATCGCTTGAATCAAGTGGGAGTTAATCTTCCAGATAAGATAGTGATTGACAGAGTTCTCTAGTCACCATCACCAAGTTACTAGAACTTCATGATGAACTATAGTATGCAAGGGATGACAAAAATGATTCCCGAGCTCTTCGTGATGTTGAAATCGACGAAGGTAGAAATCAAGAAAAGAGCATCAAGTGTTGATGATTGACAAGACCACTAGTTTCAAGAAAAGGGCAAAGGGAAAGAAAGGGAACTTCAAGTAGAATGACAAGCAAGTTGTCACTCCCGCGAAGAAGCCCAAAGCTGGACCAAAGCCTGAAACTGAGTTCTTACACTGCAAAAGAAATGGTCACTGGAAGCGGAAGTGCCCTGAATATTTGGTGGATAAGAAGGATGGCAAAGTGAACAAGGGTATATTTGATATACAGGTTATTGATGTGTGCCTTACTAGTGTTTATAGTAGCCCCTGAGTATTTGATACTTGTTCAGTTGCTAAGATTAGTAACTCGAAAACAGGAGTTACAGAATAAATAGAGACTAGTTGAAGGGGAAGTGACGATGAGTGTTGGAAGCAGTTCCAAGATTGATATGATCATCATCACACACTCCAATGGCGGAGCTCCATTGGTAGCTGCAGGGGCCATGGCCCCCCCCAGCCTGGTTAAAACATGTGAAAGATTCCTTTTTTGAAGGAGATGATTAGGAGAAATAAAGTCTTTTGCCCCCCCCAAACATCTCTATTTTGTATTTGGCCCCCCCAAAGGATCTTACCAAGCTCCGCCAGTGACACACTCCCTATACTTTTGGGATTAGTGTTAAACCTAAATAAATGATATTTGGCGTTTGCGTTGAGCATGAATATGATTTGATCATGTTTATTGCAATATGGCTATTCATTTAAAATCAGAGAATAATTGTTGTTCTGTTTACATGAATAAAACCTTCAATGGTCATACACCCAATGAAAATAGTTTGTTGGATCTCGATCATAGTGATACACATATTCATAATATTGATGCCAAAAGATGCAAAGTTAATAATGATAGTGCAACTTATTTGTGGCACTGCCGTTTGGGTCATATCGGTATAAAGCGCATGAAGAAACTCCATAAAGATGGATTTTCGGAATCACTTGGTTATGAATCATTTGATGCTTGCGAACCATGCCTTTTGGGCAAGATGACTAAAACTCCGTTCTCCAGAACAATGGAACGAGCTACTGACTTGTTAGAAATAATACATACTGATGTATGTAGACCACTGAGTATTAAGGCTCGTGGCGGGTATCGTTATTTTATGGCCTTCATAGATGATTTGAGCAGATATGGGTATATCTACTTGATGAAACATAAGTCTGAAATAGTTGAAAGGTTCAAAGAATTTCAGAGTGAAATAGAAAATCATCATAAAAAGAAAATAAAGTTTCTACGATCTGATCGTGGAGATGAATATTTGAGTTACGAGTTTGGACTTCAGTTAAAATAATGTGGAATAGTTTCACAAACTCATGCCACCTGGAACACCACAGCGTAACGTTGTGTCTGAACGTCATAACCACACTTTATTCGATATGGCGCGATCAATGATGTCTCTTACCGATTTACCAATATCGTTTTAGGGCTATGCATTAGAGATAGCTGCATTCACATTAAAATAGGGCACCATCTAAATCCATTGAGACGACACCGTATGAACTATGGTTTAGCAATAAACCTAAGCTATCATTTCTTAAAGTTTGGAGTTGCGATGCTTATGTGAAAAAGTTTCAACCTGATAAGCACGAACCCAAATCGGAGAAATGCGTCTTCCTAGGATACCCAAAGGAGACTGTTGGGTACACATTCTAATCACAGATCCGAAGGCAAAATATTCGTTGCTAAGAGTGGATCCTTTCTAGAGAAGGAGTTTCTCTCGAAAGAAGTGATGGGAGAAAAGTAGAAATTTATGAGGTAATAGTACCTTCTCCCGAATTGGAAAATAGTTCATCACTGAAATCAGTTCCAGTGATGCCTACACCAACTAGTGAGGAAGCTAATGATGATGATCATGAAACTTCAAATCAAGTTACTACAGAACCTCGTAGGTCTTCCAAAATATGATCCGCACCAGAGTGGTACGGTAATCCTATTCTGGAAGTCATGTTACTAGACCATGATAAACCTATGAACTATGAGGAAGCGATGATGAGCCCAGATTCCACGAAATGGTTTGAGTCCATGAAATCTGAGATGAGATCCATGTATGAGAACAAAGTGTGGACTTTGGTGGACTTGCTCGACGATCGGCAAGCCATAGAGAATAAATGGATCTTCTAGAGGAGGACGGACACTGATAGTAGTGTTACTATATACAAAGCTTGACTTGTTGCGAAAGGTTTTCGACAAGTTCAAGGGGTTGACTATGATGAGACCTTCTCACCCGTAGCGATGCTTAAGTTTGTCCGAATCATGTTAGCAATTGCCGCATTTTATGATTATGAAATTTGGCAAATGGATGTCAAAACTGCATTCCTGAATGGATTTCTGGAAGAAGAGTTGTATATGATGCAACCAGAAGGTTTTGTCGATCCGAAAGGTGCTTACAAAGTGTGCAAGCTCCAGCGATCCATTTATGGACTGGTGCAAGCCTCTCGGAGTTGGAATAAACGCTTTGATAGTGTGATCAAAGCATATGGTTTTATACAGACTTCTGGAGAAGCCTGTATTTACAAGAAAGTTAGCGGGAGCTCTGTAGCATTTCTGATATTATATGTGGACGACATATTGTTGATTAGAAATGATATAGAATTTCTGGATAGCATAAAAGGATACTTGAATAAAAAAATTCAATGAAAGACCTCGGTGAAGCTGCTTACACATTGAGCATCAAGATCTATAGAGATAGATCAAGACGCTTGATAAGATTTCTCAATGAGTACATACCTTGATAAGATTTTGAAGTAGTTCAAAATGGAACAGTCAAAGCAGGAGTTCTTGCCTGTGTTGCAAGGTGCGAAGTTGAGTAAGACTCAAAACCCGACCATGGTAGAAAATAGAAAGAGAATGAAAAGTCATTCCCTATGCCTCAGCCATAGGTTCTATAAAGTATGCAATGATGTGTACCAAACCTATTGTATACTTTGTTCTGAGTTTGGCAAGGGAGTACAATTTTGATCTAAGAGTAGATCACTGGACAGCGGTCAAGAATATCCTTAGTGAGGACTAAGGAAATATTTCTTGATTATGGAGGTGATAAAAGAGCCCGTCGTAAAGAATTACATTGGTGCAAGCTTTTACACCGATCCAGATGACTCTAAGTCTCAATCTGGATACATATTGAAAGTGGGAGAAATTAGCTAGAGTAGCTCCGTGCAGAGCATTGTAGACATAGAATATTTGCTAAATACATACGGCTTTGAATGTGCCAGACCCGTTGACTAAACTTCTCTCACGAGCAAAACATGATCATACCTTAGTACTCTTTGGGTGTTAATCACATAGCGATGTGAACTAGATTATTGAGTCTAGTAAAACCCTTTGGGTGTTGACCACATGACGATGTGAACAATGGGTATTAATCACATACATTTGTGAATATTGGTGTTAAATCACATGGTGATGTGAACTAGATTATTGACTCTAGTGCAAGTGGGAGACTGAAGGAAATATGCCCTAGAGGCAATAATAAAGTTATTATTTATTTCCTTATTTCGTGATAAATGTTTATTATTCATGCTAGAATTGTATTAACCGGAAACTTAGTACATGCGTGAATACATAGACAAACATAATGTCACTAGTATGCCTCTACTTGACTAGCTCGTTGAATCAAAGATGGTTAAGTTTCCTAGCCATAGACATGAGTTGTCATTTGATTAATGGGATCACATCATTAGAGAATAATGTGATTGACTTGTCCCATTTCGTCAGCTTAGCACTTGATCATTTAGTATGTTGCTATTGCTTTCTTCATGACTTATACATGTTCCTATGACTATGAGATTATGCAACTCCCATTTACTGGAGGAACACTTTGTGTGCTACCAAATGTCACAACGTAACTAGGTGATTATAAAGGTGCTCTACAGGTGCCTCTGAAGGTACTTGTTGAGTTGGCGTATTTCGAGATTAGGGTTTGTCACTCCGATTGTCGGAGAGGTATCTCTGGGCCCTCTCAGTAATGTACATCACTATAAGCCTTGCAAGCAATGTGACTAATGAGTTAGTTGCGGGATGATGCATTACATAACGAGTAAAGAGACTTGCCGGTAACGAGATTGAACTAGGTATTGAGATACCGACAATTGAATCTTGGGCAAGTAACATACCGATGACAAAGGGAACAACGTATGTTGTTATGCGGTTTGACCGATAAAGATCTTCGTAGAATATGTGTTAGCCAATATGAGCATCCAGGTTCCGCTATTGGTTATTGACATGAGACGTGTCTCGGTCATGTCTACATAGTTCTCGAACCCATAGGGTCCGCACACTTAAAATTCGATGACGGTTGATGTACCGAAGGTAGTTCGGAGTCCTGGATGTGATCACGGACATGACGAGCACTAGTGCAGAACCGGGCTTTAGTGTCGGTTCGTAACGGCCTTTAGTGTCGGTTTGCCAACTGGCACTAAAGAGTGGGGACTAAAGGCCCCCCCCCCTTTAGTACCGGTTCGTCACGAACCGGCACCAAAGTGCCACCACGTGGCACGAGCCACGCCCGGGGTGCGCGTAGGGCATTAGTACCGGTTGGTAACACCAACCGGTACTAAATATTTGGGGGGGGGGGGTTGATTTATTTTCCATTCAATTTTTTTGTTTGCTGTTATTTCATGATACTACAAATTGTACACGTTATGCATATATATAAATAGATTTTCTCGTACGTAGAACCGCATATATATATATATATATATATATATATATCATCGAATGTCTCACAAACCAACACCATTAATTATTCACACATATACATGTATATACATATACAATTTCTCCTACATATATATGTTGCCTTTGGTGCCTCCGGAGCACGATGACAAGTGGTTCATGGGGGCGGTAGCGGGTAATAGTATTATCCTGTGGGATCTATGACCTGGTCGAGCAAAAATCCGGCTATTTCCTCTTGAAGTGCTAGTATGCGGTCCGATGGTAGGAGCTTATCCCGCACCGATCTGAACTGTTAAGAAGGAGATCAATATGCATGTGTGTTAGTTGTGTGACTAGATATCAATAATGGTGTGAATAGTGTTCTGACAAACGTACCCAGTCCTGTCTATCAGATCTGCTCCTTTCGCACGTCATCATGCGAATGTTCTCGCAAACGTAGTATGCACACAGATTATTCCCCGACGCTTGCCTCAGGGCCTTTACGAGAATGGAATTGAATCAGATAATGATTAATCAAGCATAATAATTAATTAATGATATTGAAACAAGAATTAAAGAGATGGTAGCTAGCTAGTACTACTTAATTACTTACCTTGGGTCGATGCCAAAACAACTTTTTTGGCCACGTGCCTGGAGTCACCTTGATGAACTTTGCCCATGCCCTGCCCGCCGGCAAAGAAAATTAATAAAGGGGTTATTAAATAGTTCATATCAGGAAATGACGAACTAATAATTAATAGGCCGAGATATAGTTAATAATGATTGAAATTATCTGTTGACTATCCCCTTCACGATGGTGTAGTCTTTATCTTCTTTAGTTAGTGAGTCCAGTAATTCAACTTTTCCTTCCTCAACTTTAATGTCTAACAAGACCCAGTGCCAGCTGCATACGCACACGTTTGCATGTCTTAATTAAGCGGGCATGTGCATAAAATTAATCAACTACCGTAAACCATATACACTTAATTATTAACATCTAGCTAGCTGGTAAGCAAAAAACAGAATTTGTAGTACAAGACAGTGTGACTCACGGGAAGTTGTAAGGAAGTAGTATATCTTCATTGCTATTGAGGCGCTTCAAGAACTCTAGCATGCTTTCCTCTACAGCATCTTGACAATGTTCAATCTGCCATATGTCCTGATTAATGGTATTTGGGTCAATCAACCCAATGCCATAGCGTCCAGCTTTTTTCATTTCATACATCTTGATCCTGCATATAATACCACAGAAAAAGAATATAGTGAGGATAATTACATGTAATGATTGATCAAAATTATCACTACATAACTAGCTTGAGACTTAAATTACAGAAAGAAATCACTTATAGACAATAGCAACTGACGATAGACTTGTCGGGTGCGTCTTGATTGTATAACTGAAATAGTTCTGGATACTCAATGCTCAGAGCTTTCTCATGGTAATAATGCTCATGCTTGACATTCACCATGAGGGACTCTCGATTGGAAATCTTGGTAATGTTCATGTACCATTGATGCAATTGATACATTCTCTTTGGGAGGTCCTTGACCTTGTCTGGATGGACCAAAGGTTTGCCCCGGACATATTGCCATGCTATTTCCGATTCTTTAAGCATGGGCATGGGCTCGATTTCGAGGAGTTGTCTAACAGAGATATTGAGCATTTGAGCCTGCATTATATGATCCTCTGTTATTACCACATCGCCCTGCTGGGGAATGCTAACGGTTTGCCCACAATAATATTTGGCGCGCGTACTACTCCTCTCATGTATTCTTGGCACAACAAGCGGGGAGATCGCTTGCGCCGCCTGTTCTCCCAACTGGGGAACGGTTTTCCCGCATTTTTTGCCAGCTGCTTGTTGGCTCGAGCTCGGGCTCGCTTCCTTCTTTAGCCGTTCTCGATGTAGTTTCCTGATTTGGCGCTCATAGTCCGAGTAAACAGGCTTGGGAGCTGGTTCTCTAGCCATACGAATGAAGTGGTCAATTACTTTCTTAGGCACTTTCTCCTTTGGTGGCGGTGCCGGTTTCGGTCCAAAATGGGCGTCCACTTGGGCCTGCACTATGGCTGCGTTTAGCTCCTCGGTCATGTCGTAAGGCCTATGAGGAAGAGGAGCGAGGCTTGGACCATATTTATATCGCTTGTCTCCGCCTGTACTTTCTGAACTACCTCGACTCGTACCGCTACACACCAAAGCTGCGACATGTCTCTTCTGTGATTGCTGAGACGGCGGAGATGGCTGACGTGGAGTTGGACCAGGAGAAGTGGAATGACGATGTGCCGGACTTGAAGCAGTAGGTGTGGCCTGACACGGTGCCGGACTTGAAACCGGCGGAGGAGGTGGCGGACTTCGAGGAGGAGTCGTCACACGCGTTCGTGGACTTGGAGGAGCGGGAGTCTGCTGACTCGGTGGCGGACTTCGAGGAGTCGGCAGACGACGCGGTGTCGGTGGACTTCGAAAGATGATGCAATCCTTTCTCCATAGGATGATACGATGTATGGCCTCTCCCAGTGTGCGCTCGTCTTCACCTCCAGGAATGTCAAGTGTTAGCCCCGAATATGGGTCCACCACTTCATCAACCATGACACGAGCATAGCCCTCTGTAATCGGGATGCAATGGTAGGTTGCTTCGGGGGTCACTGGAAAAGCAACACCGTCCGCCACCTTCATGGATATGTTCTTCATTTTGGAGTGTAGCTCATAGTTAGTGTTCTATATGATGTCATCCATAGGGTATGTATCCAGCAGTGTGTCGCCCGAGGCAGAACCAACGCTGCTTCTCGGCATGGATGGGACGGTGCTATCCAATGATGGACGATCATCCGCTTGCTGTTGTCGCTGCTGAGACCCCCTTTCCTGGCTAAGTGAGTCGATCTGCTGCTGCTGCTGCTGGAATTTGAGTGCCAGGTCCGCGTGACTTGCTTCTAGGCCTTGAAGACGTTCTGTGTCCTGCTTCCTATGCTCCTCCTCCAACTTCCTCTTCTTCTCCTCCTCCATCTTCTTTCTTGCACGGGACCTGTAGACGTCATTCCAGTCCGAAAAGCCCTCATACCAGGGAATAACACCCATGCCTCGTGTTCTTTCCGGGTGTTCAGGATTTCCCAGGGTGCACGTAAGCTCATCGTTCTCTCTGTTGGGCGTGAACGCCCCCACTCGAGCTTCTTCTATTGTGTCAAGTATCTTTTGTTCGGCTCCTTTTAGACTTGCCTTCTTCGAAACCAGGCCTGTCTTCGTGTCCAACGCCCCCCCATGCGCATAGAACCAAGTTCTGCACCTGGGGGCCAGCTCCTAGTAATCGAAGTGACCCCTGCACCCTCCATCTCTTGCTCAGACTTATCCCACTTAGGCAATCCCACCGCGTAGCCACCTGGACCCAGCCTATGGAACTGCGTCTTTCTTGCGGCATTTGCCTTGTTTTTCATCGACCGTTCCTTAGATAATTCAGAATCCTTGAAGGTCACGAAATCGTCCCAGTGTTCTTTTTTCTTCTCTAGTGTTCCCTTGAAATCTGGAGTCTTCCTTTCATTAGCGAGGTAGATGGCACATACAGTTTTCTTGTGGGTGTTGAATGCAATTGCCATCTTCTTAAGAGCAGCGGCCTTGACTTTCTCCACATCTGCTTTAGTGAAATGATCTGGTAGGGTGAAATGTTCCATCAGAGATTTCACCAGGTCTTCTTTGGCTCTGCCATCGACCCAAGTAACACCTGGACGTTTAGTCTTTGGCTCTTTCCATTCTTGAATGGAGATCGGGAGTTTGTCCTTCACAAGAACTCCGCACTGACGAGTCCACTTGTCCGCAACGTTCTTAGGCGTGAGGGGTTCGCCACTAAGTTTGGTGGATTCGATGTGGTACTTTACACCATCCTTCAACAATCTGCCCAGGCCTTGCTTTGTCTTGCTGTCTGTAGAAGGAGATTTGCTCGATCCGGAGGGCTGAAAGAAGAAAGATCGATTCATTAATATATCTTCAATAAAAAACATGTGATGATCACCAGGATGCATGCTTATATAAATATATACCTCGCCGGAAGTCTTTGTTATTTGAAGATCAGCATTGTCTGTGTCATCACTAACATTGTCTATGTCATCATAATCATAGTTCATGACTTCATGAGCTCGGTCGTCGAGATCGAATATCTTTTCATCACCCTCTCCGGTATTGTCCAGATATTGGGAGCCGTCATCATTCAGATCATCTAGCCTATGAGGGCTGCGTATGATGTCGAACAATTCCTCTTCTCTCTCTCTGCCGGTATTGTCCGCCATAGCTTTTTCTTTACTAATTAATACAAAAGAAATATAAAACAATTTAGTATTCAAATTACAATGCATGGATGCAATTAATCAATAAGGAAAAACTAAATCTCGAATACATCGTCTCGAATATATAATCTCGAATACATCATCGTCTTAATATATATAATCTCGAATACATCGTCTCGAATATTATATATCAAATACATCACTAGCTAGGTACCTAATAAAGATCGAGTACTACAGAAGAATCTAGGGTGCCACTCGCAGTTCCTGGGGCGCGGGCGGTGCACACCCAAAGAGAAGGAACCATCACAGGATCATATCTCCCGTCATCTGCCCAAAGAACCCGCCAAGTAGTGGAGAACCTGACGTCGTCCATAGCAGCCATGTACCGATGGACGTGCTCATCTTCCTCCCTGACACGGCGATGCACCACCTCCGGCGGGGCCGGCTGCCACTGCACCAAATGTGGCCCACGCGAATGCCACCAAAGAAGATCAGGGTCGACGACGGGACCCGAGGTCGGGTTCCTGACCAAGCGGCGCGCCCCTCCAGGTAGCACCTCCCAGTGCCAGCCCGGCGGAGCTCAGTCCCGGACATGGGTCCTCTGAAGCATGACGCGTCACGAACGGGTCGACGGCGAGGATGCGGGCCGGGCATTTCGTCGAGAACAAATACTATATGCCCGCAAAAAGTAACATTTTTTAAATGATTGGATTGTGATAACTAAAATTCTATATATATGCAAATTCTAACAATTTGACATTAATCTAATTCATCAAACTAAAACTAATTCTAAAATTTCCTGATTATATAACTAACATTTCTATAACAATTCTAATATTTATATAACTAAAAAAACAGAAAAATTGCTAACATTTCTATAAATATTTCTATAACTAAAAAACAGAAAACATTTATAATATTTCTATATAACTAACATTTCTAATATTTATATAACTAAAAAACAGAATAATTTCCTAACATTTCTATAACTAAAAAACAGAAAAAAATTAACAAAACAAACTAATAATGTGTGTGTGTGTGTAGTGTGTGTGTGTGTGTGTGTGTGTGTGTGTGTGTGGACATGGCGGCCGGGGCGAGCTCACCGGCGAGGCGATGACGGGGCGGCGACAACGGGGCGACGGGACGGGACGGCGATGACGACGGGGCGGGGCGGCCGGGGCGACGGGACGGGGCGGCGACGACGGGGCGGGGTGGGGTGCGGCGACGGGGACGACGGGGACGGGGACGGCCGGGGCGGCGACATCGACGGCGGCGGCGACGAGGGGCGGGACGGCCGGGGTCGGCGACGAGGGGCGGGGGCAGCGACGTTGACGGGGACGGCGTCGATCGGGGCAGGGCGGCGCGACGGAGGGAGGAAACAGAGGGAAGAAACAGAGGGAAACTGAATTTTCTAATCAATGGCATATTTTCTAATCTTTCTAATCTTCAACCTCATTTTCTCCATCTTGATCTTGTGATCATCAACGACATCGGCAACATGCAACTCCAATTCCATCTTCTCCCCCTCAATTTTTTTCAATTTTTCTTTCAAATACTCGTTTTCTCTTTCAACTAAATTTAACCTCTCGACAATGGGGTCGGTTGGAATTTTCGGTTCACATACCTCCTAGATAAAAATATCTATGTCAACTTGATGGGCATAATTTGTCATAAACACGAAATGCAACAACTAGTTTTAAATGAGAATATACCACATCCGAATCATAACAAGGACGAGGGCCGACGGGGACGAATATCAAAACCATGGCACTATGTATAACAAACAACGTACGAGTAAGATAATTATACGAGTAACTATATATCGTAAAATATTCATGAACAAGAGCCTCACCACAAGGTGGTGCCGGTGACGGGACGGTGCGGGCGATCGACGGTGGTTACGACGGAGATTTAGAAAGCACTAAGTAAACCACACCTACATATGCAAACTAAGTGTTATTTTTGACCTCAAATTGCATATAAATCAAATACTAGCAAATATAATTCCTCCCAAATTAATCACTATACAAAGCATTGCAAGAGCTAATCTAGCAATGAGAGTTGAAAGGACAAAGTTGCTAACCTTTGTGATCATTTGAATGGATGGGGGCCTTCAAATTTTGACAAATTTTGGGCAAAATTTGTGAGGAGCTCGAGGAAGAGAGGGGAAGAACAAAGGACGTGAGGGGAAAGGGGAAGAACAGAGTGGCTCGGGTGGACCAAGGGTTTATGTACGTCGACCTTTAGTACCGGTTCGTGCCACGAACCGGTACTAAAGGTGCTGGAGGGGCCCCAGACTGACAACACCCTGCCACCACTCTCTTTAGTACCGGTTCGTGGCACGAACCGGTACTAAAGGTTCGCCACAAACCGGTACTAATGAGAACGGCCGGCTAGCCGTTGGAACCGGCACTATTGGACACATTAGTGCCAGATCAAAATCAAACCGGCACTAATGTGTCTCATATTAGGTCCTTTTTCTACTAGTGGAGGAGTCTCAAAATGGTCGAGACATAAAGATCGATATATTTGACGACTATATTTGGACACCGAAATGGTTCCGGATGAGATCGGACAATATCGGAGCACCGGGAGGTTATCGGAACCCTCTGGGAGGTATATGGACCGTAATGGGCTTTAGTGGAAAGGAGGGGAAAGGAGCAAGGGAGGGGGCACCCCCCAAGCCCAATCTGAATTGGGAGGGGGGGGCCCTTTCCTTCCTCCCTGCTTCCTCTTCCTTCCCTCTTCCTATCCCTCTCCCTCCTTCCTCTTCCTTCCCTCTCCCTCTCCCGGTGGGAGTAGGACTCCCCCCCTTGGGCGCTCCTCCTCCTCCTGGCCGGCCCTCTCCTCTCCTCCTTTATATACGAAGGAGGGGGCACCCCATAGACACAACAAGTTGATCTGTTGATCTCTCCCAGCCTTGTGTGGTGCCCCCTCCACCATATTCCACCTTGATAATATCGTAGTGGTGCTTAGGCGAAGCCTTGTGTCGGTAGCATCATTGACACCGTCATCACGCCGTCGTGCTGACGGAACTCTCTCGCAAAGCTCTGCTGGATCAGAGTTCGTGGGACATCATCGAGCTGAACGTGTGCTGAACTCAGAGGTGTCGTACGTTCGGTACTTGATGGGTCAAATCTTGAAGACGTACGACTACATCAACAACGTTGTGCTAACGCTTCCGCTTTCGGTCTACGAGGGTACATGGACATAGTCTCCCCTCTTGTTGCTATGCATCACCATGATCTTGCGTGTGCATAGGAATTTTTTTGTAATTACTATGTTACCCAACAACGTTCACATAACACCACTAGAGGAGAGACAACATACATCTCATCAAAATATCAAACGAATACCAAATTCACATGATTACTTATAACAAGACTTCTCCCATGTCCCCAGGAACAAGCGTGACTACTCACAAAGCAAATTCCTGTTCATAATCAGAGGAGTATTTATTATCATTAAGGATCTGAACATATGACCTTCCACCAAATAAACCAACTAGCATCAACTACAAGGAGTAATCAATACTACTAGCAACCCACTAGTACCAATCTGAGGTTTGGAGACAGAAATCAGATACAAGAGATGAACTAGTGTTTGAGAGGAGATGGTGCTGGTGAAGATGTTGAGCGAGATTGACCCCCTCTCGGTGAGAGGATCATTGGGGATGACGATGGCTTCAATTTCCTCCTCCCGGAGGGAAGTTTCCTCGGTAGAACAGCTTTGTCAGAGCCCTAGATTGGTTCTGCCCAGGTTCCGCCTCGAGACGGTAGCGCTTCGTCCTGAAAGCTTCCTTCTTGTTTTTTCTAGGTCAAAACACACCATATAGTAGAAGATGGGACCTGAAGGCCTGACAGGGTCCCACAAGGCAGGGGGCGTGCCCAGGGGGGTAGGGTGCGCCCTCCACCCCCGTGGATGGCTGGTGGCCCCTTTGGTGCTTTCTTCGCCCAGTATTTTTTATTAATTCCAAAATGACTCTCCGTAAAGTTTCAGGACTTTTGGAGATGTGCAGAATAGGTCTCTAATATTTGCTCCTTTTCCAGCCCAGAATTCCAGCTGTCGGCATTCTCCCTCTTCATGTAAACCTTGTAAAATAAGAGAGAAAAGGCATAAGTATTGTGCTAGAATGTTTAATAACAACCCATAATGCAATAACTATTGATATAAAAGCATGATGCAAAATGGACGTATCAACTCCCCCAAGCTTAGACCTTGCTTGTCCTCAAGCAAAAGACGAAATCAAAAAATATGTCCATATGTTTAGGGATAGATGTGTCGATAAAATAAAATATGGACATGATGGCATCATGATCATCTTTAGAACAACAACATATAATGTCATATAATTTCTTATGTTAAAGTAACAATTCATTCACAAGGTAAAGTATGAATAAAAAAATTCATTGAAAACTAACAAACTATGATCTCGATCATTGAAGCAATTGCAATTTATCATAACATCGGGAAGAGTCAATTCAAGAGCTTTTCAGCAAGTCCACATACTCAACTATCCTCTAGTCTTTCCATTTGCTGACACTCACGCGGTACTTATGGGTTCAAAGCCTCAGTCGGACACAGAGAAAGATAGGGGCTTATAGTTTCGCCTCCCAACCTTTTACCTCAAGGGTAATATCAATAATAACATTTTATGATAACCTACATCCGAGTGGATATATGTATCTGGATCTTTCTCCAACACATAGTGCTTGCCAAAAGAAAAAAGTGTAAAAAGGAAAGGTGAAGGTCACCATGACTCTTGTATATGGTAGAAGATAAAAGTAAAAGATAGGCCCTTCGCGAAGGGAAGCAGAGGTTGTCATATGCTTTTATAGTTGGATGCACAAAATCTTAATGCAAAATCACGTCACTTCATATTGCCGCTTGTGATAAAGAACTTTATTATGCAGTCCGTCGCTTTTATTTCTTCCATATCACAAGTTCGTATAAAGCTTATTTTCTACACACTAATAGATCATACATATTAAGAGAGCAATTTTTATTGCTTGCACCGATGACAACTTACTTGAAGGATCTTACTCAATCCATAGGTATGTATGGTGGACTCTCATGGAAAACTGGGTAGTGATGTTTGGATGAACACGTAGTATCTCTACTTGGTGCAAAGGATTTGGCTAGCATAAGAGGGAAAAGCAAGCTCAACATGTTGGAGGATCCATGACAATATAACTTCTATTCGGATATAAGGAAACATAACCCATTATGTTGTCTTCCTTGTCCAACATCAACTTTTTAGCATGTCATATTTTAAAGAGTGCTCACAATTACAAAATATGTGCAAGATAGTATATTTATATATAAAACCTCTTTTTTATTAATTGCTATTAATTGCAACAATGACAAAAACTATGTTTGTCAACCCTCAACAATTTTTATTCATCATACTCTTTATATGTAAAGTCATTACTCTCCATAAGATCAATATATGATCTTTTTTATTTCTTTTTATTCCTTCTCTTATTTTTATTCCCTCAAAATCATAGCATAAAAGCAAAGCCCTCAACTTAAAACTACTCTTTATTATATATAGCTCACGAACTTGATTACATAGATAGAGATCAAAACAAAACTCAAAGCTAGATCATACTAAAACTTTATTCTACTAGATCAAGATATAACCAAAAGGATCAAACTAAGAAAAACAAGAAAGGTAAAGGTGTGATGGTGATACGATACCAAGGCACCTCCCCCAAGCTTGGCAGTTGCCAAGGGGAGTGCCCATACCCATGTATTTATGTCTCTTTCTTTGGAGGTGGTGATGATGGAGTTGTTGATGTAGTAGGCTTGTCATCCATCTTCCAAGGCATAGGCTCACCAACATTGAAAGATGAACGAGTCTTCGAGATCCTCAAATCTGCAGCAAAACTCATCCTCTTAAATCTGTATTCATACTCATAGTTTTGGTTTTGCAGGTCATAGATCTGGGCTTGGAGATGCTCGATTTTCTCATGAAGCTTGAAGATGGCCTCCCCGATGTTCTTGGCATCCAGCTTTTGATTGTTGGTGAACTCCGCGATCATCAAGTGATTGGCGTTGAGTCCATGTTGCACCATCCCTTGACACTTGAAAACTTGCTGCTCCGTTGCTTCGAGTCTTGTCTCCATGCTTCTGGTCTTCTTCGGCCCCTCAACATCGCGGATGTGCAGCACCCCCTCACGCATCTCAATGGTTTGAGGGTGTCGCAGCACCTCCACAAGGTAGGGGTTGATGACCTTCTTGAAAAACTTATCCTTGGGGGCACTTGGAGACATCATGGCGATCTAGATCTATCAGAAAAACAACTCAAAACAAGAACAGAGGATTTTGTCGTGGTACGATGGTCAAAACCTTTGGGAGATTATATAATGAATTTTTACCAACCAAAAGAAGTATTGTGCAAGAAAACGCAGTCCGGAGGACACACGAGGTTGCCACAAGGCAGGGGACGCACCCTCCACCCTTGTGGTCTCCTCGTGTCTCTTTTAGACTACTTTTAATTTTCTTAATTTTTTAAATATTCCAAAACGGAGAAAAATTGCTATTAGAACAGTTTTGAAGTCGGTTTACGTACCGTACCACATATCTATTCCTTTTCGGAGTCTGAAATGTTCTCGAAAGTATCCCTAATGTACTCCTCCGGTGTTATGGTATTAATTATATTTGTTTCAACAGTTATGGGAGTACCTAAGATATAATGTTTGATTCTTTGACCTTTTACCACCTTCAGATTTGTACCTTCAGCTTTGTTGATTTTGATGGCTCCAGAATAATAGACCTCCTCGATAATGTAATGACCTTCCCATTTAGAGAGAAGCTTTCCTGCAAAAAATCTTAAGCGAGAGTTGTATAGCAAAACATGATCACCTACATTAAACTCACGCTTTTGTATCATTTTGGCATGCCATCTTTTAAATTTTTCTTTAAACAACTTGGCATTCTCATAGGTTTGGGTTCTCCATTTGTCAAGCGAGCTTATGTCAAATAACCTCTTGTCATCGACAAGTTTGAAATCATAGTTGAGCTCTTTGATTTCCCAATAAGCTTTATGTTCTAGTTCAAGAGGTAAACGACAAGCCTTTCCATAAACCATTTTATATGGATACATAACCATAGGGTTTTTATAAGCAGTTCTATAAGCCCATAATGCATCATCAAGTTTCTTAGACCAATTCTTTCTAGATCTATTAACAGTCTTTTGCAAAATCAACTTAATCTCTCTATTGCTCAATTCTACTTGACCACTAGACTGAGGATGATATGGAGATGCGATTCTATGGTTAACATCATATTTAGCAAGCATTTTACGGAAAGCACCATGAATAAATGTGAACCACCATCAGTCATTAAATATCTAGGGACTCCAAACCTGGGGAAAATAACTTCTTTAAGCATCTTAATAGTGGTGTTATGATCAGTACTACTAGATGGAATAACTTCTACCCACTTAGTAACATAATCAACAGCAACTAAAATATGTGTATACCCATTAGAGGAAGGAAAAGGTCCCATATAATCAAAGCCCCAAACATCAAGTGGTTCGATAACAAGTGAATATTTCATAGGCATTTCCTGACGTCTACTAATATTACCAATTCTTTGACATTCATCACAAGATACGAGCATCCTTAAAGAGAGTAGGCCAATAAAAACAAGATTGCAATCCCTTGTGTGCAATTCTATCTCCAACATGGTGTCCTCCGTAAGCCTCGGAGTGGCACTTGCGTAGGATTTGTTCCTGTTCATGCTCAGGTACACAACGTCTAATAACACCATCTACTCCTTTATAAAGGTGTGGGTCATCCCAAAAGTAATGTATTAAATCATAGAAAAAACCTTTTCTTTTGTTGGTATGTGAAACTAGGTGGTATAAATTTAACAGCAATGTAATTAGCATAATTAGCATACCATGGAGTATTATGAGAAGCATTTACGACAGCTAATTGCTCATCAGGAAAGCTATCAACAATAGGTAGTGGGTCATCAAGAACATTCTCTAACCTAGACAAGTTGTCTGCAACAGGGTTCTCAGCTCCCTTTCTATCAGTAATATGCAAATCAAATTCTTGCAGCAAGAGAACCCATCTAATAAGTCTAGGTTTAGCATCTTTCTTTTCCTTAAGATATTTAATAGCAGCATGATTAGTGTGAACAATTACTTTGGAATCAATAATATAAGATCTGAACTTATCACAAGCAAAAACAACTGCTAAAAATTCCTTTTCAGTAGTAGAACAATTTCTCTGGGCACTGTCTAGAGTTTTACTAGCATAATGAATGACATTCAATTTCTTATCAACTCTTTGCCCTATAACAGCACCAACAACATCACTAGCATCACACATAATTTCAAAGGGTAAATTCCAATCAGGTGGTTGAACAATAGGTGCAGAAATCAAGGCTTTCTTAAGTATTTCAAATGCTTCTACACAATCATCATAAAAAACAAGAGGAACATCTTTTTGCAAGAGATTAGTCAGATGCCTAGAAATTTTAGAGAAGTCTTTAATAAACCTCCTATAGAAACCAGCATGACCAAGGAAACTTCTTATACCTTTGATATCTTTAGGACAAGACATTTTTTCAATAGCGTCTACTTTAGCTTTATCAACTTCAATACCTCTTTTAGAAATTTTATGCCCCAAGACAATGCCTCCATTAACCATAAAGTGTCACTTCTCCCAATTCAAGACAAGATTAGTTTCTTCACATCTCTGCAAAACTCGATCAAGGTTGCTTAAGCAATCATCAAAAGAAGTTCTGTAAACAGAGAAATCATCCATGAAAACCTCAACAATCTTTTCACAAAAGTCAGAGAATATAGCAGTCATACATCTTTGAAAGGTACCAGGTGAATTGCATAGACCAAAAGGCATACGTCTATAAGACAAAGTACCGAAAGGGCTAGTAAAAGTGGTCTTTTCTTAGTCCTTTTTGACACATGTATTTGAGAGAAACCAGAATAACCATCTAGAAAGCAGAAATGTGTATGTTTGGATAGTCTTTTGATAACCCACAAGTATAGGGGATCGCAATAGTTTTGGAGGGTAGAGTATTCAACCCAAATTTATTGATTCGACACAACGGGAGCCAAAGAATATTCTCAAGTATTAGCAGGTGAGTTGTCAATTCAACCACACCTGAAAGTTTTAATACCTGCAGCAAAGTATTTAGTAGCAAAGTAATATGGAGGTAATGGTAACGGTGGCAAAAGTAACAGTAGCAACTTTGTAGTAATCGTGACAGTGGCAACGGAGAAGTAACTAAGCAAAGATCAATATGAAACGAGCTCGTAGGCAATGGATCAATGATGGATAATTATGTCGGATGCAATTCATCATGCAACCGTTATAACATAGGGTGACACAGAACTAGCTCCAGTTCATCAATGTAATGTAGGCATGTATTCAGAATATAGTCATATGTGCTTATGGAAAAGAACTTGCATGACATCTTTTGTCGTACCATCCCGTGGCAGCGGGGTCCTAATGGAAACTAAGGGATATTAAGGTCTCCTTTTAATAGAGTACCGGACCAAAGCATTAGCACTTAGTGAATACATGAACTCCTCAAACTACGGTCATCACCGGGAGTGGTCCTGATTATTGTCACTTCAGGGTTGCCGGATCATAACACATATTAGGTGACTATTGACTTGCAAGATAGGATCAAGAACTCACATATATTCATGAAAACAAAATAGCTTTAGATCTGAAACCATGGCACTCGGGCCCTAGTGACAAGCATTAAGCATGGCAAAGTCATAGCAACATCAATCTTAGAACATAATGGATACTAGGGATCAAACCCTAACAAAACTAACTCGATTACATGGTAAATCTCATCTAACCCATCACCGTCTAGCAAGCCTATGATGGGATTACTCATGCACGTCGGTGAGCATCATGAAATTGGTGATGGAGGATGGTTGATGATGATGATGGTGAGGGATTCCCCTCTCCGGACCCCGGACAGACTCCAGATCAACCCTCCAGAGGAAGATTAGGGCTTGGCGGCGGCTCCATATTGTAAAACACGATGAATCCTTCTCCCTGATTTTTTTCTCCCCGAACGTGAATATATGGAGTTCGAGTTGAGGTTGTTCGAGGTCCAGGGGGCCCACAAGGTAGGGGGCACGCCCCAGGGGGGTGGGCGCACCCTGCACCCTCGTGGACAGGGTGTGGGCCCCCTTACGTTGATTCTTTCGCCAATATCTTTTATTAATTCCAAAACGTGACTCCGTGGATTTTCAGGTCATTCCGAGAACTTCTATTTCTGCACAAAAATAACACCATGGCAGTTCTGCTGAAAACAGTGTCAGTCCGGATTAGTTCCATTCAAATCATGCAAGTTAGACTCCAAAACAAGGGCAAAAGTGTTTGGAAAAGTAGATACGTTGGAGACGTATCAACTCCCCCACACTTAAACCTTTGCTTGTCCTCAAGCAATATAGTTGACAAACTGAAAGTGATAAAGAAAAACTTTTACAAACTCTATTTGATCTTATTGTTGCAAATATGTAAAGCCAGCATTCAAGTTTTCAGCAAAGATTATGAACTAACCATATTCACAATAACATTTAGGTCTCATGTTTACTCATATCAATGGCATAATCAACTAGCGAGCAATAATATAAATCTCGGATGACAACACTTTCTCAAACAATCATAATATGATATAACAAGATGGTATCTCGCTAGCCCTTTCTGAGACTGCAAAACATAAATGCGAAGCACCCCTAAAGATCAAGGACTGACTAGACATTGTAATTCATGGAAAAAAGATCCAGTCACAGTCATACTCAATGTAAATTAATAGCAATGCATGCAAATGACAGCAGTGCTCTCCAACTGGTGCTTTTTAATAAGAGGATGATGACTCAACATAAAAGTAAATAGATAGGCCCTTCGAAGAGGGAAGCAGGGATTTGTAGAGGTGCCAGAGCTCGAGTTTTGAAACAAGGATAAATAATGTTTTGAGTGGTATACTTTGATTGTCAACATAACTACCAAGAGATCTCGATATCTTCCATGCTACATACATTATAGGCGGTTCCCAAAAAGAATGGCAAAGTTTATACTCCTCCCACCACCAACGAGCATCAATCCATGGCTGGCCCTAAACAATGGGTACCGTCCAACTAACAACAATCCCGGGGGAGTTTTGTTTGTAATTATTTTGATTTGATTTGAGCATGGGACTGGGCATCCCAGTTACCGGCCATTTTCTCGTGAATGATGAGCGAAGTCCACTCATCGTGAGAATAACCCACCTAGCATGGAAGATCTAGACAACACTAGTTGATACATGAGCTATTCGAGCATACAAAACAAAATTTCATTTCAAGGTTTAGAGTTTGGCACTTACAAATTTACTTGGAACGACAGGTAAATATCGCATATAGGAAGGTATCGTGGACTCATATGGAATAACTTTGGAGTTTATGGAAGTGGATGCACAAGCAGTATTCCCACTTAGTACAAGTGAAGGCTAGAAAGAGACTGGGAAGCGACCAACTAGAGAGCGACAACAATCATGAACATGCATTAAGATTAACCAACAATGAGTGTAAGCATGAGTAGGATATAAATCACCATGAACATAAATATCGTGGAGGCTATGTTGATTTTGTTTCAACTACATGCATGAACATGTGCCAAGTCAAGCCACTCGAATCATTCAAAGGAGGATACCACCCTATTATACCACATCACAACCATTTTAATAGCATATTGGCACGCAAAGTAAACCATTATAAACTCCTAGCTAATTAAGCATGGCATGAGCAACTATAATCTCTAATTGTCATTGCAAACATGTTTCATCCATAATAGGCTGAATTAGGAACGATGAACTAATCATATTTACAAAAACAAGATAGGTTGAGTTCATACCAGCTTCTCCCATCTCAATCATTTCATCATATATCGTCATTATTGCCTTTCACTTGCACGACCGAACGGTGTGAATAATAATAATAGTGCACGTGCATTGGACTAAGCTAGAATCTGCAAGCATTTAATACAAAGGAGAAGACAAGGTAATATGGGCTCTTGGTTAGATCAACAATAATGCATATGAGAGCCACTCAACATTTTCATCGTGGTCTTCTCCTCTCGACCCCCTAAGAAAAGAAAAGAAATTCAAATAAAACTATTTACACGGGACAACTCCCAACAAGCAAAAGAAGAATGGGAAATCTTTTTGGGTTTTCTTTTAATATTACTACTACAAGCATGGAAAGTAAACTAGCTAAAAGCTACAAGTAATTTTTTTGTTTTTTCTTAAAGTTTTTCAAACACACAAGAAGAATGCAGGAAAAGAAAATAAACTAGCATGGATAGTACAATAAAAAAGTATGAGCATCGACAACTGGAATGAGTGTGTGAACATGAATGTAATGTCGGTGATAAATATGTACTCCCCCGAGCTTAGGCTTTTGGCCTAGGTTGGTCTATGGCCACTGCTGGCGTGGCGGATATCCAAAGTTGTAGTTGGGGTTGTACTGAGATGCAGCAGCTACTGCCTGCAGAGCTGCTACTTGGAGGCGAGCTCCCTTCATCCTCCTCTCATATTCATTCGCCTCCTCCCTGGTTATAAAATATCTCATGTTTGCCTGAAAGTTAAATAAAGTAGGAGCAGGGAGAGTAATATGGACAGTACGCCGTCTGAAAAAGATTAGTCGATACTGGAGGGAGAGTAATATGGACAGTAAGTGCATCTAGTGCCCCTTAGTGATTTTGGTGTATTGAAGACTTATAGGTTAAGGGACTAATGCGTTTGTGAGTGTACACAGGTCTATAAGTCTATGAGGAGTTTGATATCTACAGAGAAAGTCGACCCCTAAAAATGAAGTTCTTCAACTGAAGACTTTGATATTCTGAAGACTTTCTGAAGACTTTGAAAGTGAAGAAATTGGTGTGACCTTGAAGACTTGGTATTCATTTGTGGAACATGAAGCGTGAAGACTTTTGTTTTCGTAGTTTCATTTTCTCCTTCTTGAGTCATAGGAAACACCGTACTGTTAAAGGGGGTCGAGGAAATACTAAGGAAAAATTTCCATGTGATGCTCAACTCAAAATCCTACACCTACCAATCCCTTCGAGTGAAGCCTTTGGAAATCTCATACAGTTCAGTCACTTTCTTCAGTGACAGAGACGAAGTTCTTCTGGTCGCTGATGAATTTATTCTGACTGAGGAGTTAGGAATTCGCCAGTGTGAATTACCTACAGAGTGAGGAACATGATAGCCCTGAGGAATTTGAGAGTCAAATTTCCGACCGTTGCTGTGCTGCGCGCCAGCTGTCCCAAAATATCTTATCCACCTAACGGTCATATCATTGAGGGGCATTTATGTCTTATCATGTCGGGCTGCTCCCTAGGCTATAAATAGCCGCCCCCTACAACCACTAGCTGGTTGGCTGCTCCAAGAGAACTTGACACTTGTCATTTGAGAGCAACCCATCCTCCGAGGACTTTGAGCGAAAATCATCAAGTGAGAAAAACCCCCAAACCCAAACACCTAAAAACCAAAAGTGATTGAGCATCACTGAAGAGATTGATCCTGCGTGGATCCGACGCTTGTTACCTTTGAAGATTGTGCTTCTTCCAGACGGTTAGGCGTCAAGGTCTAGAGCATCCAAGAGGAATTGTGGATCGCCGAGTGACCAAGTCTGTGAAGGTTTGGAAGTCACCTGAAGACTTACCACGAGTGATTGGACGAGGTCTGCGTGACCTTAGTTCAAGGAGAATACGGTGAGGACTGGGTGTCCTGAGCTACGTGCTCAGCGACTGGGTGTCCGGGACTGTGTGTCCTCGAGTTTAAATACTCAGCCGCTCCAACCAGACGTACAACTGAGACAACAGTTGGAACTGGTCTACCAAATCATTGTCTTCACCAACCTACTAGTTCTATTTCCTCAACCCTTTCATTTCCTCATTACTGTGTTGAGTGTTTGTTCATATCTGTGTTTGAAGACTTTGACTGAAGAATTTCTCAATTTCCTCAGTTCAATTTCTTTAGTCTGTTTGTCTTCATCTTGTGTTATCCTGTGATTACGCTTTCTGTACTCTGTGCTAGTCTTCATTTCATCATGATGACCATGCATGTATTCTGTTATGCTTACTTCTGAGTACTTATTCCGCTGCTAATAGTTCTTCGCTAAGGAATTTCCTCACCGGCAAATTCCTTAGTGAAGAATTCATAAAAATCGCCTATTCACCCCCCCTCTAGTCGACATACCGCACTTTCAATTGGTATCAGAGCAAGGTACTCCCTTGTTCTGTGTGATTTTGGTTTAACCGCCTGGAGTTTTAGTTATGTCGACCGCAGGTATGAAGAAAGTGACATGCCATATCTTTGACGGACATGATTATCCCAAGTGGAAGGCCATGATGAGGAAGCGCCTCATGGCAAGGGACAGCAAGCTGTGGACCGTCACTGAGATTGGTCTTACTGATCTATGCAAGTCGGCGAACGCAGATGATATTCGCAAATACACTCGACTTGACTTCATGGTGAAGGATATCATCTATTCCTGCCTATCCAGAGATCAATTCAGGCACATTATGCATCTTTGCAATGCAAAGCTTATCTAGGACCGAATCTCCGACGTCTATGAAGGTCATCGAACCCGTCATGATCCTTGGTTTGAGGACTTCAAGGAATCTCTCAAAATGATGACTTTCGAACCAGAATCATCATCTTCTGCATCATGTCTCATGGCAAAGGGTGTCGAGGTAACCGAATGTTCCTCATCTGAATTTAGTGACTGTGAATCTGATCATGATGAATCTGATGACGATATTGAACCTAGCTATACCAAACTTGTTTGCATTGCCACCAAACAACAACATGCCTTAGAAAAGGTTCAAAACATGCTAGACAAAAGTGATGATATGTTGGGTGAAGAAATGGATCGCACTAAAGCCCTGACTGATAATCTTCAGAGACTTCAGTCTAGGTTTGATAACCTTCAAATTCATCATAACACTCTCTTATCTGATCATGAGAAACTTTCTTATGAATTTCTTCAAAGAAAGCAAGATCTTGAGAAGCTAAGAGTGAGTTATGAAGATCTTCAGAAGGAGCGCGATTCATTACTTGCTCAACAAATCAGCACTTCTCAGGAAGAATTTGTTCCTCCATGCTTAAAGTGCATTGAACGTGAATCTGCTAATTCTTCACCTGAATGTTCAAATGCTTCAACTGTTACAAATTCTTCACCTGCCTCTGCTATCACTAATTCCTCATCTGAGGACATTCTAGTATCACTGACGATGCAGGGCTAAAGGAACTGTACACGACAGGCATGTACAAAAGCCTCAAAGGGCATCAGATTCTTTGTGATGTGCTCAAAAAGCAGATCCTCAACAGAAACCCTAGGAAAGAGGGTATTGCCTTTGAGAGGAAACTTAATGCTGATGGAACATATTGGAAGCCTGAGCAGTACCCCAAAACCTCATGGGTTGCTGCAAAGGGACCTCCAGTTGATCCATCCAAGTTATCTGGCTTTACATGTGAATCTCTTCATTCTTCTGATGAGTCACTTGACTCCAACTATAAACTATTCAAAAATCAGAATGGTGAAGTATTTGCTAGATATGTTGGGACTAACAGCAGGAACGGTTCCCCTATGAAGAAAATCTGGGTTCCCAAAAGTTATGTTGAAGGTCTTTAGGTGAATGTTCTCATGACACCACCTGTGAAGAATAGGAACCCCAGAACAAACTCTTCATATGGACCTAATTCTTCATATGGATCCAAGTCCTCATATGGACCAAATTCCTCACGTGGATCAAATTCCTCAAATGGATCAAAGTCCTCATATGATTATCATCGTGCTAACAACTCTGTTTCGCAGGGTAGAGCTAAGGGCTACGAATATGCACATTATTCTTCAAATCATTATGTTCATAAGTCCTCGAAGAATTTCTCTGCTTATTCATATGCTTACCCTAACCCCTCTTATGTGAAACGAAATGGTTTGGCTTCTATGCCACCATTTTCGTATGGTGCTCGCAGAGTGATGAACTCTTTGCCACCCCTTCAGATGTGGGTGGTGAAGAAAAAGAACTAATCTCTTATGCAGGGTCAGGTCTCTAGACGTGCCTTAACGTCTGAAGAATTTGCTGGGGACCTAAAAAAATTGCCTGAAAGGACGCAGGCTAACCATGATGAAATGAACTTTCATTTCAGACGTCCTCATACTGCTATATCTGTTTACCGCTTGATGAAATTCATTTGATGAACTTGATATCAGATTCTTCACTGATGAAGCATATGAGATTGTAAGTTACACTAATTCATATGCAGGATGATCAACCCAAAACCACTGAATGGGTCCTCGATAGTGGATGTACAAATCACATGACTGGTGACAAGAATCTTTTGATGGATGCTCCCTTATCACCGTCACATCTGAAGCATATCATCTTTGCTGACAAAGGCAAAAGTCAGGTATTGGGTCTTGGTAAGGTTGCGATCTCTAAGGATAAACACATGGACAAAGTCATGCTTGTTGAGTCCTTAGGATACAACCTCATGTCAGTCTCAATGCTTTGTGATCTTGATATGGTTGTTGTCTTTGGCAAGTATCGCTATGTTGTGATTATGGAAGCTGACAATTCCAAAGTCTTCGAAGGCTTTAGGAGAGGAGATTTGTATATTGTTGATTTCTCTACAGGACCACAACCAGCCGTGTGTCTACTTGCAAAAGCTTCAGAAGGCTGGCTATGGCATCGACAACTTGGTCACGCAGGCATGAGGAATTTGCACATGCTTGCGAAGAAGAAGCATGTCATTGGCATTGAGAATGTCAAATTCCTCAAGGATCACTTATGCGGAGCCTGTGAAGCTGGAAAAATGACCAAGGCCAAGCATCCAGCGAAGACTATCATGACCACTACGCGTCCATTCGAATTGCTTCACATGGACCTCTTCGGACCTAATCATTACTCAGCAGTCTCTAATGTTGCATCTCTATATGGTTTTGTCATTGTTGATGATTACTCTCGATATACATGGGTACACATTGTTACTTACAAACATGAAGTGCGGGAAGTCTTCAAACGATTTTCCTTGAGGGCTTCAACCAACTTTGGTGTGAAGATCAAGCACATCAGAAGTGACAATGGAACTGAGTTCAAGAATTCCGGTCTTGATGACTATCTTGATGAACTTGGTATTACTCATGAGTTATCTGCTCCTTATACTCCTCAGCAAAATGGCGTCGTGGAGCGCAAGAACAGAACTCTTGTTGAGATGGCTCGCACTATGCTTGATGAATACAAAACGCATCATCGTTTTTGGATTGATGCAATTGATACTGCGTGCCACATCATCAACAGAGTATATCTTCACAAATTCATCAAGAAGACGGACTATGAACTCCTCACTAACAAGAAACCCAATGTGATTTATTTCAAAGTCTTCGGTGCTAAATGTTGGATTAGAGATCCTCACCACAATTCTAAATTTGCACCGAAAGCACATGAAGGTTTTATGCTTGGTTACGAAAAGGACTCGCACACCTACAGAGTCTTCAACATTGCTCTTCACAAGATTGTTGAAACTGTAGATGTGCGGTTCGATGAAACTAATGGCTCGCAAAGAGAGCACCTACCTTCTGTGTTAGATGAACCAGCACCTGAGGATTCTATCAAGTTCAAGGCAACTGAGGATGTCATTCCTACTGAAGAATTTGCTGAAGAATTCATTCCAGTACGCGAAGAACGTCGAGCTGACACACCTGAAGATAATGCTAAAGACAATGGTGCTGAGGAAAATGATCAAATACCTCAACGACAACCAGCTCATCCTCGCGTTGCAAAAGAAGTACAAGTTGACAAGATCATCGATGACATTGAAGCGCCAGGTCCTCTCACACGCTCAAAAGCTTCACATCTATCTAACTTTTGTGGGCACTATGCTTTTGTCTCTATCACAAAGCCCACTAAGGTAGATGAAGCATTTTTGGAGCCGGAGTGGATTCAGGCTATGCAAGAAGAATTACATCAGTTCGAGCTCAACAATGTCTGGGAACTGGTCAAACGTCCAGATCCTCGCAAGCATAATATCATTGGCACAAAGTGGATCTACCGCAACAAGCAAGATGAAAATGGCCTTGTGGTAAGGAATAAGGCACGACTGGTAGCTCAAGGCTACACACAGGTTGAAGGAATTGATTTCGATGAAACTTTTGCACCTGTTGCTAGACTTGAGGCTATTCGCATATTACTTGCCTATGCTAATCATCATGATATCATCTTATATCAAATGGATGTGAAAAGTGCATTCCTCAATGGTAAGCTTGAGGAAGAAGTATATGTTGCTCAACCCCCAGGTTTTGAAGATCCAAAGAATCCTGACAAAGTCTTCAGACTTAATAAGGCCCTCTATGGCCTCAAGCAAGCCCCTCGGGCGTGGTATGATACATTGAAGGAATTCTTCGTGAAGAATGGCTTCACACCCGGTTCACTCGACCCTACTCTCTTTACTAAATCTTATGATGGTGAACTGTTTGTGTGCCAAATATATGTTGATGATATTATCTTTGCCTGTACTGACCAACGTTATAGTGATGAATTTGCCTATAGGATGAGTGAAGAATATCTAATGTCTATGATGGGAGAGTTTAAATTCTTCTTAGGTCTTCAAATTTGTCAACGACGCAATGGCATATTCATATCTCAGGAGAAATACCTCAAAGATGTACTGAGGAAATTCGGCATGCAAGATTGCAAAGGCGTCAAAATTCCTATGCCCACAAAAGGCCATCTATGCACTGATGAAAATGGTATTGACTTCGATCACAAGGTATACCGTTCCATGATTGGTTCTTTATTGTACTTATGTGCATCTAGGCCAGATATAATGCTTAGTGTTCGCATGTGTGCCCGATTTCAAGCTGCACCGAAGGAATCACACCATAAGGTTGTGAAGCATATTCTTCGAGGGAGAAGAAACCATGAGGGGAGGGGAGGGGAGGGGGAGGGGAGGGGAGGGGAGGGGAGGGGAGGAGGGAGGAGGGAGGAGGTAGGAGGAGGTCGCCGCAGAGGAGGAAAGAAGGGAAGATGAAATGAAGAGAGGAGGAGAGGACCAGCCATATATACGGCATACTAATGGCGCACCGCGGGCAGGTGCGCCATTAGTAAATTTTTTTATTTTTTTGATTTATTTTGAATTTTGAAGGCGGGAAGATACTAATGGCGCACCATGGTCAGGTGCGCCATTAGTAATTTTTTTTATTTTTTGCTTTATTTTGAATTTTGAAGGCGGGAAGATACTAATGGCGCACCATGGGCAGGTGCGCCATTAGTAAGTTTGAATTTTTTTGATTTTTTTTGCCTCTCTAGATCTTAAAAGCCCCGTATCTTTTTTTCTGTTAGGTTTTTGAGGAGTTTGAATTTGGATGTAACTTTTTGAGTAGATGATTTTTCATATAAAAAACTTTTTCATCCGAGTTAGTATGCAAAAGTTATGCCCATTTTTACAAATTCTTGCGAGATTTTGCAAATGAAGTCAAAATTCATATTTGCAAATTTTCCCAACAACTAGGCCACATATCACATGGGAAACTTATTTTCTTTTATTTTTTTGACATTTTTATCATTTTGTTTTATTTTTTTTTAAACTGAAAAGGCGATCCACCCGGGGGGGGGGGGGGGGCATTCGGTGGAAGTGGTGGCCAAGGTTACTAATGGCGCACCGTGGCATGGTGCGCCATTACTAGTTTAACTAGTAATGGCGCACCACACACACGGTGCGCCATTAGTATGTTTGGACAGGCGCACTAGTTCAAAAAAAAAATTGGTACTAATGGCGCACCGTAGGCAGGGTGCGCCATTAGTAGTTTCAACACTAATGGCGCATCAGAAGGTGGTGCGCCATTAGTATATACTAATGGCGCACCACATGTCTGGTGCGCCATTAGTGCCATTTCCATCTATAGCCCTTTTCCTAGTAGTGTTCGATATCTAGCTCACACACCAACACTAGGATTATGGTATCCCAAGGGCTATGCTTTTGATCTCATTGGATATTCTGACTCTGACTATGCTGGTGATCGTGTGGACCGCAAGTCAACTTCTGGCACTTGTCATTTCCTCGGACGATCTTTGGTCTGTTGGTCCTCGAAGAAACAGAACTACGTATCACTGTCTACTGCGGAAGCTGAATACATTGCTGCTGGCTCTTGCTGTGCTCAACTGCTTTGGATGAAGAAAACACTCAAGGACTATGGCGTCAACGTGAAGAATGTGCCTCTCCTCTGCGACAATGAGAGTGCCATCAAGATTGCTCACAACCCAGTTCAGCACTCGAAGACAAAGCACATTCAGATTCGTCATCATTTTCTTCGTGATCATGTGTTGAAGGGCGACATCTCCATCGAGCACGTGAAGACTGAAGAACAGCTAGCTGATATCTTCACTAAGCCCTTGGATGAGAAGAGATTTAACAAGTTGCGGTGTGAGCTAAATATCTTAGAATCTTCGAATGTTCTTTTAAAAGGACCCACATCCTAACACTTATGCAAAATTGATGACTTAGATGTGCAATACATGAAGAAACGTTTTTCTTCAATCAATGAAGAATAACACTCTAAGTGTGAAGAAATTAATGAAGAATTTGATTCTCAGAGCCCTACGACAATTGTACGAGGTGTCTGAAATCATCATCCTTATACGGTGGGTCACACCACCACAAAAAGTTGAAAATCTTCAATTTGAGTTTTTTCCTCAATCTTGAAATTCTTCAGTTTCTCAAATTCTTCAACTTTGCAAAATCTTCACCGATTCCTTCGTTTTTGTTCATTGGCTATATATATATATATGGATTTATGTCCTCTACAGCATTCACTTATGGCTATTTCTTCAAGTTGTTTTTTTTGCTAAGTGAATGTGATCGGACCCTTCCCCCTCTATGCTATACTCAACCCAATCTATTCACAAATTCTTCATGTGCGTTCTATTTGAAACTCGTTCAAAATCGTCACTGTGTCCTGGTCAGCTGAAGAAATTGCGAACGAAACTTTAAAACAAATCTTATCCAAATTTTCGGTTTTGCCGCTCAAACTGTTCCGCATCCCATGATGCATTATTCTATTCACCCACGATCGTACACGATCTCCACTACACAGTACATGGGTGACATGTCGCGTGAAGGAGAAAGGGCAGGGGCACGTTCGTCCCAAATCTTCGGGCGAACAGTTTCTCACCGTGTCTATAAATACCCCTCTCCCCTTCCTCACTTCATTTACTCCGCTCGACCTCTCTCTCCCGCTCGAGCTCCTCAAACCCTAGCGCCGCCGCTACTCCATCATCGCCGGTGAGGAAGAGCTTCGCTGCCTCGACCTTGTCGCCATCGTACTCACGCCGACCGCGGAAATATTCACACCGCCGCCGCCGTAGCTGTCTTCCTCCGCCGAGTTAGGGCAAGGAAGATCTAACCTGACGAACTTCCCATCTGTTCTTCTCAGTTCGTCGTGTTCTTCACTTCGGGTAATTAAAAGTTATTTTTATTACTCGCCTTGATTCTCAAGCTTTCCTGAAAATCTTTAAAGGTGTTTATTCTTCAAATCTTCACACATATGAACACCACACACATCATATGATCTTGAACTGTTTCTCTAAGCAATCATTTTCTTCAAGATTCCCTAATTGTGTGGATCTTCGATCTGTACAACTCTGGAACCTAAGACAAGAACGCTTAGTGAAATTCCTCAAGGTTCATCTGGTCAAATTCCTCAAAACTTGTTCTTTTCGAAAAACCTTCTCAGAACGCATATGACCTCTCCGAATTCCTCGCACCTGTACTCTGTTCACAGGTACTCATGTCTGCTGCTGAATCACTAGGTTCTCATCAACTTAACTCATTTGCAGCGTTCCTCGAAGAAAAACTGCATACTTCTTCAGAGAACTCAATTGTTCAAATTCCTCAACTGAAGAATATGGCAGACGGTAAGAAGCCGCAGAAAGGAGGAAAGAAACCTGAGGTTATGACTGCGTTTGAAATCCCTGAGGAAATTTATGCTGACTATTGCACACCTGATGAAGCAAAATTTGGCAAAGAAAACAAAAATCAGCGCAAGGTGCGCATTCAGAAGATTGAACGGAGATGGGCAAGGGAATGGAGGGAATACAGATATGTGACTCCAAAGTACATGAAGAAATTCGCCCTCAATCCTCCATGCCCAAGAGCTCCATTGGCACCTGGCCAAGTAGCTGACCCCACAAGCATCAAACGTGGTGAGGACTTTCCTGAAGAATGGGCTAAGCGCCAATCTAAATTGGCAAGACAAGCCAAGGAGGCAGTGAAGAAATTCAATGAGGATTCTGCCACTGCTACTGCTACTGAGGCCTCGGTTAAACCGAGGAAATCCATGCCAAAGAAGCCTGCTCGTAAGCCAAGTGCTTCACCAACAGCGCCCTCACGGCCAAGTTCCTCAGCAGCGCCCTCACGGCAAATTCCTCACACTGCTACAGCTCCACCAAAGTCATCAACAGCTCCTTCAAAGTCCTCAGCTCCTGTGCATCTAGCTACATGTCAAAGGACTGCTGGTTTCTCGATTGCCTCTGGTGTTTCAGCAAGTTCCTCAGCCGCACCAATTTCATCATCTGGCCCGACTCTGCTGAAGACCAAAGCAACAGCTGGACGAGGTCCTCGGCCAAGTCCAAAGAAGAAACAGGTCGCATTCCATGTGCCTTCTGATGATGAAGCTTCTGATGATGAACTTGCGGAAATCATCAGAGATCGCCAAGAAAGGGCCGCTAGAGCCAAAGGCACATCTGTGCCACTGCTGTTGGATCCGAGGAAAATCCTCGATTATATTGATCTCTGGCACAAGGATCCAAACACCCCAATGCCTGATTTTCATCTGACCCCTGGACAAAGTCATATGTTAACCCATTTCATCACTGAAGAGAAATGGAAGTTTGAAAAGGCAAGAGAGATTAAGAAAGCTCAATACAGGAAGGAGAAGTTCCTGAAGAAAAACGTTGTCCGAATGACACCTGAGGAACTTCTCAAGGTCCAGACTGAAATTCAAGACCTCAACAAAAACTTTGATGCCTACTATGCTGATTGGCAAGGAGCCAAAGTCAGATTCGTCAACCTGACGAAGAAATTCACCAATGTTGCTGCCCCAACGCAACATGAAATTCCTCACGCTGGAACCTCAGCTCATCCGACTGAAGAACATGCCAGCACCGCTGATGAAGTTTAGGCTGCTGATGAAAATGCCAGTTCCAGGGCTGATGATCCCATTCCAGCCGCTGAAGAAATTGCCAGGGCATCCACTAGTGGTGCGCCTGAAGAAACTGAACAAGTCAGGGCAACTGCATCAGTTGCGCCTGAAGAAATTCAACCAAATTCCTCAGCTCCTCCTGCGCCAACACCAACTCCAATTCTTCCATCTGCCTTTGATGTGAAGAAGACCAAGGCTGCAGAGCGAGCTGCAGTGAAGAAAAGGAAGGAACCAGCTGTGTCAAATTCTTCGGCTGCGAAGAAAATGAAGCCAATGACCAGCTCACTCGAAAATCCAATTGATGCTGTTCCGATTTCCTCCATGCCACCAAAGGACCTTGTTCCTTTTGGAGAAGACTATGAGATCCCAATTGGATCTGATGAAGAACATCATTCTGTTGCTTCGTCAGAGCAGATTGATGAAGAAATTGAAGTGGACGCAATCCCTTCAACGCTAGTCATTTCCTCACCTATGCCACAGTTCACAGCTGAAGAGGCTGGTGTTGAGGAAATTGAAGATGAAGATGTGTATATAGGGTGCACCACACCTGTGATGAACGATGACTTTTGGGAAAGTCAACATCCAAATTCTCCACTCTTCACCCCACTCCAACAGATACCTCAGTCCCCTGCACCAACTGTTCAAATGGGCTCTGAAGAAACTCATCCCACTTCATTTGTCCATGAAGAAATTCCAGCCACTAGTGTTGATGAACCTGTTGCTGCTGATCCTCAGACTGCACCTGTTGAGGAACAAGAAATTCCTCAGCCTGAAGAACCTGAGCTCGCGATTCCTGAGGTGGTGATGCAACTCACTGACACCCCTCTGCCAAAGCAAAAGAATCCATTCTCAAGCAAACAGAAGTTCAAGGCTGAAGATTTCTTTGCCGAGCACGTATTCTTCACTGATTATAATCCATATGATTCTGCTCGCATAAGGAAGAGGCGTTTCTGGACTGCCAGCCAAGCCAATTTCTATTCCTCAGTGCTCTTCAACAAAGACAAAGTCTTCGATCATGCACATATTCCTCATGGGGACATGGAGTCTCTGCCCGGCTTTGAGCCAGTCCTCAGTGTTCTTCACGATGCAGGACTTCTGAATTTCTGCATTGATATCTGTGACTGGAATGAAGAACTCATTCTTCAATTCTATGCAACTCTGCACATCACCGGAGACGCTGAAGACGTGAACTCATGGGTATTAGACTGGATGTCTGAAAACACTCACTACAAGGCACCAACAACTGAATTGCTTCGTGCTCTATCACTCAGCCCTCCACTTGATGATGCTCGTTGTATCTACAACGAACCAGAACTTTCAAATCACTATATGCAAGTGCTGATGAAGCCTTTGAAGCCAAGGCAGGCCCAACGAACCAAATTCCTCGTCAAAGAATTACTCTATGTGCCTCGGACTGTCTATCGAATTCTAACGAAGACAATGAGTCCCATCAAAGGCCAGAACTCAAATGATGAAGAAGTCGTTGGCATCATGAAGAATATGCTTTTCAACATCATTCATGGCGTTCCCGTCAACTTCCATGATTTCTTCATGAGGACTCTGGCCAATATTGCTATGTCACCATTCGAGCTGAAGCCCTATGCTCCTTGGATTATGAGATTCATCAGGGCAAGATCCTCACTGAATTACAAAGCTGACACTCTGAACCACGGTAGCTACTTGCCTCCCATTGAAGTCCTCAAACGGACAGTTTCATCAGCTGATGATAAAGGCAAGGCCGCTGCTGTGATCGATGAAGGCATTCGTCCATTGGATGGTCAATTTCGCAAGGCTGCATCTTACTCTACCAATGACGATTCCGCCACACATGACTCTGCCGCAAATACCTCAGCCAAGCAAAATCCTCAAGCCACAGCACCCAGGGTGATGACTGACCGTGAGGTACTCCTCAGTCTTCATCAGAAGGTTGATCGCAATCATAAATGGGTCAAGCGTCAGTTTGGTTCAATTCTTCACAACATGACCTCAACACACAATGCAGTGAAGAAAAACCAATACTACCTCCATGAAACCTTCAACCGCACCTGGGCTGTTCTCTCTCATGTCTACAGCGCTGCAGATCTGAAGAATATGGGTCTCAAGGAAGAATTTGACTGGTCTGCACCTCCACCGAAGAAATTCAAGAAGGTCAAAGTTCCTTCCTTGGTGGCCAGCTCTTATTCTTCATCGCGTGACACTGATGAGTATGAAGATTTGGACGACACTGCGGCAGGCCCTGCTACAACAAACAACCCCGACAACGCTGGCGCTCCTCCATCGACTTGAAATTCCTTAGGGGCGTTAGTCCTCAGTTTCAATCCTTTTGGTCATTTGATGACAAAGGGGGAGAAATCTGAGTTAGTCTTCAAGCGGGTCTATATTAAGGGCATTTTTTAAGTTACAACTCTCGTTCTTCTGAAACTTTTATTTGGATCGAGTTGTAATCTTAAACCCGATGGTGCGCTGATACTTTTGTTGCATTATGCTTTGCATGCTTATTCCTCATTAATGACATTGCACGCATGCTGAATCTCATCAGGCACCATATTTCATCATGCATTTCAAATTCTTCATATTATATATCAAATGCGTGTATGAATTACAATATATAGGGGGAGATCTCCATGATTCAACTCTTCAAATCTGCATTGCCTCAAAAGCAAATTCCTCACTATGCACATCTTCAGGGGGAGTTCTTCTATATCTTGCAATCAAATTCCTCAATATCAGTGTATACACTTCATATGTTTATCCCCGTTGAAAACTTAACCTATGTTGTCATCAATCACCAAAAAGGGGGAGATTGTAAGTGCATCTAGTGCCCCTTAGTGATTTTGGTGTATTGAAGACTTATAGGTTAAGGGACTAATGCGTTTGTGAGTGTACACAGGTCTATAAGTCTATGAGGAGTTTGATATCTACAGAGAAAGTCGACCCCTAAAAATGAAGTTCTTCAACTGAAGACTTTGATATTCTGAAGACTTTGAAAGTGAAGAAATTGGTGTGACCTTGAAGACTTGGTATTCATTTGTGGAACATGAAGCGTGAAGACTTTTGTTTTCGTAGTTTCATTTTCTCCTTCTTGAGTCATAGGAAACACCGTACTGTTAAAGGGGGTCGAGGAAATACTAAGGAAAAATTTCCATGTGATGCTCAACTCAAAATCCTACACCTACCAATCCCTTCGAGTGAAGCCTTTGGAAATCTCATACAGTTCAGTCACTTTCTTCAGTGACAGAGACGAAGTTCTTCTGGTCGCTGATGAATTTGTTCTGACTGAGGAGTTAGGAATTCAACAGTGCGAATTACCTACACAGTGAGGAACATGATAGCCCTGAGGAATTTGAGAGTCAAATTTTCGACCGTTGCTGTGCTGCGCGCCAGCTGTCCCAAAATATCTTATCCACCTAACGGTCATATCATTGAGGGGCATTTATGTCTTATCATGTCGGGCTGCTCCCTAGGCTATAAATAGCCGCCCCCTACAACCACTAGCTGGTTGGCTGCTCCAAGAGAACTTGACACTTGTCATTTGAGAGCAACCCATCCTCCGAGGACTTTGAGCGAAAATCATCAAGTGAGGAAAAACCCCAAACCCAAACACCTACAAACCCAAAGTGATTGAGCATCACTGAAGAGATTGATCCTGCGTGGATCCGACGCTTGTTACCTTTGAAGACTGTGCTTCTTCCAGACGGTTAGGCGTCAAGGTCTAGAGCATCCAAGAGGAATTGTGGATCGCCGAGTGACCAAGTCTGTGAAGGTTTGGAAGTCACCTGAAGACTTACCACGAGTGATTGGACGAGGTCTGCGTGAACTTAGTTCAAGGAGAATACGGTGAGGACTGGGTGTCCTGAGCTGCGTGCTCAGCGACTGGGTGTCTGGGACTGTGTGTCCTCGAGTTTAAATACTCAGCCGCCCCAACCAGACGTACAATTGAGACAACAGTTGGAACTTGTCTACCAAATCATTGTCTTAACCAACCTACTGGTTCTATTTCCTCAACCCTTTCATTTCCTCATTACTGTGTTGAGTGTTTGTTCATATCTGTGTTTGAAGACTTTAAATGAAGACTTTCTCAATTTCCTCAGTTCAATTTCTTCAGTCTGTTTGTCTTCATCTTGTGTTATCCTGTGATTACGCTTTCTGTACTCTGTGCTAGTCTTCATTTCATCATGATGACCTTGCGTGTATTCTGTTATGCTTACTTCTGAGTACTTATTCCGCTGCTAATAGTTCTTCGCTAAGGAATTTCCTCACCGGCAAATTCCTTAGTGAAGAATTCATAAAAATCGCCTATTCACCCCCCCTCTAGTCGACATACCGCACTTTCAGTAATTAACTCAGGATCGACATAGAATTCATAATCCTTATCAGTAATGCAGATAGGTGAACTAGCAAAAGCAGGGTCATATTTCATTCTAGCATTCAAAGACTTTTCATTCAGCTTAGCTAACAGTTTCTTAAGATCATATCTATCTTTGCAAGCAAAAAGGTCTCTAGCAGTTCCTTCATCCATAATATAACCCTCAGGCACAACAGGAAATTCATATCTAGGGGGAGAATCTTCATCATCACTTTCATTAATATCATCGGTTTCAATAATTTCATTCTCTCTAACCCTAGCAAGTTGTTCATCAAGAAATTCACCTAATGGCTCATTATTATCAAGCACAGAAGTAGTTTCATCATAAGCATCATGCATAGCAGAAGTCACATCATCAATAACATGCGACATATCAGAATCAATAGCAGGTCTAGGTGTCGAAAATTTACTCACAACAGAAGGTGTATCAAGTGCAAAGCTAGATGGCAATTCCTTACCTCCCCTCGTAGTTGAGGGAATTTTTTTGGTTCTTTCATCTTTCAAGTTCCTCATAGTGATCAGCAGATATAAATCCCAAGTGACTCAAAGAATAGAGCTATGCTTCCCGACAACGGCGCCAGAAAAAGGTCTTAATAACCCACAAGTATAGGGGACCACAAAAATTTTCGATGGTAGAGTATTCAACCCAAATTTATTGATTCGACACAAGGGGAGCCAAAGAATATTATCAAGTATTAGCAGCTAGCTGTCAATTCAACCACACCTGAAAGACTTAATATCTGCAGCAAAGTATTTAGTAGCAAAGTAATATGGAGGTAACGGTAACGGTGGCAAAAGTAACAGTAGCAATTTTGTAGTAATCGTAACAGTGGCAACGGAGAAGTAACTAAGCAAAGATCAATATGAAACAAGCTCGTAGGCAATGGATCAATGATGGATAATTATGTAGGATGCAATTCATCATGCAATAGTTATAACATAGGGTGACCCAGAACTAGCTCCAGTTCATCAATGTAATGTAGGCATGTATTCTGAATATAGTCATACGTGCTTATGGAAAAGAACTTGCATGACATCTTTTGTCCTACCCTCCCGTGGCAGAGGGGTCCTAATGGAAACTAAGGGATATTAAGGTCTCCTTTTAATAGAGTACCCGACCAAAGCATTAGCACTTAGTGAATACATGAACTCCTCAAACTATGGTCATCACCGGGAGTGGTCCCGGTTATTGTCACTTCAGGGTTGCCGGATCATAACATATAGTAGGTGACTATTGACTTGCAAGATATGATCAAGAACTCACATATATTCATGAAAACATAATAGGTTCATATCTGAAGTCATGGCACTTGGGCCCTAGCGACAAGCATTAAGCATGGCAAAGTCATAACAACATCAATCTTAGAACATAATGGATACAAGGGATCAAACCTTAACAAAACTAACTCGATTACATGGTAAATGTCATCCAACCCATCACCGTCAAAGCAAGCCTACGATGGGATTACTCACACACGGCGGTGAGCACCATGAAATTGGTGATGGAGGATGGTTGATGATGACGATGGCGACGGATTCCCCTCTTCGGAGCCCCGAACGGACTCCAGATCAGCCCCCCCGAGGAAGATTAGGGCTTGGCGGCGGCTCCATACCGTAAAATGCGATGAATCCTTCTCCCTGATTTTTTTCTCCCCGAACATGAATATATGGGGTTGGAGTTGAGGTCGGTGGAGGTCCAGGGGGCCACGAGGCAGGGGGCGCGCCCCAGGGGGTGGGCGCGCCTTGCACCCTCGTGGACAGGGTGTGGGCCCCCTTACGTTGATCTTTTCACCAATATTTTTTATTAATTTTAAAACTTGACTCCGTGGATTTCCAGGTCATTCCGAGAACTTTTATTTTTGCACAAAAATAACACCATGGCAGTTTTGCTGAAAACAACGTCAGTCTGGGTTAGTTCCATTCAACATGCAAGTTAGAGTCCAAAACAAGGGCAAAAGTGTTTGGAAAAGTAGATACGTTGGATAAGTATCATCTTCCTAGCATTTGATCAATAAAATGTAGAGGTAAATGATATTTTCTAGTAGCTTTGTTTAATTTGTGAAAATCAATTACCATCCTATAGCCTGTAACAATTCTTTGAGAGATCAATTCATTCTTATCATTAGGGACAACAGTAATACCTCCCTTCTTAGGGACACAATGAACGAGACTTACCCATCTACTATCAGCAATAGGATAAATTATACCTGCCTCCAGAAGCTTTAGTATTTCATTTCTCACCACTTCTTTCATCTTAGGATTTAACCATCATTGATGATCAACAACTGGTTTAGCATCAGGCACCAAATTAATTGTGTGCTGACATAGAGTGGGACTAATGCCCTTAAGATCATCAAAAGTATATCCAATAGCAGCACAGTGCTGATTCAGAGTTTTCAATAATTTCTTTTCTTCATGCTCTAAAAAGGTTAGCACTAATAATAACAGCATATATCTTCTTTTCATCAACATAAGCATATTTCAAAGTGTTAGGTAATTTTTCAGCTCAAACATGGGATCACCCTTGGGTGGAGGAGGATCCGCAAGGATTTAAACACGCAAATTGTGTTTCAAAATAGGCCCTTGATTAAAGAGTATTTCTTCTAATTCCTTTCTTTCATTCATAAACATACCATTTTCATGGTCTAGCAAATATTGCTCTAAAGGATTAGTAGGAGGCACGGCAATAGAAGCAAGACCAATAATTTCATCCTTACTAGGCATTTCTTTATCAAGGGGTTGTCTATGAAATTTAGAAAAATTAAAATCATGAGACATATCCCCTAAACCGACAGTAACAATATCTTTCTCAGAGTCTATCTTAGCATTAACAGTGTTCAAGAAAGGTATACCAAATATAATGGGACAAAAATGATCTTGTGGGGAACCAAGAACAAGAAAATTAGTAGGATATTTTATTTTCCCACACAAGACTTCAACATCTCTAACAATCCTAATTGGTGAAATAGTATCTGTATTGGCAAGCTTAATAATAACATCAATATCTTCTATCTCAGTATGTAAAATAGCATTCATAATTTCTTGATATAAGGTAAAAGGAATTGCACTCACACTAGCACCCACATTACATAAGCCATGATAACAATGATCTCCTATTTTAACAGAAACAACTGGCATGCCAACAACAGGTCTATGTTTATCTTTAATATCGGGTTTAGCAATCCTAGCAGCTTCATCACAGAACTAAATAGCATGCCCATCAATATTATCGACCAATAGATCTTTAACCATAGAATACTAGGTTCAACTTTAATTTGTTCACAGGGTGTAGATGTTCTAGTATAACTCTTACGAACCACAGTTGAAGATTTAGCATGTTCCTTTATCCTAACAGAAAAGGTGGTTTCTCAATATAAGCAGTGGGAACAATAGGATCAACATTATAAGTAATAGTTTCTTATTCAACTTTACTAGGTTCCACTACTTTAACTTAAATGGGAGGATGATATTTAAACCACTTCTCCTTAGTGGGATCAACATGAGTAGCAAAAGATTCATAGAAAGAAGCTACTACCTCCGAGTCAAGTCCATATTTAGTGCTAAAATCATGAAAGGCATCGGTATCCATAAAAGATTTAACACAATCAAACCTAAGGTTTATATCTGACTCACTACCTTCGTCGGGTTCCCAATCTTCAAAGTTGCATTTAATTCTTTCTAATAAATCCCATTTGAATTCAATAGTCTTCTTCATAAAAGAACCAGTACAAGAAGTATTGAGCATGGATTGATCATTACGAGAAAGCCGAGCATAAAAGTTTTGAATAATAATTTCTCTTGAGAGCTCATGATTGGGGCATGAATATAAAATTGACTTAAGCCTACCCCAAGCTTGAGCAATCCTTTCTCCTTCACAAGGCCAAAAATTATATATATAATTCCGATCACGATGAACCAGATGCATAGGATAAAACTTGTGATGCAATTCCAATTTCAATCAGTTGTAGTTCAAAGATCCAATATCATCACATAGCCTAAACCATGTCAATGCCTTTCCCTTCAAAGATAAAGGGAATACCTCCTTCCTGACCACATCCTTGGGCAAACCTGCAAGCTTAAATAATCCACATAGATTAGGTGCATATCAGGATGTAATGTTCCATCTCCTGCATAAGGATTAGCTAGCAGTTTCTCTATCATACCCGAAGGAATTTCCAGTAGGTTTAGTAGGTTGAGGGGCAACTCTTCACTCTTCCGGTAGGAGTGAAGATACCCTGAACAAACCCCTCAAAGGATTATTTTCCATAGTAACAAGAGACAATAAATTTCAGCACACTATATAAATGTTTGCTTACCAAATTCCACTTACCAAAGGCGCTTCACTCCCCGGCAATGGTGCCAAAAAAGAGTCTTGATGACCGACAAGTATAGGGGATCTATCGTAGTCCTTTTGATAAGTACGAGTGTCAAACCAAACAAGGAGCAGAAGGAAATGACAAGCGGTTTTTAGCAAGGTATTCTCTGCAAGCACTGGAATTATCGGTAACAGATAGTTGTGTGATAAGATAATTCGTAATGGGTAACAAGTAACTAAGGTGCGGCAAGGTGGCCCAATCCTTTTTGTAGCAAGGGACAAGCCTGGACGAACTCTTATATAAAGCAAAGCGCTCCCGAGGACACATGGGAATTACTGTCAAGCTAGTTTTCATCATGCTCATATGATTCGCGTTCGTTAATTTTATAATTTAATATGTGGGTGGACTGGTGCTTGGGTGTTGTCCTTAATTGGACAAGCCTCCCACTTATGATTAACCTCTCTCGCACGCATCCGCAACTACGAAAGAATAATTAAGATAAATCTAACCATAGCATGAAACATATGGATCCAAATCAGCCCCTTACGAAGATACGCATAAACTAGGGTTTAAGCTTCTGTTACTCTAGCAACCCATCATCTGCTTATTACTTTCCAATGCCTTCCCCTAGGCCCAAACAATGGTGAAGTGCCATGTATTCGACGTTCACAAAACACCACTAGAGGAGAGATAACATACATCGCATCAAAATATCGAACGAATACCAAATTCACATGATTACATATAACAAGACTTCTCCCATGTCCTCAGGAACAAATGCAACTACTCACAAAGAATATTCATGTTCATAATCAGAGGAGTATTAATTACCACTAGTAAATGCACACGTGCAACGCACGTCAATATTTAGGAAATATATTAATTACACGCGGATATTAGGTTTGCTAGTATTTGTGTGTTAATCTTGTGATTAGTGCAATATTTGGTATGATATTAATTGCATGTTAAACGTGTTTAGCGCTCGTCATTGGAGCAGTCTAGGTCGTTGGATTGACTTAATTTGATGGCCAAGATCAATTGGATCTGCCCCTTTGGGTCTTTTTATATTGGTATAGATTAAGGATTTGAACATATGATCTACCACAGAATAAACCAACTAGCATCAACTACAAGGAGTGATCAACACTACTAGCAACCCACAGGTACCAATCTGAGGTTATGAGACAGAGATCGGATACAAGAGATGAAATAGGGTTTGAGAGGACATGGTGCTAGTGAAGATGTTGATGGAGATTGACCCCCTCTCGATGAGAGGATTGTGATGATGTCCATAGCTTTGATTCCCCCCTCCCAGAGGGAAGTTTCCCTGGCGGAACAGCTCCTTCGGAGCCCTAGATTGGTTCTGCCCAAGTTCCGCCTCGAGACGGCGGCGCTTCGTCCCGAAAGCTTCCTTCTTATTTTTTCTAGGTTAAAACACACCATATAGCAGAAGATGGGCACCGGAGGCCTGATAGAGGGCCCACAAGGCACGGGGGGGGGGTGCCCAGGGGGTAGGGCACGACCTCCACCCTGGTGGATGGCCGGTGGCCCCTCTTTGGTGCTTTCTTCTCCCAATATTTTTTATTAATTCCAAAATGACTCTCTGAGAAGTTTCAGGACATTTGGAGTTGTGTACAATACGTCTCTAATATTTTCTCCTTTTCCAACCTAGAATTCCAGCTGTCGGCATTGTCCCTCTTCATGTAAACATTGTAAAATAAGAGAGAAAAGGCATAAGTATTGTGCTAGAATGTGTAATAACATCCCATAATGCAATAAATATTGATATAAAATCATGATGCAAAATGGATGTATCATCCAGCAAGACATCGAGGTAGTGGATGAGTTCTGTCAACACGACAACATGGTGATGGTGATGGTGAAGTGATCTCCGCAGGGCTTCGCATAAGCACTACAAAAATATGACCGGGGGTGTAAACGATGGAGGGGGCGCCGCACATGGCTAGGCAATTGTCTGGGGTGTGCTAGCCCCCCCCCCCATATATATATAGGTCGGAGGGAGGGAGGAGCAGCCATAGGTGCCGCCCAAGTAGGAGGAATCCTACTTGGAGTCCCTCCCAAGCCGCGCCCCCTGTCGTATATAACCGAGGGAGAAGGAAAGAGGGGGGAGGGAAGGAAGTGGGAATCCTAATCCACACCTTCCTTTCCCTTCTCCCATTTCCTTCCCCTCCTTAGGCCAGCCCATATTGGGGGGGGGGCACCAACCCCTTGTGGCTGGTGTGTTTCCCCTCGTAGCCCATAAGGCCCATATCTTTTGCCGGGGGTGTGATACGTCTCCAATGTATCCATAATTTTTTATTGTTCCATGCTATTATATTATCTATTCTGGATGTTTTATATGCATTTATATGCCATTTTATATTATTTTTGGGACTAACCTATTAACCTAGAGCCCAGTGCCAGTTTTCTGTTTTTTGCCTGTTTTAGAGTTTCACAGAAAAGGAATACCAAATGGAGTCCAAACGAAATGAAACTTTTGCGATGATCTTTCTTGGACCAGTAGCAAACCAGGAGACTTGAAGATGAAGTCGGAGACGCGACGAGGCGGCCACGAGGGTGGAGGGCATGCCTAGGGGGGTATGGTGCACCCCCCTACCTCGTGGGCCCCTCAGAGCTCTCCTGACCTAAGTCTTTCGCCCATATATACTCTTACACCCCAAAACCATCAGGGGGAGCCATGAAAACACTTTCACACCGCCGCAACCTTCTGTACCCGTGAGATCCCATCTAGAGGCCTTTTCCGGCGTCCTGTCGGAGGGGGATTCGATCACGGAGGGCTTCTACATCAACACCATTGCCCTTCCTATGAAGGGTGAGTAGTTTACCACAGACCTACGAGTCCATAGCTATTAGCTAGATGGCCTCTTCTCTCTCTTTGATTCTCAATACCATGTTCTCCTCGATGTTCTTGGAGTTCTATTCGATGTAATATTCTTTTGCGTGTGTTAGACGAGATCCAATGAATTGTTGATTTATGATCGGATTATCTATGAGTATCATTTGAGTCTTCTCTGAATTCTTATATGCATGATTTGATATCTTTGCAAGTCTCTTCGAATTATCGGTTTAGTTTGGCCTACTAGATTGGTTTTTCTTACAATGGGAGAAGTGCTTAGCTTTGGGTTCAATCTTGCGGTGTCTTTTTCCAGTGACAGTAGGGGCAGCAAGGCACGTATTGTATTGTTGCCATCGAGGATAAAAAGATGGGGTTTTCATCATATTGCTCGAGTTAATTCCTCTACATCATGTCATCTTACATCATGCGTTACTCTATTCTTTATGAACTTAATACCCTAAATGCAGGCAGGAGTCGGTCGATGTGTGGAGTAATAGTAGTAGATGCAAAATCGTTTCGGTCTACTTGACACGGACGTGATGCCTATGTTCATGATCATTGACTTAGATATCATCATAATTATGCGCTCTTCTATCAATTGCTCGGCAGTAATTTGTTCACCCACTGTATTATTTGCTATCTTGAGAGAAGCCACTAGTGAAATCTATGGCCCTCGGGTCTCTTTTCCATCATATAAGTTCTATTTTCCATCATACTAGTTTCCGATCTACTATTTTGCAATCTTTTACTTTCCAATCTATAAACCAAAAATACCAAAAATATTTACTTTACCGTTTATCTATCTCTATCAGATCTCACTTTTGCAAGTAACCGTGAAGGGATTGACAACGCCTTTATCGCGTTGGGTGCAAGTTGTTGATTGTTTGTGCAGGTATTCGGTGACTTGTGTGTTTTCTCCTACTATATTGATACCTTGGTTCTCAAACTGAAGGAAATACTTACTCTACTTTGCTGCATCACCCTTTCCTCTTCAAGGGGAAAACCAACGCAAGCTCAAGAAGTAGTAGGAAGAATTTCTGGCACCGTTGCCGGGGAGATCTACGTCAAGTCAAGCCATACCAAGTACCCATCATAAACTCTCCTGTCTTGTATTACATTATGCACCATTCGCCTCTCATTTTCCTCTCCCCCACCTCAAAAACTATTTTCAAAAGTATTTGCCTTTTATTTGCCATCTTTCCGTTCGATCTTTTTTTTGCTTGTGTTACCATGTGCCTTCCTTTTGCTTGCATCCTCGCTTGCTAAAAGTTTATGGATCCTCATCCACTTGCTAATCTTTTTAAGAGATCCAATTATGATGAACCAACTCCTAGTGATTTGAGTGCACTAGATTATCTTTATGGAGTTTTGCTTGAAATTTGTAAATCTGAAAATTGTGATGAAATTTATGAGGAGATTCACGATAGCTCCTTGAATAAAAAGCATGATTTTAATGCTTTTACTATAAATTCTATTGATGTCAGTTATGCTAATATATGCAAAACCCTAATCTTGGGGATGTTGGTTTTGCTATGCCCACTATTTGTTGCAATGATCATGATTGGGGTGATTCTTCTTATGATCTTGAAAATTTATTTAAGACCCATGATGAATATGAGATTGATAATAATTTTTGCAATAATATTGAAAGTGGGTTTGGAAGAGTGTCAACTTTAGATCCCACATATTTGGAGAATGTTAAACCTTATGATTTTTTTGATAAAAGTGGGTTTGGAGAGGTCATGACTTTAGTTAATGTTAATCCCACTATTTCGAAAGAGTGTCAACTTTGCATCATGTGGATCATGTTGAGAATATGTTATGTGATAGCTATATTGTTGAATTTGCTTATGATCCTACATGTAATATTATCAGAGAGGAAAATATGGTTGTAGAAATTTTCATGTTACTAAATTACCTCTCTTCATGTTGAGATTGCTATCGTCTCTTTCTTCTTCCTTGCATATGCTAGTTTTTGCTTGCCTTTAATAATTTGTTTGATTATAAAATGCCTATGCATAGGAACTAGGTTAGACTTAGATGTGTTTGTCACGTGTTTTATGAGGCTCCCTTTGGGCTTCAATTCTTGTCTTTCATATGAGCATCATTGAAATCTCAATGCTTAGCTAAGGGCATTAAACAATAGCGCTTGTTGGGAGGCAACCCAATTTTATTTTAGTTCTTTTCTTTTTGTTCCTGTTTTGATTTGAATTCATCTAGCCTCTGGTTAGATGTGGTTTTGTGTTTTAATTAGTGTTTGCCCAAGTAGGACCTTTGGGATAGCCTACGGTAATAGTTGATTTGATCTTGCTGAAAAACAGAAACTTTGCACGCACAAAAATAATTTTCTTAAATCACAGAAACGTGATTTTAAGTTGATTATTTTTGCATAATATTAATAAACAAATTGCTTAGGAATTTCTAATTTCTCAGGATTTTCGGAGTTACAGAAGTATCCGAAATATCCAGATTGCTACAGACTGTTCTGTTTTTGACAGATTCTGTTTTTTGCGTGTTGTTTACTTATTTTGATGAATCTATGGGTAGTATCGGGGGGCATGAACCATGGAAAAGTTGGAATGCAGTATATATTACGCCAATATAAATAAGGAATGAGTTTGCAACAGTAACTTAAAGTGGTGATTTATTTTGTTATACTAACGGAGCTCATGAGATTTTTCGTTGAGTTTTGTGTTGTGAAGTTTTCAAGTTTTGTGTAATGATTTGATGGACTATGGAATAAGGAGTGGAAAGATCCTAATCTTGGGGATGCCCAAGGCACACCAAGGTAATATTCAAGTACAACCAATAGCCTAAGCTTGGGGATGCCCCGGAAGGCATCCCCTCTTTCGTCTTCATCCATCGGTAACTCTACTTGAGGCTATATTTTTATTCACCACATGATATGTGTTTTGCTTGGAGCATCTTGTATGATTTGAGTTTTTGCTTTTTAATTTTCCACAATCATCCTTGATGTACACACCTTTTGGGAGAGACACGCATGAATCGTGATTTATTAGAGTACTCTATGTGCTTCACTTATATCTTTGGAGCTGGGCAATATTGCTCTAGTGCTCCACTTATATATTTTTAGAGCACGGCGGTGACTTTATTTTATAGAAATTTATGAACTCTCATGCTTCATTTATATTATTTTGAGAGTCTTTTAGAACAGCATGGTAATTTTCTTTGGTTATAAACTTGGTCATAATATGATAGGCATTCAAGATGTATATAATAAAAACTTTCATATAAAGTGCGTTGAATACTATGAGAAGTTTGATTCTTTATGATTGTTTTGAGATATGAAGATGGTGATATTAGAGTCATGCTAGTGGAGTAATTGTGAATTTGAGAAATACTTGTGTTAAGGTTTATGAGTTCCGTAGCATGCACGTATGGTGAACCGTTGCGTAACGAAGTTGGAGCATGAAGTATTTATTGATTGTCTTCCTTATGAGTGGCGGTCGGGGACGAGCGATGGTCTTCTCCTACCAATCTATCCCCCTAGGAGCATGTGCGTAGTACTTTGTTCAATGACTAATAGATTTTTGCAATAAGTATGTGAGTTTTTTGACTAATGTTGAGTCCATGGATTATACGCACTCTCACCCTTCCACCATTGCTAGCCTCTCTTATGCAGCGCAAATTTTGCCGCTACCATAAACCCACCATATACCTTCCTCAAAACAGCCACCATACCTACCTATTATGGCATTTCCATAGCCATTCCGAGATATATTGCCATGCAACTTTCCACCATTCCGTTTATTATGACACGCTTCATCATTGTCATATTGCTTTGCATGATCATGTAGTTGACATAGTATTTGTGGCAAAGCCATCTTTCATAATTCTTTCATGTATGTCACTCTTGATTCATTGCACATCCATGTATGCCGCCGGAGGCATTCACATAGAGTCATATTTTGTTCTAAGCATTGAGTTGTAATTTTTTGAGTTTTAAGTAAATAGAAGTGTGATGATCATCATTATTAGAGCAATGTACCATGTGAGGAAATAAAAAATAATAATTTGAAAAAAGAGGCCAAATAAGCCAAGAAAAAAAGAGAAGAAAAAAAAGAAAAAGAAAAGAAAAAATGAGAAAGAAAAAAATGAGAGAAAAAGAGAGAAGGGGCAAGCTTACTATCCTTTTTCCACACTTGTGCTTCAAAGTAGCACCATGATCTTCATGATAGAGAGTCTCCTATTTTGTAAATTTCATATACTAGTCGGAATTTTTCGTTATAGAACTTGGCTTCTATATTCCAATGATGGGTGACGGTGTCCTGGACTAGGGGGTACTCACCACGTCGTCTCCCGATCAGTTGGCTTGGGCCGATGATCCCCATGGTCGTATACTCATGGGCCAGTCCGAACAGTTGCCGCATATAAGGAAGATTCCACAAGACTTGGCGATCAAGAAAAGGACTCCTCCACCACCGGCGTATTCGGTTACGACTCTTGTTATCCTAGGCCTCTAGTGCATTATATAAACCGAGGCCAGGCTAGTCGATAGATATACAACAACAATCATACCATAGGCTAGCTTCTAGGGTTTACCCTCCTTGATCTCGTGGTAGATCCACTCTTGTAAACATCCACAATATCAATATCAATCAAGCAGGACGTAGGGTTTTACCTCCATCAAGAGGGCCCGAACCTGGGTAAAACATCGTGTCCCTTGTCTCCTGTTACCATTGATCCTAAGACGCACTGCTTGGGACCCCCTACCCGAGATCCGCCGGTTTTGACACCGACATTGGTGCTTTCATTGTGAGTTCCGTTGTGTGATCGACGAAAGGATCAATGGCTCGACTGCAGGTCAACTGCGACGTCGGCTTCTTCGTCATCAGCTCGACTGGTCACCTTGGCTTGACCAAGGACTGCGGCCTACCTCCGATCGTCATGTTTGGATGAAGGCCTTCATCAACACCAACTCCGATCTCTATCAAGATCATGGAGGAGTCATCAATGGAGCTCGGGGGCTCAACGTTAACATTGCCCTCAAGCGACCGTGCTGTTTTTCTGGATAGCAAACTTGCATCCGCTGCCACCGCCTCCTCGAGTGTCCCTTAAACGATTACTTCGGTGGAATTATGCAGAATTAAGTCTAAAACAATCCTGCAAAAATTTTGTCGAGTTCCGATGGAGGAATCTCCGGCAACCTCCGATATACCGGAGCCCTGTTGAATCTGGACGAGAATCCGGACGAGTTTATGGCGTGATATCCAGCATCTAGCTCGGATGTCCTTTGGAGGATCCAACCGTTGATTCACTGAGGAATTCCCATATCTACCACCTGCCAAAAATTCAGCTCGATCCGACCGTCCAAACTCCGGGAAACTTCCGATTAGTGCATCACTTTTTGGATCTATTTTCTGCGCGAGAACGAATCCGACCCGAATTCATCTTCTTTATGAACGGGATCTCGGACATCCTTTTTGAAGGAAGTTTTCATATGGGGTGTTGTGTTTTATTCTCAAACACATCCCAGTAGTATTAAAAGTATTCTTGCAATACGAACTTCACCGTCGCGCCGGTGTCAAACTAGCCCGACAACATCACTCCACGGCGGCCGACCTGCGTTAGACACGTCGTCGCTTTGTTGAGCCGAGCTCAATTTCTTCGGATCATCATCTCGGCCAGCCGAACAATAGTTCGGCATCGCGAAGGATAAATCATCACCAACGTCGCCGCCCCACGGATTACACGGAGCGAGCACACCTGCATCGCCACACGGTCACTTCATCAAGCCGGCATCGACCGCGTCACGACCTGCATCGGCAGGGCCGCACTATTGCTTCTTCAAGCTGGTGTCCATCATGCCGACCTACTTCGACATCTCGGCTGGACCGGGGGCTTCGCCATCTCTTCATCAACCTACTCCGGACACTTCGGCGTCACTAGCCGACCAGGCAATGGGTGCGCGGATCAAGTCCCAATTTTGGGAATCATCTTCCTTCGGATTGCTACAACAAATAAACCAGGTGCTATTAATCCTAGTATTTCTTTTTGCTTGTTTGGGTTAATTTTTCCCAAGGAATTATTACTCTGATTTGTCCATCATATGTACACAGGTCTATCAAATGGTGGCTGCATTATCGACGGTCGCATGATGGTTCGGTCAGTTTCTGTACATAGTCCGGCGAACGCCGCATCCGGAACTCGGACCGACCTGTGAATCCAGGCTTTGCCACGCCTTTATTGCGTTACGCCGATGACCTACATCGACATCGACTTCGGCGCCAGGCCATATTTATTTTATTACTCACTTTGCATAAATTATTTATTATGCAACGATGTTTTTTTTACTATCATCTCTGGTTTGCACTATTTTTTGTGCACAGGAAAATGATCCAGCCAGACTATATCCTTTGACGTCACCTCGGCTGGACGGGGGGCTTCGTCAACACTTCATTACCCCATGCCAGGGACTTCGGCATCACTCTGCCGTCCTGCATTGACCATGCTATGTCACCACTTCACAGTGGCGAGCTCTTTGCTCCGCCACCTCGGGACCGGCTTGGGGGATGGAACCTTGTCCCGCATCAAGCTCGGACCGCATCGTCAATACCGAACACATTAACCAGCTAAGTTGCCTTCATGCTCAAAGTTTTAAAATTTCTAACTTGTGTTCGGTTCGACCAAGCATTATACTTTCTCGGAAAAAAGTTGCTTGTAAAAATCTTCCTTGTCGAAACTTTGTTCGCACACACTTGATGCGCTACCCGCGCTCATTATACCTGGGGGCTTCTTTAACAGAAGCTTATTAATTCGGGCTTTATGCCCAACACATGTGTCACTCTTCCGCATGTACCTTTTATTCACCATTATATGCATCGATATGACTTAAGTTTTGGCCAAGTTGGGTTGCCTGGCTCATGTGCTTACCCCTACGTTCCCGATTGTTCGGCTAGGTGGTAAAGGGAGCACCTCTGCGATTGTTACTGCCGGGTCAGCCGGATGTGTACCTCAGACTGGGTGAAGCCGAAAGCTAGCATTCTTAAGGGAATACTCGGTCGGTGAACTAAAAGATGATTTCTTACCTATTTATTTACCTGCCCCCAAATGTTTTTCTGCTCTTTTCGCAGTCCGGACATGCACTTTAGGGCATGCCTCCCAGGGAAAGGAACCCCTAACGGAACTATTCTCCCTGGAAGATGTTTCTTACTAACCATGTAATATAACATAACTAGTTGGGCACTTGTCTGATAAAGCACTAATGACCCCTACGCCTGGTCTCCACGCATGCCCCAGTTTTTATAACCGCGAGGGTATTCAGACACACTCCGGACTATTGGGTCCAAAGGTTGAAGCGAAAAGGTCCGCTATGACAAACGATCTACAATCCGGCTAGAAGGCATTCTACATGTCACCTTACATTATCAACTTTTACCCAAGTCAATTGGGGGCTCTTAAATTTATATGAGCCGTTTTATGATAAGTGTTTTTCTTCTTAGTCATTGCAAAGTTTTTATTATTATTTATCACTCCTTCGACACAAGTGTGCGGTCACTAGCCGGGGAGCCTAATTTCTCTCTCAAAGAAGCCGTAGGCTGACCCGCTTGAAGTTTTGAGATAGGATGTGTCATGTTAAAGCACGGCAGAAGCACCTTTTTCTAAAGTCCAATTTTTGGATTGGCACCGAAAACTTGATCTAGTTCGGACATTAATCTTTTGAATAAGTTTTTTGGCTTTTCGAGCCCATGGCACTTTTAAACTATCTGTGTGTTTTCAGCACAAGTCTCGCAGTGCAACGCCGGACACCTTTTGAGATTCGGCAAAAACATTCTCGGATATTGCTATATATGCATCAGTTTCGAATTGTGTCTTCGGTCAATAGTTGGGTTGCCCGGCTCCCGCGCTTGCCTCCTACGTTCCGCTTTGTTCGGCTAGGTGTGCAAAGGGAGAACCACTGCGATTGTGCTTCCAGCTTGCATGGTCAAGCACCTCAGTGGAGAAAGCCGAAAATTGACTGTCACAATAGGTGTAAACTGGTCAGTGATCCGATGACTATATTAAACAACGGGCCATTCATAACAATGGCCGAAGTGTTTACGGCTTGACCTCGACTGTCGCCGAACACTACCGGGGGCTATTAACTGGCCTCCCAAACTAAATCCTCGATATTTTGCTCTTACATTGGAGCTGAGGTTTCATGCTCATGCTTAGCATGACAACCCAAACAAAGGAACCGATAGCGGGACTATTTTCTTTGGAAGACATTTCTTCTGTTAAACAGTAATATAACATGTCTCTCCGCGTACCTTTGTTTATAAAACCGTATGGCCAGATTGCCTTGTTTGTTGTAAATCTTTGCCCTCATAAAGGCTTTATAAAGTAAGACAAACACTCCTCGGCTATTGGCCGAGGAGGTGGAAGCCAATGGTCGGTCAATAAAGTTTTGTACAATGCGGATCCGAGCATTAATGACGTAAAGTACTTGGATACATAGAGTCATTACACATAATTTGTGATTTTACTATGGATATCCATCCTTAATTCAGCCTCCCGTGCCCGCATTAAGGCTCGGGGGCTACTGGGCTTCGGGCTTATTATTTACAAATATTAAAGGGGCACATCAATCCCCTAATCTGGTGTTGCCACCCGACCAGTGTCTCGGGGGCTACTGCATTGCCTGTTCTATGCAAAAAATTTTAAGCGCAATACAGTTTCCGAGGAGATTTTGATCCTCAGGTTGGTCGGCCGCACCCAATCCGAGTCTCGAGGACTGAGCACGCTGATTTTTGCGTCCCGAAGTATTCTGCCGAGCTAGGACTTGATCCTCAGACTGATTTTGCAAATCAACCTGAGTCTCAGCGGCTACGGAGATCAGCGGTCTTATGTCATCCTTCATGTGCATCTCGGGTTTTAGACCGATACCCACCTTGAGGGCTACTGGCACCAATCAAAAATATTGACAAAAATCGGTCCACATTCGGGGTGGTGCACCACCTCAGAAGCAGTCCGGCGTAAAGCTTGGGCGCTAGTGGCTGGCTCCATAGAGGGAACTTCCGGCATTAAGCTCGGCTAAACTCCTTCAAACGTCTTTGAACCAAGGTGATTTACCACACCTCGGATACAGTCCGGCGTTGGAGTTCGGATACATAGTCCGGCGTTGGAGCTCGGATACATAGTTCGGCGTTGGAGCTCGGATACCGTCCGGCGTTGGAGCTCGGATACATAGTCCGGTGTTAGAGCTGGGAAGCAGTCCGGCATTGGTGCTCGGCTGCAAAAGATACCTCGAATGCAGTCCGGCATTGGAGCTCGGACGCAAGAGGATGTTGCCGCCCGAGAACAACTTCAAACCCGAGGTGTGGCATAAAAATAACAAGGCATTGATAAAGGCCGGAAACTTAAAGGGGCTCCTTGGATACCCAACGTATAAACTCGTCGAATGCATTTCAGCGATCCTCAAGATCGAAGATGAGAAGATTTGTTGAACCAGTTTTCAAGACCGACGACCGAAGATGAAGAACAGTTCGGAAGAATCGAGGAGCGTCCCCAACTTGAAGACCGGTTCAGGGGGCTACTGACGGTGTCCTGGACTAGGGGGTACTCACCACGTCGTCTCCCGATCAGTTGGATTGGGTCGAGGATCCCCATGGCCGTATACTCATGGGCCAGTCCGGACAGTTGCCGCATACAAGGAAGATTCCACAAGACTTGGCGATCAAGAAAAGGACTCCTCCCCCACCGGCGTATTCGGCTAGGACTCTTGTTATCCTAGGCCTCTGGTGCATTATATAAACCGAGGCCAGGCTAGTCGATAGATATACAACAACAATCATACCATAGGCTAGCTTCTAGGGTTTAGCCTCCTTGATCTCGTGGTAGATCCACTCTTGTAAACATCCACAATATCAATATCAATCACGCAGGACGTAGGGTTTTACCTCCATCAAGAGGGCCCGAACCTGGGTAAAACATCGTGTCCCTTGTCTCCTCTTACCATTGATCCTAAGACGCGCTGCTTGGGACCCCCTACCCGAGATCCGCCGGTTTTGACACCGACAATGGGCTTCCTCAAATGCCCTAGGTCTTCATGAGCAAGCAAGTTGGAAGCACAACCAGTTAGTTTCTTTTTTGAGCTCTCATATACTTATAGCTCTAGTGCATCCGTTGCATGGCAATCCCTACTCACTCACATCGATATCTATTCATGGGCATCTCCATAGCCCATTGATACGCCTAGTTGATGTGAGACTATCTCCCTCTTTTTGTCTTCTCCACAACCACCATATTCTCTTCCACCATAGTGCTATATCCATGGCTCACGCACATGTATTGCGTGAAAGTTGAAAAGGTTTGAGAACATCAAAGTATGAAACAATTGCTTGGCTTGTCATCGGGGTTGTGCATGATTTGAGTATTTTGTGTAATGAAGATGGAGCATAGCTATATTATATGATTTTGTAGGGATAAGCTTTCTTTGGCCATGTTATTTTGAGGAGACATAATTGCCATGTTAGTATGCTTGAAGTATTATTGTTTTTATGTCAATATTAAACTTTTGTTTTGAATCTTTCGGATATGAACATTCATGCCACAATAAAGATAATGACATGGATAAATATGTTAGGTAGCATTCCACATCAAAAATTCTGTTTTTATCATTTACCTACTCGAGGACGAGCAGGAATTAAGCTTGGGGATGCTTGATACGTCTCCAACGTATCTATAATTTTTGATTGTTCCATGCTAATATATTATCTATTTTGGATGTTTTATATGCATTTATATGCTATTTTATATTAATTTTGGGGCTAACCTATTAACCTAGAGCCCAGTGCCAGTTTTCTGTTTTTTGCCCGTTTTAGAGTTCCGCAGAAAAGGAATACCAAATGGAGTCCAAATGGAATGAAACTTTCGCGATGATCTTTCTTGGACCAGAAGCAAACCAAGAGACTTGGAGATGAGGTCAGAAACGCAACAAGATGGCCATGAGGGTGGAGGGCGTGCCCAGGGGGGTATGGTGCGCCCCCTACCTCGTGGGCCCCTGGGAGCTCTCCTGGCCTAATTCTTTTGCCCATATATACGCTTATACCCCAAAACCATCAGGGGAGCCACGAAAACACTTTTCCAGCGCCGCAACCTTCTGTACCCGTGAGATCCCTTCTAGGGGCCTTTTATGGCGTCTTGCCGGAGGGGATTCGATCATGGAGGGCGTTTACATCTACATCATTGCCCTTACGATGAAGCGTGAGTAGTTTACTACAGACCTACGGGTCCATAACTAGTAGCTAGATGGCTGCTTCTCTCTCTTCGATACTCAATACCATGTTCTCCTCGATGTTCTTGGAGAACTATTCGATGTAATATTCTTTTGCGGTGTGTTTGCCGAGATCTAATGAATTGTGGGTTTGTGATCAGATTATCTATGAATATTATTTGAGTCTTCTCTGAATTTTTATATGCATGATTTGATATCTTTGCAAGTCTCTTCGAATAATCGGTTTAGTCTGGCCTACTAGATTGATTTTTCTTGCAATGGGATAAGTGCTTAGCTTTGGGTTCAATCTTGCGGTGTCCTTTCCCAGTGACAGTAGGGGCAGCAAGGCACATATTGTATTGTTGCCATCGAGGATAAAAAGATGGGGTTTTCATTATATTGCTTGAGTTAATTCCTCTACATCATGTCATATTACTTAATGCGTTACTCTATTCTTTATGAACTTAATACCCTAAATGCAGGCAGGAGTCGGTCGATGTGTGGAGTAATAGTAGTAGATGCAGAATCGTTTCGGTCTACTTGACACAGACGTGATGCCTATGTTCATGATCATTGACTTAGATATCATCATTATTATGCATTCTTCTATCAATTGCCCGGTAGTAATTTGTTCACCCACCGTATTATTTGCTATCTTGGGAGAAGCCACTAGTGAAACCTATGGCCCCCGGGTCTCTTTTCCATCATATAAGTTATATTTTCCATCATACTAGTTTCTGATCTACTATTTTGCAATCTTTTACTTTTGATCTATAAACCAAAAATACCAAAAATATTTACTTTACCGTTTATCTATATCATATCTCACTTTTGCAAGAAACCATGAAGGGATTGACAACCCATTTATCGCGTTGGGTGCAAGTTGTTGATTGTTTGTGCAGGTATTCAGTGACTTGTGCGCTGTCTCCTACTAGATTGATACCTTGGTTCTCAAACTGAGGGAAATACTTACTCTACTTTGCTGCATCACCCTTTCCTCTTCAAGGGAAAAACCAACGCAAGCTCAAGAAGTAGCAGGGTGCCCGGAACCCCTTCCGGTGACCCGATAAGTACCCGATACCCCCCGAAACACTTCCGGTGTCTGAATACTATTGTGGTTGGTTCACCCACCGTAGTTTCATTAGTTTGCAACCAGGAAAACACAATAGTATTGACCCTGCCGCCGGTTACCCTCCAAACTAGGAAAACACAATAGTACCCGATACCCCTCGGGAGAAGGGAGCTTCCTGGTTGCAAACCCTGCCGCCGGTCACCCACCGCAACCGCGCCGACCTCACCGACTCGGCAGCTGGACCTGCGTACTTCACCATGCCGCTAGATAGGTCGCACCCTCATCTGAAATCACTTTATTTAGGCGTCAGTTGTCTGAATTTTTATTCTGGGCCAATCGATTCCCCATGGGAAGTAGCACCCCTCGAGGCGGCGGAGCTCCTAGGCTGCCGGTTGGCTGGTGTCTAACGTAAGGGTCCGGGGCCGGAAGTTCACCGCGGAAGCAGTGCTTAGATGGCTATATTTTAGAGTTGCGTGGGTTGAAGGTACTGCCGCCGCCGGATCTGGATGACGGGGAGTCTTTGTGCATTGGCCCGGGGGCGGCGCAACCACGGCAGTGCAGTGGGGCGGGGAGCAGGGTTTTGGATGGGGCCACGGACGGCGGAGGCAGGCTGCTCTACCGTTGGTCGCTGGCTCTTCGGGGAAGATTCCGAACAATGTCAGCCAGGAGGCACAAGACGGCCATCAAGCCATCCGGCGTAGATCGGACAGTACCAAAATAAAATAAAATCGTGTGACCCCAATTTAGTCTTCAGTCAACAGACGTGTGACCACTCTCGTACCTTGTTGTTGATCTCTTAGTGTATTTCTTCGGATCAAAGAGATATGTCGTTCTTAACTTTATGCGTTATCTGCATCTTTAGACACACCATCTTCCGACTCACCGCAGCTGCTCCAACAAGGGAAGCATACACCAGAAGGGAGCTACAGTCCCCACTCAACAGTTTGCTACATCGAATGCGCGTGCCCGACATGGATAGCCACAGCAACTGCAGGGACATCGACAAGTCAGCACATGATGCTCACTCCTATGGATGGCAGCCAGATAGGTTGTACCCTCATCTTACTTGTGTGCAACATTTATGGCTTTGTTATTCATCTAAGCACGGAAAATAGATCATCACATTTCACTGTATATTCATGCTGATCTCTTACGGGTCTTGTTCAGGAGTTCAGGCTGTTCCATAGTTGAGCTAAGACACTTGTTCTTTAGGTAACGTTGTTCCATAGTTATCATCCATCAGCCAATGCTATCCCACAGGCTGGTGATTATAGTATTATACCACTTCTAGTATTACCTATGTTGTTCTTTAATACTTTTGTGTGCCATCTAGTTAATCTCGAGTACAAACGATACATATTCTGTAGCTTTCATCTGTGTTCTCCCTTTAGTTTATGAGACCTGTTGCTGCTAGTTAACCCCAGTCCTACTATTTATGTCGTCTCCTACAGGCACTCATTTACATAAATCTAACTACTAGTTGTCTTCCATGCATGTCAGATATAATTGCACACACTGATATATCCACAAGAACCTCATGGAGCAATGTAAAGGCCAATAAACTTGATGTCAATGATACCCAATATGATGGAACATGTAAAGGCAGTTCTTCAGAAGACTTGCAGAAAGATGATGAATCCTCTTCACCCCACAAGGTCCTTGCTCTAACTTGCCCTGTGATATGGGTACAACATGCATATAATGTCCTGGAGTGTATCTACTCTGTTGCAATGCCATGTGCTTAGCATGCTGATCATGTAAATATGTCATGCCTTCCTGTTTTTCAGTACCTATTCCATTCATGATAACATGTTTTCAAATTCAAGTACTATCGTTCTACTCTATCGCAATGCCATCTGCTTAATTTGGACATCATGCTTCTGAATATCTTATGCATTGTTATTCATGAGTATGTACTTCATCTGCCTACCATACCATGTTTTTTTACATTGAAGTGTTGTTCTAGTGCTCTGTTGCAATGCCATCTTATTTTCCCAATCATACACATGTATGTTGCCTTGGTTATTTCTGTACATATTCCGCTAGCATACAGTTTTACATTCAACTAGTTTTTTTTGTTGTGTTGTCCTCTCGTATCCCTAGCTCTTACACCATACTCCCTCCGTCCGGATTACATGTTGCCGAAATGGATAAAAAAGGATGTATCTAGAACTGAAATACGCATAGACCCATCCATTTTTTTCGGATGGAGGGAATACATGTCAATATGTCATGCCTTTCTATTCTTAAGTACCTATTCCATCTCTCTGTTGTCGCATGTTTTATAATTAAAGCACCATTCTTCTATACAAGGCAAGCAAGGGGAAGACGACTATGTTAGAATCTGAAGTGTTACAAACAAGGCCTTTGCAAAAGATCCAAACGCCAGGAGATAATAAACCAACTCCAGTTTTTATAGATACTGCTCTAGCACAGAGAAACCCAAGAACTACTGATAATAAGCAGATTCCAGTGGCCAAAGAACTAGTCCGCTCCAGTCGAGCAAAAATATGTCAACTCAATTCTAAGAAGCGTGTGCGTATCCTTGCATCATGAAATTTTATAGCATGCTGATCATATTTTATACATGTTTCTTACCCATCTCTCTTTTAGAAAATAAGCTTAACAGATAGAAGAATTTCTGCAATGGTATCATTTGTGAGGAAAGATTCTTGCAGGAATTCTCTATGCTCCAATGTAGATGTAAGTACCTGTTGTATATCACTATATTTTTACATCAGCATGTATTTTGTTAATCAGCGTGAATCCAACCTTTATCTAATCTAAATTTAGTTGTAGAAAAATGTATGATTAAAGGCCACAATGTTGATTTTTGTAAGGAAAACTGCCTGTTAGTTTTGCATCCTGACCTGCATGAGTGTACTATCTCATATCAGTGGGTTTGAATACTTTGGTTCTGCAGTGGGTTTTTCAGTGTTTTTTTACTGTGTTGTCTTGTCATATCCCTAGCTCTTACATCATACTCCCTCCATCCGGATTAAATGTCGCAGAAATGGATAAAACTGGATGTATCTAGAACTGAAATACGCCTAGACCCGTCCATTTATTTCCGGATGGAGGGAATACATGTCAATATGTCATGCCTTTCTATTCTTCGGTACCTATTCCATCTCTGCTGTAGCATGTTTTATAACTGAATCACCATTCTTCTATATAAGGCATGCAAGGGGAAGACGGCTCTGTTAGAATCTGAAGGGTTACAAACCAGGTCTTTGCAAAAGATCCAAACGCCAGGAGATAATAAACAAAATCCATTTTTCATAGATACTGCTCCAGCACAGAGAAACCTAACTCCCACTGATAATAAGCAGATTCCAGTGGCCAAAGAACTAGTCAGCTCCAGTCCAGCAAAAGAATGTCAACTCCATTCTAAGAAGCGTGTGTGTATCCTCGCATCATGAAATTTTATAGCGTTCTGATCATATTTTCTACATGTTTCTTACCCATCTCTCTTTTAGAAAATAAGGTTAAACGATAGAAGACTTCCTCCATTGGGATCGTATTCGAGGAAAATATAACGCGAGAATTCTCTGTGCTCCAATGCTGATGTAAGTACCTGTTGTATATCACTATATTTTTACATCAACATGTATTTTGTTAATCGGCCTGAATCTAACCTTTATCTGATCTAAAATTAGTTGTAGCAAAATTAAAGGCACCAATGTTGATTTTTGTAAGGAAAACTGCCAGGTAGTTTTGCATACTGAGCTGCATGAATGTACTATCTCATATCACGCACATTACTGAATTGTAGTGCTTCTCTGGTTGCCCATTCATTCATTGTGTCAATGTTGCTTTCATACTACCTTACCTGGCTGATGATAGCTGTGCCATATTGTGTTAGTTTGGTGTAGGCGACTGCCCAACGTTCGTTGTGTCAATGTTGCTTTCCTATTATCTGACTTGGCCAATGATAGCAATGCTAGTGTGTTAATTTTGTGCAGGCTGCTGAAGATAAAAAGACAAACTCTGAAAACTGCAAGGCAACCCCATTGTTTCTTTCCAGTAAATCTAGGCCAGGTAATATGGAAATAACTCATGATTAATCTATTTGGCTCCCATCCTAATTTATGTTATGATGCAGTGGTCGAGACACTCTCCACTATCAATAATACAAGCCTGCCAAAATCGCCATCTGAATCTGTTCAGTATCCTCTGTCTCGAATGCAATGGAATAAATGTATGTTTGTGAACCAATTAATGGCTGAAGCAATGATGGAAATGGTGGATGAATCAGAGGTGCAGAGTCGTGCGACACAACAACTAATCAATGTTTTCAGAGAGAGTGTAGCAAAGCAAAAAGAACTTGCCCACATGCTTATGGGTGTCATATGTGCTGAGGTTGCAGATTGTGATGTTGTAGATGGTTAGGTTCTGCTCATTTATTTGCACTGGCATCAATCTTTGATTGCCTAGTGGATGTAATTTCCTATAATATATGCTGGATGTGCAATGTTATTCCCTGTATGCCGTACCTTTGCAAGATTGGTTTTGGTCCTGTGCATAATTGCTCGTCGTAATGGGCTCAAATTATCTAATTTGGCCTAAAGACATGTACGAACTTTAGTGGGTCGATTAAGTTAATGGGCCGTTACTAGGCCGAAAGTTAATGGTCGGCCCTCTTACCTCCCGGGTCGTTAACAGGCCGACATCAAAGCAGGCAACAGGTGGCCCCAGTTTATTTCACGGGCCGTTAACAGGCCGTTACTAAGTTTGGGCTACATATGGCCCAACTATACTGTAGGCTTTTAGCAGTCCGAAAGAGACAGCGGGCTTGTACTGGACCATGAAGACCATGGGCCGCTAAGAGGATGAAAGTCAGATCGTATTGTAAATGGCCCAACTGTGTTGTGGGCCTTTAGCAGGCCGAAAGGGAAACCGGGCTGGTATTGGACCATGAAGGGCATGGGCCCTTAAAGGTCCAAAACTAAGGTCCGACTACAAATGGCCCAACTCATTTATGGTCCGTTAATAGGCCGAAAGTCACACAGGGCCGGGAATTGGCCCAACACTTAAAAGGGTAGCTAAAAGGCCAAAACTTAGGTCCGACTGAAAATGGCCCAACTGATTTATGGGCCGTCAACAGGCTGAAAGTGACACCGGGCCAAAAAATTGGCCCAGCACTTAAATGGACCGCTAAAAGGCCGAAACTTAGGTCCGACAACAAATGGCCCATTAGATTTATGGGTCGTCAACAGGCTGAAAGACACACCGGGCCGGAAACTAGCCCAACATTTAAATGGGTCGCTAAAAGGCCGAAAGATGTACATCCTGAAAATTGGCCCATCCATTAAACGGGCCGTTAGCAGGCCGAAATTTCATCGGGCTGATATTGAGCCTAGATATATAGCGGGTTGTTAACGGGCTCAAACTGACGATGGGCTGCAATGGTGTCAAATCTTTAACGGGCCCTTGACGGGTCGAATTTTCTCATCTCGTATGGGCTGTGGGCTTAAATGGACCTGACACAAGTAGGCCTTATATGGGCTGGCCTGCTAATTTTTACTGGGTCGGCCTTTTCACAGGAATGGGCCTCTGTTGGGCCGTGCCACGTGTCGACGTACCATAGGCGTCTTCCGTCCAATGAGTGGATGACATCTGTCCCAACGGTGAGCCGACACGTGTTTCCTCCAGCCAATGATGATTTTACACGTGGAAAATCCCCATTGGTCGGGGATGTTAACGGGTTATCGGATCCAAAACCCAACCCGATAGCTTAACGGTGTTCCGTTATGGTGGATGCCATGTGTCGGTCACCCTTGACGAAAGCACTTCTGTGACGCGCGATTTATCGTCATGGAAGTGGACACTTCTGTGATCATAATTTTGGTAATGTCATGGAACATTTCTACGACAGCACAGGTATGACTATCTTGATTCTGTCATAAATTTGTCATGGATGTACATGCATGACAAAAAACGCGACCTACTGTGACAAACACGTATCATCATGGAAGTGTATTTTTTTTGTAGTGCCCTTGGGTTCGGCGAACACGTCGACGAAGTCCGTTAGCACACTCTGCACACTTGGGGAGATTTTGCTTGTAGACGGCTCGGGTGCATGAGGCAGGTCCAGCACGGCCATGTACCAAATGTCGTTGTCGGCTTGCCATTTGCGCAACTGCTCGGTCTCGATCTCCTCCACCTGCTCGTGCTGCTTCGGTCAAACACATTGCAGGGTGATCATGTCGCCGTGGTAATCGAAGGCCAGCGTCTTGTTGAGCCAGTGGCAACTCATGGGACTGAACTGCTCCAGCCAGTCCATGCCGAGCACGCCGTCGTATCCACCCAGCTCCAGTTGACGCATGTCGGTGGTGAAGGTGTGGCCCTGAATCCACCAGTTCAGCCCTTGCACCATGCTGTTGCAGGTCATGCGCTCGCCATTAGCCACCCAGACTTCCACCGCGGGTATAGGAACCGTGGTGGCGTGCACGCGCTCGGCGAACACCATGGACACGAAGCTGTGCGTGCTCCTTGAGTCCACCAAAAGTAGCATGACCTGGTTTCCCATGAGTGCGCGCAGAGGAATAGTGCACGGCGACTCAGTGCCGGCGACCGCATGGGTGGAGAACACGCAGCACTCCGGCTCCGGGTCTTGATCTGTAGGTGCGTCAAGTAGGTCGAGAGCGTGCACGGCGTCGTCGCTCAGCACCTCCCCATAATCGCCGACCTGAATCGTAAGAAGTTGCGTGGCCTGCTTGCATCGGTGCTCGCGGGAGTAGCGATCGCCGCATTTGAAGCAGAGTCCGTTGGTGCAGCGATGTTCCCGCAGTTGTCGCTCGCGTGCCAGGTCATCGTTGGGAGCGGCCGCGCCGCTAGGTCGGGGCGCCCCCACTGCTCGAGGAGGAGGTTGTAGCGGCGGCGGTGGTGGTCGCCCAGCCGGAATGATCCGCGGTTGAGCAAGTTGCGTGCCGGCCTCTTCTTCGATGATCCGGGCCAGCACAGCTGCGCGCATGATGCTCGATGGCTCCTGAAGCCGAACCGCAGCCCGCAGATCATCGCGCAAGCCCAGCAGAAATTGTGTGATGAATAGCTTGGGGTTGAGCGATGCGTCGAGGGCGAGCAGATGATACATGTGGGTCTCGAACGCCGTTTTGTACTCCGCGACGGTGCCGGTTTGACGAAGCTGCAGCAGCTTATGCATCTCCGCCGCGAATTCGTCCGGAGCGAATTCGGTGATAATCACTGCGGTGAATTCCTCCCACGTTGGCGAGCGGTGCGTTTGTCGGTACGCCTGGTACCAGTGTGTGGCGTGGCCGTCGATGTAGAGCGACGCCGTGGTGACCCAGCTGTGTGGTGGGACGCGATAGAGGTCGAAGTAGGTGATGCAGCGGTCGATCCACAGGCTGGGCGCGTCATTGTGGAAGTGCGGAAAGTCGTGCTTCGGCGGCTTGACCGTGTACTCCTCGCGGTGCCCGGTGTCGCGGCCCGCCATGAACGCGTTCGTCTGCCCCACGCCTGCATACGACAGAGTGTGTTGCGTGGGGAGCAGCGGTGGGCCGTTGTTGGCGAGGCGTACGGCGGGGCCTGGAGGGCGCGATCCGCGGACGTGCTCCAGCGACATCACCGCGGAGGCTTGGGTGCCGCCTTCATGGTGGTCGGTGGTGTTGGGTTGGTGGCGCTCTGCGGTCGGCGAAGGCGGAAGCTTGCACTGTTGCTGCCGAACCTCATCGACGTCGGCTTGGGTGAGGTCCAGCTGCTTGCGGATGTGCGCTAGATCCGCGGAGACCTGCGTGTTGAACGCGATCTGGGCCTCGGGCTTCTTGTTGCTCGCCAGCGTGGTTTCGTCGAAGCGCTTCAAGAGCGCCTGCAGCATGGTTTTGAGCTCTCCCGTGGATTCCGAAATGGCTGTGATGATGTGACGCGTCTGAGCGGCGGGTTTGCTAGGCGGCGCCGTCGCCCTCGCTCCAAATCAGGCCAACCCCACTGGGGATTTCACGCGGATCTCGCCGGAGCAAGACCGCACCCACAGTGGTGGGTGTTACGGCATATCGAGAGGATGTGAGGGCAACTAAAATTTGGGTGGGCAGCAACCTAGCTCTGATTACCAACTGTCACGAACTCATCATCTTAGTTTGGGGATCGAAGGGAAGAAGGGGATGAGATCGAGACTTGGGGAAGAGGATTCTTTTCAAGGGAGGAGGAAGTACATTGTAGGTGAGAAGTTCAGAGTCTATTTCTACCACACACACACATTGGCACCTACTGGCTAAATAGCCGTGCCACACTTGGCCATACGCCTTACAGGTGGGTCCGTGCCCGCAGGCAGCGGGGCCCACTGAATCACACGTCCACCGCAGCAGCTCTGGGTGTTGCCGGTGTGACAGCCAGTACGCACACGGCGGCAAATCTATATCCATTACAAAGCTTGGCTTTTCACGTGAGTCGTCGCCCATTAACCAAGACCTGTGTTAGAAAAAGATGGACGGTGGCTTACCATCGTCCGTGAGAAAGACAAATATCTCCAGCCAGGATTGACGTCAGTCCGAGATGTTTTGGGTGATCGTTTTGTGATGCCTAGTTGAGTCGGTTTTCTTTGACCGGTCAGTGACCGGTCCGCCCGTCCGGACTATTGAGACCATTTAGATGCACCTTTTTTTGGGCACGAGAGCTTTCGCTATAAGTTGGTCATATTGCACAAGAACCTCCATTTTACATTGTCGGAACTGTGCATATCCATTCGAGGGCACCTTTTTTCTGTGCACGAGAGTCTTCTCTATAAGTTGGTCGTTGCACAAGAACCTCCATTTTACATTGTCCGAACCGTGCATCTCCATCTGAGGGCGCCCTTTTTGCGTGCATAAGAGCCTTCTCTATAAGTTGGTCATTGCACAAGAACCTTCATTTTACATTGTCGAAATCATGCATATCCATCTGAGGGCACCCTTTTTTGTGTGCATGAGAGCCTTCTCTATAAGTTGGTCGTTTCACAAGAACCTCCGTTTTACATTGTCAGCATCGTGCATATCCATCTAAGGGCACCTTTTTTTGTGCACGCGAGCCTTCTCTATAAGTTGGTCGTTGCACAAGAACCTCCGTTTTACATGGTCAGCATCGTGCATATCCACCCGAAGGCACCCTTTTTGTGCATGAGAACATTCTCTATAAGGTGGTCATTGCACCCACCGACACCATTCTCACCATGTGTAAGTTTTTTTGAGACGCATGCACACTAAATCAGATGTTGGGGGCAAGGGAGGATAGAGGGGGGAGAGGTAGAGAGACAGATAGAGACACACAGAGGGGGGCATAGATAGCTATATATACCATCACCGCTCACCTTACACAAGAACCTCCATTTACACACACACACACACACACACACACTGACACACACAGGGGGGATAGATAACTATATATACCATCACCGCTCACCTTACAGAAGGACCTCCATTTTACATTTGTCGAAACCATTCATAGGAGAACCTCCATTTTACATTTGTCGAAACCATTCATAGGCGCAGGGGGCGCCCTCTTGCATGCAAACATGAACCTTTCATATACAGCCTCTCTCTCTCTCTTCCTCTCTCTCTCTCTCTCTCTCTCTCTCCTTTGTGTGCGTTAGGTGCTAATGTTTTTGACATGATCACTGCCCTCGCCGAGCCGCTCCATTTGAATATCCACAAGGCGCTCCCACTAAATGTGTGTTGGTCTAGAGATAGACGGATTAAGCTATAATCTATGGCGGTTATGCTCACTTGAAATATAGGTTTATAGAGTTCACATTTCCCTTTTTCTTGCATTGTATCCATTGTGGGAGGTGGAGGGAGAGACCGATAGATACTCATATATCTTTTTGGTGAACAAAATGCATAGTGCACACGTCTTTGGGGTGGAGGCCACATCTTTACGGGTGAACGGGACCCCCCCCCCCTTCGACCACATCGACAGATCGCGTGGGAACCCTTTCTTAAGGAACTAGAACCCTTTCCATGTGAACCACATAGAGCTTGCCGCGCCTGCGCACTTCCATGACATGCGCCCGCGCCAACCGGGGCACTGCCGGCACCAGGATGCGGTGCGAGTCCAGATGCCAACCATGGGGTAGGTTGACATCTGGATAGGGCAGCGGTTGCCGGTACTGTTAGTGCCACTGCGCCTGGTGTAGTAGAATGTACAACCACTCCCCTTTACATTGGCGGCCTGCCATGTCGAGGAGGCAGCGGCACACGAGACGAGCTAGTGGGGGGTTGAGCTTCCCCTTGCCCTTTCTGAAAAAACCATGGCGAGCTAGGGTTTGTCTGTCGCTGGCAAGAGGGCAAGCTTGCCTACATGTGGAGGGGAGACAAAAGTGGATGAGCCCCCCTCCTCCCCCCCCCGGATGGGGTTTTTGTGGGGTCGAGGTAGGCCGGGCCGCCGGCCGGGCCGCCTCATATCCGCCCTACAATTTGAAACGGATATGAGCGGTGCCGATCAACCAGGGCATTTGAGGCCCATTTAAGAGCTCCGGTTGGATCGATTTTCTATGATCAATCACTGACCGGACGGCTTGGCTGGATGTTTGAGACGGATATAAGACACGTGACTATAATAGATGCTCTAACCTGACACACATGCATGATGCATGCGCATGCGCATGTACATGGCCTCAACGTTCGGGGTGCACACAAAACAATAACTGGCATCACCCAAAAAACCACACACGGGGTATTACACATCGTATCGTCCATGGTGTTTCAAAAGAGAAGCGTCATCGTGTTTTTTTCAACTCTAGACGCTACTTTTTTCAACTCTGCCGTGACACAGGCATGTTACAAGTCAAAAGGCATCCAACGCGTTGCTCACGCGCCTTCGTGTTGTATTTTCCCGCAACAGGTCCCAAGGTGCATGTATGCGTGCATTGTTTTTTTATGGTCCCCATGCTGTTTTGGTGCCATGATGGTCATCGGCTAATCTACTTCTCCCGTCGCGCTCCCCGTGCTGCTCAGCAGCAGCCCAGATTGTGAAGATGACTATGGCATGGGCCAGCATGGGAGGTAGGAGAATGGGGGCGTTGGGTCGGCTGTGTGCTCTCCCTTGTTTTGTTTTTTTTCTGATGAGGAACGGATACAGTATGAGAACGCGAGGGAATACATAATTGTTGTTATTTCTTTTGCAATGAAAATGGTCATGGTAGAGGAAAAATGCTCCAATCATTGGATGAGGAAGGAAGGTGCGCAGAGCACGGATGGGAGCAGGGAGGCGGAGCAGGTAAGCCTCGTCCGAGGCGATACACCACTGTTTTTCAATGTTGTCGAGAGTGAAGTTAATCCATTCTGTGAGATCCTTACGGTTTCACATCCTACCAAGTAGTTGCGCCTACAAAAACATGGGCGCTAGATTTTTTGTTCAGTTAGTACGAAAATCGCAAATACTCACACGCCCATATGTTCATTGTTCCATACCATGCCAAGGGCATTCCATGGATCGACATCGCCCAACCATACTCAACCGAAGGAATTATCATGGAAAGTTGCTTCACGGTCAGAGGGAACAACTTGTGCGGCGGGTCAACATATACTGTAAACAAAAACTAACATGCAGCAAAATATCTTACGTTAATAATCAAAGCGGCCGAAACCACTCAATACGTACCTGGTGTCCGCTTTTGTGGATCGCTGCAACACAGCCGGGCTGGACGAGCGGCGCGGCGGTAGTAATTCCATGTCCATATTGTTGTTTGCACAACTGAGGCAACGGAACGATATTTACTAAGCACACTCTTTTGGATGCATGCCACCTTCTTTAACTCGACAAAAATGACAGGATTTAAATGTCCGAACCAGCACGTCGTAGGCCCAGACTGTGCCGAACCTTTGTTCAGTTGGCTGTACGAAACTGGCAGTTTTTACATGCCCATCTAGCATTGCCATGGCTCAGAACATTTGGCAAATTACCACCATCAGCCAAGTCAAAAGATTGCCCGAAGTAGCCACTGGCGATGCGTGCTAGTTGAGAAAGGTGCAACTGCTTTTGTTCTGACTACGAACTAGAAAGTCAGACAGTAGGTTGCCATTTCCGGGCTACTACCCCAGAAAGGTGCGGCCTAGCATTCCTTGTTTGCCATGGCGAAATTCATAAAATGCTAAAATCAGAACCTTATCCACCTAAAGGTGCGGATCCCAAAGTGAAGGAACGGTTCTGATAGCAACCATCCAAACTAGTGTGGATAGCAAATCCATCCTTTCTCTCTCTCTCTCTCTCTCTCTATATATATATATATATATATATATATATATATAATATATATATATAGATAGATATAGATATATAGATATATAGATATATATCACAACATGAACTTCCCGAGTAACGCGCCTGACCTTCCCCGAGTACTAGGTTGAACTTCAGCTAAAATGTGTTCAAATGGGGCTTGCGATATACCATTGCAAAGCTATGGACACCAATATCATGACCCAAGTTAAATTTTTGGCAAAATGTAAGCGGTTTAAGAGCGGTTTTGAAAACCGGTTTTTCTTCATACAAAAAAGTGAATTGTATTTTCAATCGCATTTCTAAACCGTTTATTGGAATGAGTTAAATAATATAGCGTTGGAAAGCTGCTGCAAAACCGCTCCTTCGACATGTTGAAAGTTTTCTCTAATTCCCTACGGATAAAGAATAATTTTGAAAATCGTAAAATTTCGTAAACCGAACAGCCGAGTTTGTATTTTCAATGTAATTTCTAAACGGCTAATCTATTTGAGGCAAATGATATGCAATTGGAAAGCTTGTGAAAATGCGCTACTTTTTCATGTTAAAAGTTTTTTCTAGTTTGGAACGGTTTAAAAGTAATTTAGAAAACGGTACAAGTTCCACCGAGTTCGTATTTTCAAGCTAACTTTTTAACCCTATGTCCGAATGCAAAAAATGATACGGTGTTGCAAAGCTTGAGCTAATGCAAAACTTTTTCGTATATATTGTTTCTCCTAATTCCTTACAGTTTTAAGTCAAATTGGAAAATGGCTAAAAATGTATTTATGGCATAATTTCTACATACTTTATCGGAATGGGGCAAATAATATACCGCTAAAAAGCTACGGAAAATGTGAAAAAATTTCATGTTGATGGTTTTCTATGATTCCTAGCCGTTTTCAAGTAATTGCAAAAATGGCGAGATCATTTGTTCTGCCTTTATCGCAAAACTGATTCTTCGAAAATGCACCGCGTGAAGAACCTGAACTTCTCGGCGCGTGTACTTGAACTTCACTATGTTTTTAACGTGCTTTTTTTTGCTCGTATATCTCTATCCACTGCTCGTAGCTCCCCATCCACTCACCGGAATTGAGCAAGTGATAAACCAATGGAAAACTGCTGTAAACACACAATTTTCCCGTGTTGATCATTTTTTTCATACTCGCAACGATTTTAAAAGTTTTTCATCTGAAATTCATTCAGCATAGTAGTTGAACTTCCTGTTGTTTTCACGTTGAACTTCTGTGACGTATTCTTGTTTGTACACGCGCCTGAACTTCCCTCTGTACGAACCCGACCTTCGGGCTATCTTTGCAATCCTGGCTTCCCCCACGAATTATTCTGGTTAGTAGTGTTCTATATGATGTTAGTGTAATCTAGAAACGTTTTTTACCAACTAAATACCGGTTTTAAATAGAAATCTCGCCCGCTGGCAGATTTTGCTCTCGGGTCGTGATGAAATTGTGTTTTTTTCAATTTTACTACCTGAGTTGTTCGACCTGAACTTCCCCTAGTGTTAGGTTGAACTTCTGTCAACATTGCTCAAATGGGGCTTGCGATATACCATTGGAAAGCTATGGACACCAGTATCATGACCCAACTTAAAATTTTGGCAAAATGTAAGTGGTTTAAGAGCAGTTTTGAAAACCATTTTTTCTTCATACAAAAAACGTGAATCGTATTTTCGATCACATTTCTAAACCGTTTATCGGAACGAGGCAAATAATATGGTGTTGGAAAGCTACTGTAAAACCGCTCATTCCACATGCTGAAAGTTTTTCGTAATTCACTATGGTTAAAGAGTAATGTAGAAAATCGTAAAATTTCGCAAACCGAACAACCGAGTTCATATTTTCGTTGCAATTTCTAAACGCCTAATCCAATTGAGACAAATGATATGGCATTGGAAAGCTTATGAAAATGCGCTTTTTTCCCATGTTGAAAGTTGTTTCTAATTTTGAATGGTTTAAGAGTAATTTAGAAAACGGTACAAGTTCTACCAAGTTTGTATTTTCGATATATTTTTTTAATCATACATCTGAACGTAGCAAATAATATGGTGTTGGAAAGCCTGAACAAATGCAAAACTTTTTGGTATATATTGTTTCTCCAAATTAATTACGATTTTACGTTGATTTTGAAAATGACTAAAAACGTATTTTCGCCGTAATTTCTACAAACTTCATCGGAACGGGGCAAATAATATACTGTTGAAAAGCTACGAAAAATGCAAAACTTTTTCATGTTGATGGTTTTCTCTGAATCCCAGCCACTTTCAAGGAATTTCAGAAATGGCGAGATCACTTGTTCTAGCTTTATCGCGAAACAGATTCGTCGAAAATGCATCGCGTGAAGTACTTGAACTTCTGTGGCAGTTCTACCTGAACTTCATTCTGTTTTTCACGTGCTTTTTTTTGCTCGTAGCTGTTCATTCACTCACCGGAATTAAGCAAGTGATATACCGATGGAAAGCTGTTATAAACACGCAACTTTTCCGTGTTGATCATTTCTTCATATTCGCGACGGTTTTAAAAGTTTTTCTTGTGAAATTGATTTAGTGTAGTAGTTGAACTTTCTGCTGTTGTCACGTTGGACTTTTGTGACATATTTTTGTTTATAATTTTCCCATCCATTTTTGTCAGTGTTACACAAATCATATTCTTTTTATACATACCTCTCTCACAATAAATTTTTAAGTTTCTTCGACCGAGGACTTGAACTTACACAAATGATATTCCCGTCGTTTTGAAGTAAATTAGAAAATGACGAGATCATGATTTCTGCCTTCACCGTGAATGGAAATGCATTGCATGAAGTAGTTGAACTTCTCGGGCATGTCTGTTTGAACTTCACTCTAATTTTTGACGTGTTGTTTTTTGACGTGCTATTTTTTTGCACTGCGTGAAGTAGTTGAACTTCTTGGGCATGTCTGTTTGAACTTCACTTTGTTTCACTTTAATGTATTTTTTATATGAAATACACACCATGTAGTACGTGAACTTCCGGTTGTTATCACTTTGAACTTCTCTCTCGTTTGAGAGAATTATTTTGAAACACAAAAAACAACATATTTTTTATGTATTTTGGACATCTAAATACACGGTGACCTCTCTCACAAGAATTTTTGAACTTTCCCTCGCCGAGCACTTGAACTTCTAGAAACCATTTTTACGTTTATGAGATTGTTTTCAAAAGTGCAAAAAATGGTGTTGTGCTTTTTAGTTTTTGAAAAGGTAAATCCTAGGTTTTAATAAACTCTGAACTTCTGTGTTATTTCAATTTGAACTTCACCTTTTTAAATTTTGGGTAAAGAATTGTATTCAATTTTTATACGGAAAAAATCGAACATGGAAATACAAGGTGAATCTCTCTCGCAAGAATTTTAAACTTCCCCGGACAGAGCACTTGAACTTCTTTCAACAAACCTTTTAAGCTTTTAATTTTCTATACTTTTATTCTCATTTGAAATGCATTCCTTGCAGGAGTTGAACTTCTCGTTGTTTTCACCTTGAACTTCTGTCACGTATGTTTGTTCAACCTCTCTCACAAGAATTTTTGAACTTTCTCGGGGCCAAGCACTTGAACTTCTAGCAACAAAACTTTTAGCCTTTGTTTTTTCATTCTTTTTTAATAGGACTTCTTCATTTTGAACTTCTTCATTTCATTATTTAGCAATGAGAAAACATATAAGTTTTTTTAAGCTCCGAACTTCTCTCTTTTTTTTCTTTGAACTTCTTAAAAAAATATGGTTTTAAATAAGCAAACAATTTTCTAGGTTTCTAAATGTGAACTTCTAGGGTTTTTAACTTTCTAGGTTATTTCAAATTGAACTTCTAAGGATTTTCAATTTGAACTTCTACGATTTTTTGACCTTCTCGGTTATTCCAATTTTCTAGTTTTTTTATATCCATTTTTTATGAACTATTTTTGAACTGCTCTTTTATTTTGAGTTGGCCTTCTCTCTTATTTTTTAGAAATGAGGAAAATCTAACTTTTATAAAATTTGGCTATTTTTTAAAGCAAGAAAAATCCAAAAGTTTAATGAGCATCAAACTGCTCTGGTATTTTAATTTGACCTTCTTGGTTTTACTTTTTAGAAATAGGGGAAATCAATTTCTTTATATAGACACCAAACTAATGTGTTATTTATATTTGAACTTCTTAATTTTATATTTTATAAAAGGAAAATTTGATTAGTATTTTTTTCACAATGTAAATATGGTTTTCGTATGTTTCATTTCATTCTTTAGTAATGAGAAGAAATCTTAGTTTTTTTATAAACGTCGAACTGCTTTATTTTTGAATTTGGATTTTGACTTCTTGGTTCTATTGGTGAGTCGCGCGTGGTGGGATGCGGGACATGTGGTGGTGGCGCGCATCGGGGAGACAACGTCAGCGGAGACATAAAGAAAAATAGCTTCAACAAGTTAATTTTATTCCTATTTTAGAAAGGAGAAAAAACATTGATTTTGTACTCTGAGATGTTCCTTTTTTGTAGTGTGGAAAAGTTCCATCTTTTTTATGGTGAACTTTTTGTTGGTTGTTCCATTTTTTATATAGAAGAACTGTGCAAGTTTCACATGTTGAACTTCTGTCTTTTCTAATAAACACAACGAATTGCTAGAAATAATACAGACCATGTTTTACAAAAACTATCCAACTGTTGCTCAAAATCTTTTTAAAACATTCAACATTCAAAAGAGTACAATACTATCAAGATTCACAAGTTTAAAACAATTACTTGTAGATTCTTTTGTGTTTTTGACGCCTCAACATCATCTACAAAAAAGAAAGCGCTTTTTTCTTAGAGTATAACACATGTCCTTTCTTTCTGGAGTATTACACATGCTCTTTTTTCCACCACAAATGGTGTTTTCTACAGTAGTACACTATCCTCTCGCAAGCACATACCTCCTATGCATTCACAATCAAGCCACTCTTCGTCCTCTCACCACTTTTTTTTAGTTTTTGGTGTGCCCATACGGCGAGCACTCTAGCAGCACTTGTTAGTGGAGAAGGCTTGGATCAGAGATTGTGTCACAGGGGCGAGGCAATCTGCAGTCCAAATTCTCCAACAGCAGCAGGAATGATGGATAGAGGAATTGAGGAAGCAGCAAGCCTTTTGTTTTTTTTTCTGAAACTTTGTGATCAATCAACACGGAGATACGAACAAGGATAGAGTAGACGAATTTCTACCAGGAGAATTAGACATGGGATATCTTGAGAACACATGTGTTACGACCATGGCGAATGCACGGGGTGGACTCAAGAGAGGCTCTCACAGGAAGAGACCGGCGAGGCAGGCTACCTCGGCGCCGATGATGATGCATCAGGACACGAGGGGCGCGGGCAACGATCCACTCACCGGACGCCGGCTGTGCAGGAGCTCACCACTGCATTTTTTATGAACACTGAATCATATTTCTTCAGCTCATGCACTTTTGAACTGGCGTTGGTTGCAGAATCGAACCTCCATTGTAACAGTAGAAAGAATGGATTGAGCAGAGGTGAGCTGGTGGGAGGGCTAGTGCATCACCGCGGGGCCTGCATGCTAGTGGCCAAGGTTCGATCTGAAAGATGTCAGGGGCTGACGGCCGGGCGAACTTCTCTACCACCTCGCCATGGACCACCCCTGCTGGTAACCTGCTCCCGCGGTGCACCACTGGGTGATGCAGGATTCGCACGCGTGGAAGCGCGCGAGAAAATTGGCGCGGTGGAGGCTCAGCTGCGACGGCAGGCAGGAGGCTGGGCCATGGCAGCAGGGCTCCGGTGGGCAGGGAGCATCTTGGCGGCGGGTGGGGGTTGGTCACGGCAGCGCATGGGGTCCGGGTGGCAGCCGGATCCGAGGCCGGTTGCGGCGCAGCAGCCGGATCCTGGGGATGGTTGTGGCAGGGTGGCGACGGGACCATTGGACCATGGGCGGTGGCGCTCTGGGACGAAGGCGGGCCAACGGCGCTCTAGGGAAGAAGGGGCGGCCGGACCTGACGTGGGGCTGGATCCGCGCGTCGGCGGCGGGATCTTGCGTGGCGGCGGCGGTAGGTAGCTGGGGTCAGGCGATGGTTGGGTGTGCGAGGGGCACGGGGATGGGGATGGGGCTGCGCCCTATGGAAACGAGTCGGGGTAGTTCTAATTTGTTTTGCAGAGTTCGGCAACATCTGATCGCGTCTATATAGAGACGATCATGATCATAATAACTATTCTGATCCTAGGATCATAATAGTGCTACTCTCTCTATATATATATATATATATATATATATACACATCTCGGCCATTTCGAGACTCCTCGTCGTGTCTGTGATCTCATCCAGGACTCCGAACAACATTTGGTCACCAAATCACACAACTCATATAATACTATATCATCATCGAGTCTTAAGCGTGCGGACCCTACGGGTTTGAGAACTATGTAGACATGACCGAGACACCTCTTCGATCAACAACCAATAGCAGAACCTGGATGCCCATATTCGCTCCTATATATTCTACGAAGATATTTATCGGTCGAACCGTTATGTCCATATACGTAATTCCCTTTGTCCATCGCTATGTTACTTGTCCGAGATTCGATCGTGGATATTTTCATACCTAGTTCAATCTCATTACCGGCAAGTCTCTTTACTCGTTCCGCAATACATCACCTCATGACTAACTACTTAGTCGTTTGCTTGCAAGCTTATGATGTGTATTATCGAGAGGGCCCAGAGATACCTCTCTGATACTCGGGGTGACAGATCCTAATCTCGATCTATGCCAACTCAACAAACACCTTCGGAGATACCTATAGAGCATCTTTATAATCACCCAGTTACTTTGTGACGTTTGATAGGACACAAGGCATTCCTCCGGTATCCGGGAGTTGCATAATCTCATAGTCGAAGGAATATGTATTTGACATGAAGAAAGCAATTGCAATAAACTGAATGATCATTATGCTAAGCTAACGGATGGGTCTTGTCCATCACATCATTCTCCTAATGATGTGATCCCATTAACAAATGACAGCACATGTCTATGGTTAGGAAACCTTAACCATCTTTGATCAATGAGCTAGTCTAGTAGAGGCTTACTAGGAACATGGTATTTGTTTTATGTATTCACACATGCATTTAGGTTTCCGATCAATAGAATTATATAGCATGAATAATACAACTTTATCATGAATAAGGAAATATAAAATAACAACTTTATTATTGCCTCTAGGGCATTTTTCCTTCAGTCTCCCACTTGCACTAGTCAATAATCTAGTTCACATCGCCATGTGAATAACACCCATAGTTCACATCGCCATGTGATTAATACCTATAGTTCACATCGCCATGTGACCAACACCCAAAGGGTTTACTAGAGTCAATAATCTAGTTCACATCACCATGTGATTAGCAAAGAGTAATAAGGTGTGATCATGGTTTGCTTGTGAGAGAGGTTTAGTCAACGGGTCTGCCACATTTAGATCCGTATGTATTTTGCATATTTCTATGTCTACAATGCCCTGCATGGAGCTACTCTAGCTAACTGCTCACACTTTCAATACGTATCCAGTTTAAGACTAAGAGTCATCTGGATTAGTGTCAAAGCTTGCATTGACGTAATCCTTTTACGGCGAACTCCTTATCACCTCCATAATCGAGAAACATTTCCTTAGTGCTATTAGGTAACTAAGGATAATTTTGAGCGATGTCCAGTGATCTACTCATGCATCACTATTGTACCCCCGTGCCGAAGTCTTGGCAAGGTACACAATAGGTCTGGCACACATCGTGGCATACTTTATAGAACCTATGGCTAAGAGATAGGGAATAACTTTCATTCTCTTTCTATCTTCTGCCATGGTCGTGCTTTGAGTCTTACTCAACTTCACACCTTACAATACAGGCTAGAACTCCTTCTTTGACTAATCCATTTTGAACTCCTTCAAAATTTTCTCAAGGCATGTGTTCATTGAAAATCTCATCAAGCGTCTTGATCTATCTCTATAGATCTCGATGCCAAATATGTAAGCAGCTTCACCGAGGTTTTTCATTGGAAAATTCTTATTCAAGTATCCTTTTATGCTATCCAGAAATTCTATATCATTTTCAATCAGCAATATGTCATCTACATATAATATTAGAAATTCTACAGAGCTCCCACTCACTTTCTTGTAAATACAAGCTTCACCGTAAGTCTGTATAAAACCATATGCTTTGATCACCTCATCAAAGCGTATATTCCAACTCCGAGATGCTTGCACCAGTCCATAAATGGATCGCTGGAGCTTGCACACTTTGTTAGCACCTTTAGGATCGACAAAATCTTTTGGTTGCATCATAGAAAACTCTTCTTTAAGATATCCATTAAGGAATGTAGTTTTGTCATCCATTTGCTAGATTTCATAATTATAAAATGTGGCAATATCTAACATGATTCGAACGGACACTATTGTAGGATGCTGCTAACACGACACTCCGATCAGAGACGCTTCGAGAAGCGGTGTGCGATGCAATAATCGCAAACGATGGTGTAAGAGAACTGTCTAAAATGTGCAAAATGTTTGTGATGACGGATGCATCAAACACGGTTCATATTTTAGTTGTGTGTGCGATGAAGGGCATATGGTTGATCTAGCAGAACTGTTTGCGATGAGGAAGAACAACAGAAATGGGCAGCCATATCAATGTGTGTGTGATGTTATGGCATACAGTTCCCTCCGATGAACTGTGTGCTATTAGGGAATGCAACAGAAATGGTCAGCCAGATCAAGATGAGTGTGATATACGACATACGGTTCACTCAACTATTTTTGATTAGGCAAGAGAACGGAAATAGTTCATCTTAACAAGTTGTGTGTGATATGTGGCATTTGCGATCAGCCAAAAGAACACAAACTATTTGTGTAAACCAGGTGTGTGTGATACGCAGCAAACAACCCACTCGGTTGAACTGTTTGTGATGAGAAATTATAACACAGACGGTTACTATAGTAAGTTCGTGCGCGATTCTGTTCATACAAAAAACTTTGAAAAATGCAAACTAGTTGCTTGTGTATAATAAATTATCAAAAAGTAATGAGATAGACCTTCTTCAAGCCAATCAACATGTGTTCAAAAAACAAGAAATGTCAAAAATTACAAAATAAAGACCTCGATAGACCTTGCTGTTGTAGATCCCTCTTTGCAGCCTTTATTATGCAACACAACGGAAATGGTTCAACTAAGCAATATGTGTGTGATACACGGCAAATAGGTCCGTGATCAGAAATGTGTGCGAAGACCAATAATAACACAGACGATTGCTGCTAATAAGCCGTGTGATTTGCTCTGTGTACAAAAGAATAACTGAAATAAACATCCAATTACATGAGTGACTATACAGATCATTCACACACACCTCAATAAACTATTACATGCATTCTAAAGTAGGAGAAACGATCGTCTAGTCATCTACTTCTTGTGACGCTCCCGCCACTGCTCTGTGGCTCGGTCCCTCGACTGGGGCCTGAACAAGACACTTCCTCATGTCAATGATCCGCTTGTACATCTCGTAGCTTGTGTACGCGTCATTGGCCGCGTACTTGATGTGTTCTTCATCCAGTCTCTCATGCCAAACACTGTGCCAGGTGTCCTTATCCTTCTTGCTATCATCCTTCATCTTCATGTAGTAGGGGTCGATGATGGCCGAGGCGAGGTCAAACAGGGAGCTCGGTTTGTTCTTGGCGCTGCCCCAGACCTTGTAGTGGTCCTGGATGTTGACAAGATTCGAGCATTTCAAGCCCAAAACCTTGAGCACTTTTAGATCATTGGTGGTGTCCACCGCAGCGAACTTGTAGTCGGAGTTGTTGATAAACCTGGAGAAACGCTCGCAAGGCCTTGTGGCTAGGTGGTATTGGTAGAAGAGGACGTCATGTCGTACGCACAATTGGGCGACGACAACCTTCTGATCGTGCCCAGCACGACCGATGGTGTACTCGAGGTCGAAGCCGACCACTTGGTACTTGTCCTCAGAAAGGAACTGCTCCATAATTTGGATGGAGCTCTCCACCGACACCGGATTGTTTGTGTACACCACCGAGAGGGCCTTCCCCCTCACGGGGTGTCCACTACATGATGCATGGTGAACTGCCCGCCGTTGTCATAGTCGGCCGCTGGGAGCACCATTGGAGCCACGGGGACCGCCATTGGAACCGCTGGATGTCCTCTCTGTATGTGTCGTCGTGGAGGTGCTTATTGTGTCGTGTGACGCGAGAGATGAAGGTAAATGGCCGCAGGAATAAATGGGGGTCGGGTGGCCTGGATTCACGGCGCATCCGCATGATAGTTTTTGCATCGGGTAACTACATTGTGGAGTCGCGCCCGGTGCAACCGCATGCACACGAACGTGCGTGATCGTGCGCCGGCCCCAAACACTGGCTGCGCGCATGGAGGGATGAGGGCAGAGCACCCGGAGGGATGCGAGAGGGCAGAGCGTGCGTCGTGGGATGCAAGAAGAGTGCGCCGCGGCCTCGTCAATCACAAGCAACCACACACATAGAGGAGTTGAACACGCAGGAAATGGTCGCCTACAAGCCGACCGACACTTGCTTTGCTACGTAGAGAGCGGCCGTGTGCTACAACCTCCATCTTGGTCTATAGTCCCCTTTATATTATGTGCCATACTTTGCCCTCAAATTTAACCATCAAAATCTTAATGCATGTTATAAAATTTATATAATTGGAAACTATGTTCAAATACGAATCCAACTATATAATCTTGGGCGACATGCATCCGTATTTTATTAGTTAAATCCTACTTATAAACCAGGACGGGTGTATAGTAGGCAATTCAATCGCAAACATTTTTTATTAACTATATGTGTACATGGCCTTTCATCCTCCTCTCGCACGTCTTGTCACCCCGCTGTCGCAGAAGGCTTACAGCGCAAGCTTGCACAACGCGCGGGAGCGTTATTTTGGCCAAACGGTGGCGCCAATCAATCGTTGGTGAGCCCGTTCCCGCGCAACCTCGCAGGTTCCCGCGCAAGCTTCCCGCCCGACTCGGTGAAATCCCCCAAAATCCCAATGCTTACTGGCCGCTACCTCTTGAGCTTGCGTTGGTTTTCCCTTGAAGAGGAAAGGGTGATGCAGCAATGTAGCGTAAGTATTTCCCTCAGTTTTGAGAACCAAGGTATCAATCCAATAGGAGATGACGCACAAGTCACCGAATACCTGCACAAGTCACCGAATACCTGCACAAACAATCAAGAACTTGCAACCAACGCGATAAAGGGGTTGTCAATCCCTTCACGGTCACTCGCAAAAGTGAGATCTGATAGAGATAATAAAGTAAATATTTTTGGTATTTTTGGTTTATAGATTGGAAAGTAAAGATTGCAAAATAATAGATCGGAAACCAGCAAGATGTAAACGAGATTCAATATAATGGAAAGGAGACCCGAGGGCCATAGGTTTCAATAGTGGCTTCTCTCGAGATAGCATATATTATGGTGGGTGAACAAATTACAGCCGAGCAATTGATAGAAAAGCGCATAATTACGATGACATCTACGGCAATGATAATGAACATAGGCATCACGTCCGTGTCAAGTAGACCGACTCCTGCCTGCATCTACTACTATTACTCCACACATCGACAGCTATCCAGCATGCATCTAGAGTATAAAGTTCATAAAGAATGGAGTAATGCATTAAGCAAGATGACATGATGTAGAGGAATTAACTCAAGAAATATGATGAAAACCCCATCTTTTTATCCTCGATGGCAACAATGCAATACATGCCTTGCTGCCCCTACTGTGACTGGGAAAGGACAACGCAAGATTGAACCCAAACCTAAGCACTTCTCCTATTGCAAGAAAGACCAATCTAGTAGGCCAAAATAAACCGATAATTCGAAGAGACTTGCAAAGATATCAAATCATGCATATAAGAATTCAGAGAAGAACCAAATAATATTCATAGATAATCTTGTTCATAAATCCACAATTCATCGGATCTCGGCAAACACACCGCAAAAGAATATTACATCTAATAGATCTCCAAGAACATCGAGGAGAACTTTGTATTGAGAATCAAAGAGAGAGAAGAAGCCATCTAGCTAATAACTATGGACCCGAAGGCATGTGGTAAACTACTCACGCTTCATCAGAGAGGTAATGGTGTTGATGTAGAATCCCTCCGTGATCGAATCCCCCTCTGGCAGATCGCTGGAAAAGGCCCCAACATGGGATCTCATAGGTACAGAAGGTTGCGGCAGTGGAAAAGTGGTTTCGTGGCTCCCCCTGATGTTTTTAGGGTATAAGAGTATATATAGGTGAAGGAACTAGGTTGGTGGAGCTACAGGAGCCCACGAGGGTGGGGGCGCGCCTACCCCCTGGGCACACCCTCCTGCCTTGTGGTCGCCTTGTTGCCTCTCCGACTTCATCTCTAAGTCTACTGGTTTGCTTTCGGTCCAAGAAAGATCATCGCGGAAGCTTCATTCCGTTTGGACTCTGTTTGGTATTCCTTTTCTGCAAAACTCTAAAATAGGCTAAAAAAATAGAAACTGGCACTGGGCCCTCGGTTAATAGGTTAGTCCCAAAAAAGAGCATATTAAAGCCCATTAAACATCCAAAACAGATAATATAATAGCATGGAACAGTAGAAAATTATAGATACGTTGGAGATGTATCACCGGCCTGCTATAAAAACCCTCACGGCTGGTGAATCCTGCGTCGCATTTTCCCCTCCCTCCCTGTAGCTTTATCTCGTCTACTTCTCCCACAATCGCCTATGGCACCGGTCCGTCGTGGTCGCTCAGCCAATCCACCGTCATCAGACGACAGCTCCAGCTGGGAGGCTACACCATGGCGGCAGCGCAGTCTGCAGCATAGTGTAGTGCGCGTGGCGTCCCTGTTGGGTTTGCACAGAACACCCACCACACGCTCTGCCGCCGGTGCCCGTCGGCAGCTGTTGCCGGCCGCCATTGCTGCCACACCACCGTCGAAAGCCAGGGCCATCGCCCGCTCCGCCACCACGGCCCAAAGGTGGGAGGTGGCCGTCGTGTCCGCCACCCCACTACTGGCCACCGTGGCCATCAGCCGCTCCGCCACCGTGGCCTGATGCTGGGAGATGGTGTTCATGGCCGCCACCCCATCATCTGCTGACCTGGCCGCCAGCCCACCGTCGACCGCCGGGGTAATCACCCGCTCCGCCATCGCCGCCCGAAGGCGGGAGGCGAAGGTGGATGTCGGCACATGCGTCAGCGACCTTGCATGCTACACCGAGTTCCTGCGGGAGGAGGACGAGCACCTCGTCGAGCACACAAAGAGCCTTGCCGCCGCCATGGCCGCGGCACACGCCACCTCAGAGGCGAGGAATCGGGAGATCTACGAGGAGAACCACCGCTTCAAGAGGGATCCTCTAGAGCGGCAGTGGGCATTTGAGCTGGCAAGTGTCGCCGAACATGCAGCAGCGGCATGCCTGTATTGCATTTGTTCAGCTCGTCGGTAGGCTCGTCCTCCTCTGCCTCTTATTGAGCACGCTCGGCAGAGGAGAGGCTGCCGAAAGTAGGACAAAGCCCCACCGTAGTAGTAGTGTTTAGGGGCTATTTTGTTCAGTTCATCTGACTATAGATGTGGTGGAACTGTACAACGTACTTAAAATTAGCTAGTATATAAAGTAGAACTAGCTATTTCAGTACGTGGTTGGCAACATTTGGGGAAAAGTTTGGTCGGTTTAGCTGTCGAGTTGAACTGTTTGTATAAATTAAGCACGACTGCTTAATCTATGAATCAAATCTATGCTTAATTACTGAATTTTAGTTGCAAAAATTAGATAGTGCTAGTGATTTTTAGCTACATATTTTGACAAATCGCAGTGTTACAAGGTTGACAAATGGTAATGTTACTAGATCAACAAATGTCAATCTTTCAAGTTTGACAAATGGCAACATACCCAATATGACAGATGCAAATCTTACCAGATTGTTTGTAAGTGGTTGCACACGGGTCATCCAAAACAACCGTTTGCATTGAAGAGATGCACAAATCCTACTCCCGCTTTGCATATGGGTGTTCTATCTAAAACATTTGCGATCAAGAGCTGCACAAATCCTGCTCGGCACATTTTCCCTTGGCTTCCTGGGGAAGTTGTCGGTTTGTATACGGGTGTTCTAACTAAAACGTTTGCGATCGAGATACAATATTAAAACCAAGAAAAAAACTATTTCCGGCGGCTGCGGAGGCGGCGTGCGTGCCGTCCTTGTTGTTGTCATCCTCTGAGACACTGTTGTTGAAGTCTTCAATGCAGCTCAGAATGTTCTTCACTTGTAAATCAAACATCATGTCATCGTGCGATCGACTGGCGAGGCGCGGGAGGACGGCAGCTGGTGGCGCTGAGAGGTAGCGGTCGATGGCGGCGTCCCATGCCGCTGACGGGGGCACGTGCACGGGCACGGGTGCGGCAGGTGCAACCGAACGCACGGGGACCAGCGCCGCGGTGGGTGGAGGGGCGCCACGGTGGGTGGAGGGGCGCACACGGGCACGGGCAAGGGCACTGGCGCTAGCGTTGGAATGTACACGAGCTCATCGGGTCTGCAGAGACCTCGGTGACGCCCGCGGCTTCCATCTCAGCGATAGTGCTCGGCGACCAGCCCGTCAATGCTACGGGGATGGTCGCTGACGCAGGTGCAGGGATGGGAGCTGGGACGGGAGCGGGGGCAGCAACAACCACGGCTAGCTCGTTCTGGGCCATGTCCATGACGCCCCATTCCTCCTTATTTTCTATCTCCTCCGGCTCGGAGTCGACCTCACCAAACTTGAAGACTAGTGGCAAATGATCCTTCTGCTCCATGGCGTTGGTGGAGGTCTGCGGGAGGGAGGGGAATGGAAGGTGAATAGTAAGGCCGCCCGTATTAAGCAGCGGCTCGGGCGGCCATGGAAATCAAAGGGCTCAATTCCCAGTGAGCCCGCGCAACGTACAGCTCGCACGCTTCCAGGTGAGCCTGCGCATTGGAGGACAACTTGCACGCCTCTCGGTCAGCCTGCGCTCGCACGCCTCCCGTTCAGTCAAGCAGCTGTCCGCACGGCACCTCCTGTAGCCATTAAAATGAAGACACATGGCGTCACGTGAATGGTTAACATAACGCACACAATTTGAATTATACAAATGTTTGCGAGGTTAGAGTGGCAGCTATTTGTTTGAAAATGCCTTCGTTGGCTGTTACTTGAGTGCTTCTTCTCTCAAAATGGACACGAAAAATACCACAACATGTCGGGTGCCACTCCATGATAGCATGCCAAGTTTCATGAATTTCAGACGAGTTTTGGATTTGCTAGAATTTAAAAACTGAGTATCTCAACGTTTTGCCGGCAATCAACAGTGCCCTGGTGTTTGAGATTCATCCCCATTTCTTGCATGGGACCTAAGCATGCACCCAAGGACTAAGATTTGATTTTTCAACCAATTAATATGCACTGGAGCATGTGCATGTAGTTCAAATTTGAATTATGCACATAAAATGCCTAGAAACCCCAGTTAATGTATAAAAATTTCCAAACGAACCCCGAAAAATTGCAAAATTTAACACAACACTCCTGTTGTTCTATGTTGACACTAGAATTTTTTTGAAAGCAATAAGAGGCAGAGGATATCATTTCGTCTCCGAAGGTAGGACGTTCCCTACCAAAACCATCAGCCTTGTTGTGAGAAGCTCTGGTTTGTGAGAAGCTTATACCCAAACCTGCCCCAAATGGGCCAACAAAATTGCCATGACATGTTGATGCCGGTCCATGATAGCATGCCAAGTTTCATGAATTTTAGATGAGTTTTTGATTTACTAGAATTTAAAAACCAGGAATCTCAATGTTTGTGGTCGAGTGACGGTGGCAAGGTGTTTGACATTCATTCCCATTTCTTGCATGGGACCTAAGCATGCAACCAAGGACAGAGATTTGAATTTTCAACCAATTTATATGAATTAGAGCATGTGCATGTAGTTAAAATTTGAATTATGCACATAAATGCATCAAAAACTCAATTAATGCATAAAAATGTCCAAACGAACCCCAAAAATTGACACAACACTCATGTTGTTCTATGTTGACACTAGAAATTTTTTGAAAGCAATAAGAGGCAGCTGATATCATTTCATCCCCAAAGGTGGGACATCCCCTACCGAAACCACCAGGCTTGTTGTGAGAAGCTCTGGTTTGTGAGAAGGTTATACCCAAACCTGCCCCAAATGGGACAAAAAATTTACCACGACATGTTGTTGCCGCTCCATGATAGCATGCCAAGTTTCACAAATTTCAGACGAGTTTTGGATTTACTAGAATTTAAAAACCAGGAATCTCAATGTTTGCGGCCTAGTGACGGTGGCAGGGTGTTTAACATTCATTCCCATTTCTTGCATGGGACCTAAGCATGCAACCAAGGACACAGATTTCAATTTTCAACCAATTTATATGCATTGGAGCATGTGCATGTATTTTAAATTTGAATTATGCACATAAATGCATCGAAAAGTCAATTAATGCATAGAAATGTCCAAACGAACCCCGAAAATCCCAAAAATTGACACAACACTCCTGTTGTTCTATGTTGACACTAGAAAAAAAATTGAAAGCAATAAGAGGCAGCTGATATCGTTTCGTCCCCAAAGGTGGGACGTTCCCTACCGAAACCATCAGGCTTGTTGTGAGAACCTTTGGTTTGTGAAAAGCATATCCCCAAACCTGCTCCAAATGGGACAAAAAAATTACCATGGCATGTTGATGCCGCTCCATGATAGCATGCCAAGTTTCATGAATTTTTAGACGAGTTTTGGATTTACTAGAATTTAAAAACCAAGAATCTCAATGTTTGCAGCTGAGTAACGGTGGCAGAGTGTTTGACATTCATTCCCATTTCTAGCATGGGGCCTAAGCATGCAACCAAGGACACATATTTGAATTTTCAACCAATTTATATGCATTAGAGCATGTGCATGTAAGAATTGTGCTCATAAATGCATTGAAAACGCAATTAATGCATAAAATGTGCAAACGAACCCCGGAAAATCCCAAAAATTGACACAACACTCCTATTTTTCTATGTTGACACTAGAAAAAATTTGAAAACAATAAGAGGCAACGGATATCGTTTTGTCCCAAAGGTGGGACATAACCTACCGAAACCATCAGGCTTGTTGTGAGAGCCTTTGGTTTGTTAGAAGCATATCCCCAAACCTGCCCCAAATGGGACAACATTTTTACCATGTCATGTTGATGCCGCTCCATGATAGCATGCCAAGTTTCATGAATTTCAGACGAGTTTTGGATTTACTAGAATTTAAAAACCAGGAATCTCAATGTTTGCGGCCGAGTGACGGTGGCACGGTGTTTGACATTCATTCCCATTTCTTGCATGGGACCACAACATGCAACCAAGGACACAGATTTGAATTTTCAACCAATTTATATGCATTAGAGCATGTGCATGTAGTTCAAATTTGAATTATGCTCAGAAATGCATTGAAAACGCAATTAATGCATAAAAATGTCAAACGAACCCCCAAAAATCCCAAAAATTGACACAACACTCATGTTGTTCTATGTTGACACGAGAAACATTTTGAAAGTAAGAATATGCAACATATATAGTTTCGTCCCCCAAGGTGTCACGTACCCTACTGAAACCATCAGGCTTGTTGTGAGAGAAGCTCTGGTTTGCGAGAAGCTTATACCCACCCCTGCCCCAAATGGGACAATATTTTTACTACAGAATTTCACTGTCGTTCCATGATATCATGTCAAGTTTCATGAATTTCAAACGAGTTTTTAATTTACTTGAATGTTAAAAGCATGTATCTCAATATTAGTGGCTGAGCGACAGTGGCAAGGTGTTTGCCATTCATTCTCATTTCTTGCATGTGACCTAAGCTTGCAACCAAGGACAAACATTTGATTTTGCAACCTGTTTTTATGGACTGGAGCATGTGGTTTAATTTTGAATTGTGCACCTGAAATGCCTAGAAAACCAGGTTACCGTATAAAAATGTCCAAACGAACCCTGAATAATTCCAATTTTTTTATGACACACATACAGTTGCATGTTCACTGCAAATAAAAGGTCTAGCAATTCAAACACCGTCCATTGCCGCTGTGACCCCATTATGTAAATCAAATCAAAATTAAAAATCAAGTAGATCCCACACATTCTATTATCACCAACTGTGTGAGATGCAGTACAAAATATCCTGGAGAACAGTCGGTGTATAGTACCCCTATGGCTTATGCGAGAAGGTGCGTTCACTACAGTCCACAGCTGATGTGTCAAGCACACTAGCTCGCTCCCCAAATATCATTTCACTATAAATTCGTCACCGTTGAAAGATGGGGACGTGGACCCACATCGTGAGGGCAACTTAGGCGGCCCACTCCGGCGAGAGCACGGCCGTAGCTAACATGTGCGTGCTAACAAGGTGCATGAGCGCGGCCGCAATCTGCGACTGGGCGGCCATGGCAGCCCAAACGACTGTTGTTGCTTCTCAGGTGGCGGCATCAACATCTTCCTCAGGGATAGCAGCTTGCGAGAGTGGCACAACAGCTGTCCGTTCCTCATCGGCGGCCTTAGCCCTGATGGAGGCCGCCCACTGAGGGAGTCCTAGATAAGGGGGTATCCGGACAGCCGGACTATATACTTTGGCCGGACTGTTGGACTATGAAGATACAAGATTCAAGACTTCATCCCGTGTCCGGACGGGACTCTCCTTTGCGTGGAAGGCAAGCTTGGTGATTCAGATGTTAGATCTCCTTGTTTGTAAACGACTCTGTGTAACTCTAGCCTCCTCCGGTTTCTATATAAACTGGAGGGTTTAGTCCGTAGGACAAGGACAATCATAATCATAGGCTAGCTCCTAGGGTTTAGCCTCTACGATCTCGTGGTAGATCAACACTTGTAATACTCATATAATCAAGATCAATCAAGCAGGAAGTAGGGTATTGCCTCCATCGAGAGAGCCTGAACCTGGGTAAAACATCGTGTCCCCTACCTCCTGTTACCATTAGCCTTAGATGCACAATTCGGGACCCCCTACCCGAGATCCGTCGGTTTTGACACCGACATTGGTGCTTTCATTGAGAGTTCCTCTGTGTCGTCGCAGCAAGGCTCGATGGCTCCTTCAATCATAAACAACAACACGGGCCAGGGTGAGACTTTTCTCCCCGGACAGATCTTCGTGTTCGGCGGCTTCGCACTGCGGGCCAATTCGCTTGGCCATCTGGAGCAGATCGACAACTACGCCCCTGGCCATCAGGTTAGGTTCGGAAACTTGAACTACACGGACGATATCCGTGGAGACTTGATCTTCGACGGATTCAGGCCTACGCCAGGAGCGCCGAACAGTCACGACGAGCACGGCTTAGATCTGCTGTCAGACAATATTTTGGATATCGCACCTCTAGTAGCTCCGGACCTAAATCTGGGGCAGATCACGTCGTCCGAGGACGGGTGGATGGACCCCGCCCCGAAGGCCTCATACTCATCGGCGGTAGAGCCGAACACAGACTCCACCTCTAAGGAAGTCTGTGTCACCGGCCCCCCGGACTTGTGTCCGGTTGTGGGTTCCAGACCGTACGCACCCAGGCCCATCAAATCCGATTGGGCTCCGGTAATGGAGTTCACCGCTGCGGATATCTTTCATCACTCGCCCTTCGGTGACATGCTGAATTCATTAAGGTCTCTCTCTCTGTCAGGAGACTCTTGGCCGAACTATGTCCGGCTCGAGTGGGAAGCAGGCGACGAGGAATATCGTTACCCACCCACCACCCACTTCATTGCCACTATTGATGATTTGACCGACGTGCTTGACTTCGACTCCGGAGACATCGACGGTGTGGACAACGATGCAGGAGAAGAACAGGAACCACCGCCCACGGGGCGCTGGACAACCACCTCCTCATATGATATATATATGGTGGACACTCCCAAAGAAACCAATGGCGATGAGGCAATAGAAGATAACCCCTTAGGGAAGAAATAAAAGCATGGGCGTCATCGACGCCGCTCTAAGCCCCGCCACAGCAATGCCGGCACAGAAGATGAAAACAATCCGTATGGTGTCGAAGATGAATACAATCTGGATCAGCCTGCCTTCGAGCAGGCTGGACAGGAAGATGGGCAGGTTAGCCCAGATGAACGGGCGACGGATGGATACTTGGAGGAGGACAATTACATGCCTCCCTCCGAAGATGAGGTGAGCCTCGGCGACGATGAATTCGGCCTACCTGAGGATCCCGTAGAGTAAGAGCGCTTCAAGCGCCGGCTTATGGCCACTGCAAGAAGCCTGAAAAAGAAGCAGCAACAGCTCCAAGGTGATCAAGATCTACTCACAGATAGATGGACTAAGGTCCTGGCAGCCGAGGAATACGGACTCGAGCGCCACACCAAAGGTTACCAAAACTCGAAGAAGAGGTCCTAAAGCCCACACTACCAACACAGGACGAGGCTGACCGGCCACCTCGTGGCCGGGATAAAATGGCGTTTCAGCCCGAATACTAGCCCGCACCCCCACGCCAATACAATATGGCCCGGGGCAATAGGCAGGACCTGCGAGACATATTGGAAAACAAAGCAGGACAACCAAGATCGATCTACGGATCACGGGGGCGCGCCCCAACACATGACGATGACCGTCATGCCGGATACACTATCAACAAGTCCGGTCGGGCCGAACTTAACCGACCAGACTTATTTGAACTGCGTAGTAACATAGCCTGGCATAGAGGCGCCGCACACACCCTCTCCTTCACTGACGAAGTAATGGATCATGAATTCTTAGAAGGGTTTAAACCCATAAACATCGAATCATACGATGGCACAGCAGACCCCGCGGTATGGATTGAAGATTTCCTTCTCCACATTCACATGGCCTGCGTAATGATCTACATGCCATCAAGTATCTTCCCCTTAAACTCAAAGGACCGGCCCAGACAATGGCTGAATAGCCTACCGGAAAATTCCATCGGCAGTTGGGAGAACCTGGAGGACACGTTCCTCGGCAACTTCCAAGGCACTTACGTGCGACCACCAGATGCTAATGACTTGAGTCACATTACCCAACATCCCGGAGAATCAGCCAGGAAATTCTGGACTCGGTTCCTAACTAAAAAGAACCAAATTGTCGACTGTCCGGATGCCGAAGCCTTGGCGGCCTTTAAGCATAATATCCGTGACGAGTGGCTCGCCCGACACCTCGACCAAGAAAAACCGAAGTCCATGGCGGCCCTCACGACACTCATGACCCGCTTTTGCGCGGGCAAGGACAGCTGGCTGGCTCGCATTATCACCACGCCAAGAAACTCCGGCACTTCCGATGTCTCCGACAGTAACGGCAAGCCACGGCGCAACAAACATAAGCGTCAGAACAATGGCGACAACACCGAGGACACGGCAGTAAATGCCGGATTCAGTGGCTCAAAATCCGGTCAGCAGAAAAGGCCGTTCAAAAGAAACAATCCAGGATCGTCCAGTCTGGACTGCATACTCGACTGCTCATGCCAAATTCACGGCACCCCTGATAAGCTAGCCAGCCACACTAACAGAGATTGCTGGGTGTTCAAACAGGCCGGCAAGATAAATGCCAAAAACAAGGACAAGGGGCTGCACAGCGATGATGACGAGGAGCCCCGGCGTCCGAACACCGGGGGACAGAAGAAATTTCCTCCCCAGGTGAAAATGGTAAACATGATCTATGCCACCCACATTCCCAAACGGGAACGAAAGCGTGCATTAAGGGACGTCTATGCGATCGAGCCAGTCGCCCCAAAATTCAACCCATGGTCATCCTGTTCGATCACCTTTGATCGTAGGGACCACCCTACCAGCATCCGTCACGGTGGTTCATCCGCATTGGTCCTTGACCCAATCATCGACGGATTCCACCTCACGCGAGTCCTTATGGACGGTGGCAGTAGCCTGAACCTGCTCTATCAGGACACAGTGTGCAAAATGGGAATCGATCCTTCAAGGATCAAACCCACCAAAACCACCTTCAAAGGTGTAATTCCAAGGGTAGAGGCCCGTTGTACGGGCTCCCTAACATTGGAAGTGGTCTTCGGATCCCCGGATAACTTCCAAAGCGAGGAGTTAATCTTTGATATCGTCCTTTTCCATAGTGGCTATCATGCACTGCTTGGACGAACCGCATTCGCTCGATTCAATGTGGTACCACACTATGCATACCTCAAGCTCAAGATGCCAGGACTTTGCAGGGTTATAACAGTCAATGGAAACATAGACCGCTCTCTCCGTACAGAAGAGCACACTGCGGCCCTCACGGCAGAAGTACAAAGTAGCCTTCTCCGGCAGACCGCCGATTCGGCGACAACAACCCCGAACACCGTCAAGCGAGTCCGGAGTACTCTGCAACAGGATCGCCAGGCACGCCAAGAGCACGACTAGCAGTCTGGCCTCCTCCCTAGCCCCATTCAGGCAGCATTTGTGTCGTGCGTACACAATTACGCACTCAAAATAACATGGGCATAGGCGGAGGTGCAACGGTGATGCGGTCCATAGTGCGGTTCAACCGCCACAAGACCTGCATACTTTAATAACCTTCTTTCTCTTTCAGGACCCCACTTTCGGGCAGCCCCTTCAGAGAACCAGATCACCAGACTTATCACAGGAGGGAAAACCAAGGAGGCAAAAGGCTTTTCGCACAAAGGGAATACCCAGGTGGTCTCTGTCAATGATCGTTATACCTGTTTTACATACCCGCATGCGGCACGCCCTTGGATAGGACATGTCAAATAGTCCTATTTGTTTCTGCCTAACGCATTAATTGTACACATACGCTTGGACGTATTATTTAAATAACAACAGGAAATAATATACAACGTCAGCTTATTATTACTATCTTCACATTTTCCCTAAAAAGTTTATTTAATATTACATCCGTACACTATGGTACGTTCAGTTTGCCAGGGGCTTCTTATGGTGCCTCATAATACAGCAAGATAAGTCTGAACACTTTCGATAGTGCGGCACCCCGAACTTATAGCATTATATGCATCAGCTCCGAATCATGTCTTGGGTCAATAGTTGGGTTTGCCCGGCTCCCTTGTTTTGGTACCTTACGTTCCGTTATATCGGCTAAGGTAGCGCAGGGAGAACTACTGCGATTGTGTCCCGGTTCTTCCGGACGAGCACCTTAGTAGAGAAAGCCGAAAACTGACTGTCATGATGCGGCGAGAGCTGGTCGCTATTCGAGAGGTCTTAAATCCTTAAAGATTTTTCCCGCTTCAGGCGAGGAATCGGCCTCTTCTGATTTAGGCGTGTATAGCGCCCCAATTCGGCCTTCCGAATTCTAGGGGCTTCGCCGAAATTTAAAATTGTAGACTTATATGGCTAAGTGAGAGTTATAAAGCCGCATAGTCCGATTGCCTTGTTCGTTGCGCTAAACACCTCCTTAAAGGACAAAAAATTTGGATAAAGAGTGTTTGGGTTTTCCACGAACACCCCAGTACTAGTTACGTGGGAGCGGAAACCGACGACTAGCCTACTTTCAGAATTTTATAAACAGCCGCACAGAAGGTAATATTTTAAATCAACAAAGCGCCATATAGCGCAAACAAACTCGTTTTCATATTACAAAGACGACATGAGTGCATTCACTCAAAGATTATGTCCTTGGTACATTCATCGACCACGAGGCGAGCGCCTTTCATAACGCCATCATAATATTTCTCGGGGTAGCGATGCGCCTTGCCCTCTGGTGGTCCATCCTTCACCAACTTCTCTGCATCCAACTTGGCCCAATGCATCTTCGCACTGGCAAAGGCCCGGCGGGCACCCTCAATACAAATGGATTGTTTGATAACTTCAAGCCGCATACAGGCATCTACCATCCGCTTTATAAGGCCGAAATAGTTGTCGGGCAGGGGCTCACCAGGCCATATCCGGACTATGAGGTCCTTCATGGCCAGTTCGGCCGCCCTGTGGAGTTTGACCAATTGCTTCAGTTGGTCACTCGGAGGCATTGGGTGTTCAGCTCCAGTATACTGGGACCAGAACAGCTTCTCCGTCGAGCTCCCCTCTTTGGCATGGTAGAACTCCGTGGCATCCGATATGCTGCGTGGCAGATCTGCGAATGCCCCTGGAGAACTCCGAATTCGGGTAAGTAAAAGAAATGTCTCCTCCACATGCTTACTTTGCATAATGAATGTCTTACCCGCCGCTATCTTCTTGGCCACCTGGATTTCCTGGAGGGCCTTTTGGGCTTCGGCCTTGGCGTCTGTCGCGCTCTGGAGGGCCTTTGCAAGCTCAGATTCTTACGTCTTGAAGTCACGCTCCAAGGACTCGAATTTCTTGCCGAACTCCTGGAGCTCTTGTTGTACCTCGCTCACTCGAGCATCTCGCTTTTCATGCCCAGCGCGCTCCATAGCCGCTTTGTCTTCGGCCTTTGATAGCACTTTCTTCAGAGCCGTCACTTCGGTCGTGGCCCCTATTAAAAATCATGATGTCTTTTTGTTAACATCATTAATTTTTTCTTTTATATGACACATGGACAGGGCATGACTTACCCTTGTTCTCCTCGAGCTACCTCCTAGTGAGGTTGAGCTCTTCTTCGACCTGCTTCAGGTCCCGCTCTAGTCCAGTGACCTCGGCAGTGCGGGCGGCAGCGGACAGCAGCAACGCCTGCTTATTCACATAGACACATACTGTTAGACTTCTGCGATTTAGAGTTGACCCTCCGTTTGGCTTTTCTTTCCGAACACCAAACAGAGTATCAGGGGCTACTGTCTATTGGGTGATAATTTCTCACACTTTTAATTACTTACCTCAAAGTCTGTTAGTAGGCTGGTGCAGGCTTTGGTCAATCCACTTTGCATGGACCGAACCTTCTGAATCACCGTACTCATAAGAGTACGGTGCTCTTCATCAACGGAAGCGCCGTGAAGCACTTCCAGCAGACAATCCGACGCCTCCGGCGCGACGGAGGTCATCGGCACGGCCGGCTCGCCCTCCTTAGCGAGGGGCTGCCTACCCGAATCCGGAACCTTTGGAGGTTCCGGTGCAGTGTTTGGCTTGGAGCCCAACTTGCTGCGGCTCTTGTCAGCATAGCCTATGGGGATCTTACATGTGCCCGGCATCTGGAATTTCGCCTTGGGGCGTCTCCAGAAGTGCCGCCCCCTGTTCCGGTATCCTTTGGGATAACACCTCAGTGTCATCCGCGGGCCGAGGGGAGGTGGCCGTCGGGAGGGAATTCATCTCCGACTCGCTCAGAGACCCATCCGAAGAGGACACCTTGAGATGGGACCCGACTGGACTGCATACATATGTGCAGCATTACAACAAACTATGAAGTTAAGTCGCACGAAAAGTATTACATAGTGTGGATACTTCCGATCTCGCCAGGGGCTTGCCCCTGGGCAGCCACTCCTCCTCGCTGTATGCGGCTGTGGCGGAGTGATCCGGAAGGGACGCCTTTCCCTTCTTCGGCGTCCTAGCCTCCCCCTATGGGGAGGCTTTTCTTTTCTTCTCCTCCCCAATGCGGGGAGGGGGAATTTCTTCATGTTCCCCCATCTCCGTGGGAGGAATCTGCCTCGCTGTCCTCGGACGACGAGTCTATTACAGCCTTGCACCGGAGACCCTTCTTGTTCTCCGTGGCCTTCTTCTTCTTCTTCTTCTTCTCCTCCTCCCCTTCGTGGGAGGAGCGCGCCTCATCGTCTTCAGATGAGGCGTCCGGTGCAGCCTTGCGCCGGAGACCCTTCCTGGTCCCCGTGGCCTTCTTTTTAGCCTTCTTCTCCAACGCCTTGTAAGGCGCCGGAACTAGCATCTCCGTCAGGAGTGCGGTTGCTGGATCTTCCGGCAGTGGAGCCGGACAGTCGATCTGCTCCGCCATCACCATGTAATCTTGATTCAATAAACATGGTGACTTTAAATCCTCCCGCGAATACGCTGGGAAAGGTACATCTAGTGATGACCAGAGAACTTACCGGATTGGCGAGCCGCGTGGCGCTGAGTCTGCGGTCCTCGGACGTGGGAGGGGGTACTTTGGTGGCCTTGAACAACACCTTCCAGATGTCCTTATGCGTCATGCCGAACAGCCCTCGCAGTGTCTGGTGTTTGGCCGAATCGAACTCCCATAGAGTGAGTGCCCGTGTTTGGCACGGAAGGATCCGACGGGAGAGCATAACCTGGACCACGTTGACAAGCTTGATCTTCTTGTCCATCATGTTTTTGATGCAATTCTGAAGTCCGGTCAGCTCTGCAGGTTTGCCCCAGACCAAGCCCTTCTTTTCCCAGGAGGTGAGCCGCATGGGGATTCCGGATCGGAATTCGGGGGCCGCCGCCCAGTTGGCGTCGCATGGCTCGGTGATGTACAACCACCCCGATTGCCACCATTTCATGGTCTCCACAAAGGATCCGTCAAGCCAGGTAACGTTGGGCATCCTCCCCACCATGGCGCCTCCGCACTCCGCTTGCTGGCTGCTACGTCTTGAGCTTGCGTTGGTTTTCCCCGAAGAGGAGAGGGTGATGCAGCAAGTGTATAGTAAGTATTTCCCTCAGTTTTGAGAACCAAGGTATCAATCCAGTAGGAGGCTCCTCAAAAGTCCCATGCACCTACACAAACAAACTTAGAACTCGCAACCAAAGCGATAAAGGGGTTCTCAATCCCTTCACGATCTCTTGCGAAAGTGAGATCTAATAGAGAGATAATAATATATTTTTGGTATTTTGTAATATAGATGCAAAAAGTAAAGATGCAAATAAAGTAGATTGAAAGCAAATATGATAAGAGATAGACCCGGGGGCCATAGGTTTCACTAGAGGCTTCTCTCGAGAGCATAAGTATTACGGCGGGTGAACAAATTACTGTCGAGTAATTGATAGAAAAGCGCATAGTTATGAGATTATCTAGGCATGATCATGTATATAGGCATCACGTCCATAACAAGTAGACTGACTCCTGCCTGCATCTACTACTATTACTCCACACATCGACCGACTCTTGCCTGCATCTAGAGTATTAAGTTCATAAGAACAGAGTAACGCCATAAGCAAGATGACATGATGTAGAGGGATAAACACATGCAATATGATATAAACCCCATCTTGTTATCCTCGATGGCAACAATACAATACGTGTCTTGCAACCCTTTCTGTCACTGGGTAAGATCACCGCAAGATTGAACCCAAAGCTAAGCACTTCTCCCATGGCAAGAAAGATCAATCTAGTAGGCCAAACCAAACTAATAATTCGAAGAGACTTGCAAAGATAACTCAATCATACATAAAAGAATTCAGAGAAGATTCCAATATTATTCATAGATATACTTGATCATAAACCCACAATTCATCGGATCTCGACAAACACACCGCAAAAAGAGATTACATCGAATAGATCTCCACAAGAGAGGGGGAGAACATTGTATTGAGATCCAAAAAGAGAGAAGAAGCCATCTAGCTAATAACTATGGACCTGTAGGTCTGTGGTAAACTACTCACAACTCATCGGAGGGGCTATGGTGTTGATGTAGAAGCCCTCCATGGTCGATTCCCCCTCCGGCAGAGTGCCGGCGAAGGCTCCAAGATGGGATCTCACAGATACAGAAGTTTACAGCGGTGGAAATTGTGTTTCGTGGTGCTCATGGATGTTTTCGGGGTCCGTAGGTATATATAGGAGGAAGAAGTACGTCGGTGGCCGCCCGAGGGGCCCACGAGACAGGGGGGCGCGCCCTGCAGGGGGGCGCCCTCCTATCTCGTGGGGCCCTCGGAGCTTTCTTGACTTGCACGCTAGGCTCTCCGGATCAGATTTGTTCCAAAAATAACGCTCTCGAAGGTTTCATTCCATTTGGACTCCGTTTGATATTCCTTTTCTTCGAAATACTGAAATAGGCAAAAAACAGCAATATGGGCTGGGCCTCCGGTTAGTAGGTTAGTCCCAAAAATGATATAAATATGTAGAATAAAGCCCATAAACATCCAAAAGGGGTAATATAACAGCATGGAACAATAAAAAATTATAGATACGTTGGAGACGTATCACTGGCCGCTCACGATCTTCGGCTTCACGCAGAAGATTCGTAACCACAGGCCGAAGTGGGGCTTGATGCAAAAGAAGGCCTCGCACAGGATGATAAATGCCGAGATGTTGAGGACGAAATTTGGGGATAGATCATGGAAGTCTAGCCCATAGTAAAACATGAGCCCACGAACAAATGGGTGAAGTGGAAATCCTAGTCTGCGGATGAAATGAGAGAGGAACACTACTCTTTCCCGAGACTTTGGAGTGGGGGTGATCTGTCCCTCCGCCGGAAGCCTGTGTGCGATGTTTGCGGCCAGGTATCCGGCCGCCCGAAGCTTGGTAATGTCCTCCTCCCACTTGCCTCCCGCTCTGGACATGCTGCGAATGGTCCTACGGAGAAGGTGAGAACTTGGGCACTGGGGCTCGAGAGTGCGAGAATGGATGAGCAAAGGAGGAAGAAGGCATGGGTAAAAATAGGAGATCCTTATCCCTTTATAGAGGTGGTGAAAACTGTACGCCTCCCCGCTTGCCTGATGAAATCGCTTATTTTCCAAGCGCCATGTTGGATGGCACGGTTGGGTTACCCGTACCCATATTAATGAGGATCCCGTGATAAGGGGACATGATCTCTGCTTCGACAAGATGTGCCGAGGAAACCGCCTCGCAATATGTGCGGTGGCTGGTTTTGGGGAAACGGTTTGAATAATGACTCGGCCATGGTGTGATGTCACGTTATCTAAAGTTGTCAGCAGATTATATTTGTGGAATATTGTTCTCTCTACGGTGGTATGTGAAAATCGTCTTGCAGAGCCAGAGACGATTTAAGTGTTCGAGATTTACTTTGGAGTATTTGGAGATGGAACCCGCCTTGCAATGTCGAAGACAATCTGCGCGCCGGACTCATCGTCATTGAAGCCTAGTTCAGGGGCTACTGAGGGAGCCCTGGATAAGGGGGTATCCGGACAGTCGTACTATATACTTTGGCCGAACTATTGGACTATGAAGATACAAGATTCAAGACTTCATCCCCGTGTCCGGATGGGACTCTCCTTTGCGTGGAAGGCAATCTTGGCGATTCAGATGTTAGATCTCCTTCTTTGTAACCGACTCTGTGTAACCCTAGCCTCCTCCGGTGTCTATATAAACCGGAGGGTTTAGCCTGTAGGACAAGGACAATCATAATCATAGGCTAGCTCCTAGGGTTTAGCCTCTACGATCTCGTGGTAGATCAACTCTTGTAATACTCATATCATCAAGATCAATCAAGCAGGAAGTAGGGTATTACCTCCATCGAGAGGGCCCGAACCTGGGTAAAACATCATGTCCCCAACCTCCTATTACCATTAGCCTTAGACGCATAGTTCGGGAACCCTACCCGAGATCCATCGGTTTTGACACCGACACCCACGACCATGTCGAGGCCTCCCACGCCCAGCTCGTGGCGGTCACCACACAAATTGAACGAAGCATCTCCGACAACGGTCAGCAACCCACGGCCGAAGAGTTGGCAATCGCCGAGAGCATTCGAGCAGCCGTCCGTTCCTCCACCGCCTACCTTGCAACGATGGAGCCCATCCAAGCCCAGATCGTGGTGGACCATGCCCAGCTCGTGGCGGCCTTTTCCAAAGAGATGGCGGACGCAGATGGCGAGATACTTGCCGAATATGGTGTGATGGATGCCATGGAGCTCCTTCCCCAGGAGACCGTCGGGCGTGAGCTGGACATGGAAGAGGCGGCGGAGATCGACGAGCACCAGCCGTAGTAGTCCTCTTTGTTTTGTTTAATTAAGAGCGTCGATCTTTAATTTGTTAGAGTAATGTTTAGGCCAACTAGCTTTGTTTAATTGTTGAACTTGCTCGGTGATGTACAACCACCCCGATTGCCACCATTTCACGGTCTCCACAAAGGATCTGTCGAGCCAGGTAACGTTGGGCATCCTCCCCACCATGGCGCCTCCGCACTCCGCTTGCTGGCTGCTACGTCTTGAGCTTGCGTTGGTTTTCCCCGAAGAGGAGAGGGTGATGCAGCAAGTGTAGAGTAAGTATTTCCCTTAGTTTTGAGAACCAAGGTATCAATCCAGTAGGAGGCTCCTCAAAAGTCCCACGCACCTACACAAACAAACTGAGAACTCACAACCAAAGCGATAAAGGGGTTGTCAATCCCTTCACGGCCTCTTGCGAAAGTGAGATCTAATAGAGATAATAATATTTTTTTGGTATTTTGTAATATAGATGCAAAAAGTAAAGATGCAAATAAAGTAGATTGAAAGCAAATATGATAAGAGATAGACCCGGGGGCCATAGGTTTCACTAGAGGCTTCTCTCGAGAGCATAAGTATTACGGTGGGTGAACAAATTACTGTCGAGCAATTGATAGAAAAGCGCATAGTTATGAGATTATCTAGGCATGATCATGTATATAGGCATCACATCCGTAACAAGTAGACCGACTCCTGCCTGCATCTACTACTATTACTCCACACATCGACCGACTCCTGCCTGCATCTAGAGTATTAAGTTCATAAGAACAGAGTAACCCTTAAGCAAGATGACATGATGTAGAGGGATAAACACATGCAATATGATATAAACCCCATCTTGTTATCCTCGATGGCAACAATACAATACGTGTCTTGCAACCCTTTCTGTCACTGGGTAAGATCACCGCAAGATTGAACCCAAAGCTAAGCACTTCTCCCATGGCAAGAAAGATCAATCTAGTAGGCCAAACCAAACTGATAATTTGAAGAGACTTGCAAAGATAACTCAATCATACATAAAAGAATTCAGAGAAGATTCCAATATTATTCATAGATAAACTTGATCATAAACCCACAATTCATCGGATCTCGACAAACACACCGCAAAAAGAGATTACATTGAATAGATCTCCACAAGAGAGGGGGAGAACATTGTATTGAGATCCAAAAAGAGAGAAGAAGCCATCTAGCTAATAACTATGGACCCGTAGGTCTGTGGTAAACTACTCACAACTCATCGGAGGGGCTATGGTGTTGATGTAGAAGCCCTCCATGGTCGATTCCCCCTCCGCCAGAGTGTCGGCGACGGCTCCAAGATGGGATCTCGCGGATACAAAAGGTTACGGCGGTGGAAATTGTGTTTCGTGGTGCTCCTGGATGTTTTCGGGGTCCGTGGTGCTCCTGTACGTCGATGGCCGCCCGAGGGGCCCATGAGACAGGGGGCGCGCCCTACAGGGGGGGCGTGCCCTCCTATCTCGTGGGGCCCTTGGAGCTTTCTTGACTTGCACTCCAGGCTCTCCGGATCAGATTTGTTCCAAAAATAACGCTCCGGAAGGTTTCATTCCGTTTGGACTCCGTTTGATATTCTCTTTTCTTCGAAATACTGAAATAGGCAAAAAAACAGCAATATGGGCTGGGCCTCCGGTTAGTAGGTTAGTCCCAAAAATGATATAAATATGTAGAATAAAGCCCATAAACATCCAAAAGGGGTAATATAATAGCATGGAACAATCAAAAATTATAGATACGTTGGAGACGTATCAAGCATCCCCAAGTTTAATTCCTACTCGTCCTCGAGTAGGTAAATGATAAAAAGAGAATTTTTGATGTGGAATGCTACCTAGCATAATTCATAATGTAATTTTCTTCATTGTGGCATGAATGTTCCGATCCAAATAAATACAAAATGAAAGTTCATAATGACATAAGAAATAGTAATACTTCACGCATACTAATCAAAGTAATCATGTCTTCTCAAAATAACATGGCTAAAGAAAGTTATCCCTACAAAATCATATAGTATGGCTGTTGCTCTATCTTCATCACACAAAGTATTTAATCATGCACAACCCCGATGACAAGCCAAGCAATTGTTTCATACTTTAATAATCTCAAACTCTTTCAACTTTCATGCAATACATGAGCGTGAGCCATGGACATAGCACTATATGTGGAATAGAATGGTGGTTGTGGAGAAGACAAAAGGGAGAAGATAGTCTCACATCAACTAGGCTTATCAACGGGCTATGGAGATGCCCATTAATAGATATCAATGTGAGTGAGTAGGGATTGCCATGCAACGGATGCACTAGAGCTATAAATATATGAAAGCTCAACAAAAGAAACTAAGTGGGTGTGCATCCAACTCGCTTGCTCACGAAGACCTAGGGCACTTTTGAGGAAGCCCATCATTGGAATATACAAGCCAAGTTCTATAATGAAAAATTCCCACTAGTATATGAAATTAATACATATGAGACTCTCTATCATGAAGATCACGGTGCTATTTTGAAGCACAAGTGTGGAAAAAGAGATAGTAGCATTGTCCCTTCTCTCTTTTTCTCTCATTTTTTTATTTTTATTTTTGTCTTCTTTTTTCTCTTTTTTTTCTTTTGCCTTCTTTTTTTTTCTTTTGGCCTTTCTCTTTTTTTCTCTTTTTTTTTCTTTTTGTAAAGTCCGAAATCTCATCCCGACTTGTGGGGGAATCATAGCCTTCATCATCCTTTCCTCACGAGGACAATGCTCTAATAATGAAGATCATCACACTTTTATGGATTTACAACTCAAAGCTAGAACAAGATATGACTCTATATGAATGCCTCCGGCGGTGTACCGGGATATGCAATGACTCAAGAGCGACATGTATAAAAATTATGAAGGTGGCCTTGCTACAAATACAATGTCAACTACATGATCATGCAAAGAGCAATATGACAAAAGTAATGTGTGTCATAAGAACGGAACGGTGGAAAGTTGCATGGCAATATATCTCGGAATGGCTATGGAAATGCCATAATAGGTAGGTATGGTGGCTGTTTTGAGGAAGGAGTATGCTGGGAGTATGGTACCGGCGAAAATTGCGCGGCACAAGAGAGGCTAGCAATGGTGGAAGGGTGAAAGGGTGCGTATAATCCATGGACTCAACATTAGTCAAAAGAACTCATATACTTATTGCAAAAATTTAGAATTCATCAAAAACCAAAGCATTACGCGCATGCTCCTAGGGGGATAGATTGGTAGGAAAAGACCATCGCTTGTCCCCGACCGCCACTCATAAGGAAGACAATCAATAAATAAAACTATGCTCCAACTTCATCACAAATCGGTTCACCATACGTGCATGCTACGGGAATCACAACCCTTAACACAAGTATTTTTAATAATCACCCCAACTAGCATGATGCTACGTCTTGAGCTAGCGTTGGTTTTCCCCGAAGAGGAGAGGGTGATGCAGCAAGTGTAGCGTAAGTATTTCCCTCAGTTTTTGAGAACCAAGGTATCAATCCAGTAGGAGGGTCCTCAAAAGTCCCACGCACCTACACAAACAAACTGAGAACTCGCAACCAACACAATAAAGGGGTTGTCAATCCCTTCACGGCCACTTGCGAAAGTGAGATCTAATAGAGATAGTAAGATAAGATAAATATATTTTTGGTATTTTATGATATAGATGCAAGAAAAGTAAAGATTCAAATAAAAGTAGATTGAAAGCAAATATGATAAGAGATAGACCCGGGGGCCATAGGTTTCACTAGAGGCTTCTCTCAAGAGCATAAGTATTACGGTGGGTGAACAAATTATTGTCAAGCAATTGATAGAAAAGCGAATAATTATGACGTTATCTAGGCATGATCATGTATATAGGCATCACATCCAAAACAAGTAGACCGACTCCTGCCTGCATCTACTACTATTACTCCACACATCGACCGCTATCCAGCATGCATCTAGAGTTTTAAGTTCATAAGAACGGAGTAACGCATTAAGCAAGATGATATGATGTAGAGGGATAAACTCATGCAATATGATATAAACCTCATCTTGTTATCCTCGATGGCAACAATACAATACGTGTCTTGCAACCCTTTCTGTCACTGGGTAAGATCACTGCAAGACTGAACCCAAAGCTAAGCACTTCTCTCATGGCAAGAAAGATCAATCTAGTAGGCCAAACCAAACCGATAATTCGAAGAGACTTGCAAAGATAACTCAATCATACATAAAAGAATTTAGAGAAGATTCAATTAATAACCATAGATAAATCTGAACATAAACTCACAATTCATCCGATCTTGACAAACACACCGCAAAAAGAGATTGCATCGAATAGATCTCCACAAGAGAGGGGGAGAACATTGTATTGAGATCCAAAAAGAGAGAAGAAGCCATCTAGCTAATAACTATGGACCCGTAGGTCTGTGGTAAACTACTCACAACTCATAGGAGGGGAAGGGATGTTGATGTAGAGGCCCTCCGTGGTTGATTCCCCCTCCAGTAGAGTGCCCGCGAAGGCTCCAAGATGGGATCTCGCGGATACAGAAGGTTGCGGTGGTGGAAATTGTGTTTCGTGGTGCCCCGGGATGTTTTTGGGGTCCATAGGTATATATAGGAGGAAGAAGTACGTCGGTGGACGCCTGAGGGGCCCATGATACAGGGGGCGCCCCTACAGGGGGGCGCCCTCCTATCTCGTGGGGCCCTCGGAGCTTTATTGACTTGCACCCCAAGCTCTCCGGATCAGATTTGTTCCAAAAATAACGCTCCTGAAGGTTTCATTCCATTTGGACTCCGTTTGATATTACTTTTCTTCGAAATACTGAAATAGGCAAAAAAATAGCAATATGGGTTGGGCCTCCGGTTAGTAGGTTAGTCCCAAAAATGATATAAATATGTAAAATAAAGCCCATAAGCATCCAAAACAGGTAATATAATAGCATGGAACAATCAAAAATTATAGATACGTTGGAGAAGTATCAAGCATCCCCAAGCTTAATTCCTGCTCATCCTCGAGTAGGTAAATGATAAAAAGAGAATTTTTAATGTGGAATGCTACCTAGCATAATTCATAATGTAATTTTCTTTCATTGTGGCATGAAAGTTCAGATCCAAGTAATACAAAATAAAAGTTCATATTGACATAAGAAATAATAATACTTCAAGCATACTAAGCAAGTAATCATGTCTTCTCAAAATAGCATGGCCAAAAGAAAGTTATCCCTACAAAATCATATGGTCTGGCTAAGCTCTATCTTCATCACACAAAGTATTTAATCATGCACAACCCCAATGAAGAGCCAAGCAATTGTTTCATACTTTAATAATCTCAAACTTTTTCAACTTTCACGCAATACATGAGTGTGAGCCATGGACATAGCACTATATGTGGAATAGAACGGTGGTTGTGGAGAAGACAAAAGGGGAGAAGATAGTCTCACATCAACTAGGCGTATCAATGGGCTATGGAGATGCCCATTAATAGATATCAATGTGAGTGAGTAGGGATTGCCATGCAACAGATGCACTAGAGCTATAAATATATGAAAGCTCAACAAAATAAAACTAGTGGGGTGCATCCAACTTACTTGCTCACGAAGACCTAGGGCATTTTGAGGAAGCCCATCATTGGAATATACAAGCCAAGTTCTATAATGAAAAATTCCCACTAGTAAGTGGAAGTGACAACATATGAGACTCTCTATCATGAAGATCATGGTGCTACTTTGAAGCACAAGTGTGGTAAAAGGATAGTAGCATTGTCCCTTCTCTCTTTCTTTTTATTTGGGCCTTTTCTCTTTTTTTTATGGCCACCCCTTTATATTTATATATATATATATATATATATATCGTCCGGAGTCTCATCCCGACTTATGGGGGAATCATAGTCTCCATCATCCTTTCCTCACTGGGACAATGCTCTAATAATGAAGATCATCACACTTTTATTTTTTTACAACTCAACAATTACAACTCGATACTTAGAACAAAATATGACTCTATATGAATGCCTCCGGCGGTATACCGGGATATGCAATGAATCAAGAGTGACATGTATGAAAGAATTATGAACGGTGGCTTAGCCACAAATACTATGTCAACTACATGTTCATGCAAAAAGCAATATGACAAAAGTAATGTGTGTCATATGAACGGAACGACGGAAAGTTGCATGGCAATATATCTTGGAATGGCTATGGAAATGCCATAATAGGTAGGTATGGTGGCTGTTTTGAGGAAGGAGTAAGGTGGGTGTATGGTACCGGCGAAAGTTGCACGATACAAGAGAGGCTACCAATAATGGAGGGGTGAAAGGAGTGCGTATAATCCATGGACTCAACATTAATCAAAAGAACTCATATACTTTTTGTAAAAATTTAGAAGTCATTAAAAACCAAAGCACTACACGCATGCTCCTAGGGGGATAGATTGGTAGAAAAAGACCATCGCTCGTCCCCGACTGCCACTCATAAGGAAGACAATCAATAAATAAAATTGTGCTCCAACTTCATCACAAAGCGGTTCACCATACGTGCATGCTACGGGAATCACAAACTTCAAATCAAGCATTCTTTAAACACATAATCACCCAACTAGCATGACTTTAATATTACTACCTCCATATCTCAAAACAATTATCAAGCATCAAATTGATCCTATCATACAATTCACTTCCTATGATAGTTTTTATTATACCCAACTTAGATGCTCATCATTCTAGGACCAACTTTGTAACAAAAGCAAATACCATGATGTTCTAAGAGACTCTCAAAATAATATAAGTGAATCATGAGAGACTAGCAATTTCTATAAAATTAATCCACCACCATGCTCTAAAAGATATAAGTGAAGCACTAGAGCAAAAACTATCAAGCTCAAAAGATATAAGTGAAGCACATAGAGTATTCTAGCAAATTCTAATCAAATAGGCTTCTCCAAAAAGGTGTGTTACAGCAAGGATGATTGTGGTAAACTAACAAGCAAAGACCAATATAATACACGACGCTCCAAGCAAAACACATATCATGTAGTGAATAAAAATATAGCTCCAAGTAAAGTTACCAATGAACGAAGACGAAAGAGGGGATGCCTTCCCGGGGCATCCCCAAGCTTAGGCTTTTGGCTATTCTTGAATATATTGGGGTGCCATAAGCATCCCAAAGCTTAGGCTCTTGCCACTCTTTATTCCATAGTCCATAAAAGCTTTACCCAAAACTTGAAAACTTCACAACACAAAACTCAACAGGAAATCTTATAAGCTCCGTTAGTGAAAGAAAACAAAACCACCACATAAGGTACAGCAATGAACTCATTATTTATTTATTTTGGTGTTAAACCTACTGTATTCCAACTTCCTTATGATTTATAAACTAATTTATTAGCCATAGATGCATTGAAATAAGCAAACAACACACGAAAAACAGAATCTGTCAAAAACAGAACAGTCTGTAGCAATCTGTAACTAACGCAAACTTATGGGACTCTAAAAATACTACCAAAATATGAAGTCCTGGAAACTTTGTTTATTGATCATCATCAAAAAGAATCAACGCAAAAGATCTTTTCTGTGATTTATTTAATTTTTTCTCGTGAGCACAAAGTTTCTGTTTTTCAGCAGAATCAAATCAACCATCATCATAGTTTATCCTATAGGTTCTACTTGGCAAAAACACTAAACAAAAGATAAAAACACCTCTAAACATAAAGTAGAAACAAAATTTAACACTAAACAGGAACAAAAACAAAGAACATAAAGAAAATTGGGTTGCCTCCCAACTAGCGCTATCGTTTAACGCCCCTAGCTAGGCATAAAAGCAAGGATAGATCTAACGAGTGCCATCTTTGGCACTTGATTCATAAGTAGCACGCATGATAGATTCATAAGGTAATTTGACTTTCTTTCTTGGAAAGTTCTCCATGCATTTCTTTAAAGGAAATTGGAATCTAATGTTCCCTTCCTTCATATCAATAATTGCACCAATCGTTCTAAGGAAAGGTCTACCAAGAATAATAGGGCAAGAAAGATTGCAATCTATATCAAGAACGATAAAATCTACGGGCACCAAATTTCTATTATCAACAATAAGAACATCATTGATCCTTCCCATAGGCTTTTTAATGGTGGAATCCGCAAGGTGCAAACTTAAAGAGCAATCATCAAGATCATGGAAACCTAGAATATCACATAAAGTTTTCGGAATCGTGGAAACACTAGCACCCAAATCACACAAAGCAAAACACTCATAATCTTTAATTCTAATCTTTATAGTAGGTTCCCACTCATCATTAAGTTTTCTAGGTATAGAAACTTCCAAATTCAGTTTTTCATCATAAGATTGCATCAAGGCATCAACGATATGTTTGGTAAAAGCTTTATTTTGACTATAAGCATGAGGAGAATTAACAACGGATTGCAACAAGGAAATACAACCTTTTAAAGAGCAATTATCATAATCAAATTCCTTGAAATCCGAGATGGTAGGTTCAACATTATTAGAAGTTGAAGATTCTCCGATCTCTCTTTTACCAAATTTAACATCACGATCTAAAGATTCCGAATTTTGGGACGCCTTCTAGGCAAAGTTGATTCATCATCACTCCCATAATCATCAAAATTCATATTGCAAAACATAGATCTAATCGGAGACGCATCAATAACTTTAAGATCATCGTCATTATTTTCATGTAGACTAGAAGAACACGCTTTTATAAAGCTTTCTTTTTTAGCACGCAATCTAGCGGTTCTTTCCTTGCACTCGTCAATGGAAATTCTCATTCTTTGAGAGACTCATTGATATCATGCTTAGGAGAAGAAGATCCAAGTTTAAGAGAATTAACATCAAGCGGAAGTCTATCAACGTTCCTAGCCAAATCATCAACTTTGAGCAATTTTTCTTCAAGCAAAGCATTAAAATTCTTTTGAGAAATCATAAATTCTTTCACACTATTCTCAATATCAGAGGGCATCTTATTAAAATTACCATAAGAATTATTGTAGGATTTTACATAATCATTAGAGGGATTACTAGGGAATGGTCTAGTATTAAAATTTCTTATATAAGCATTGTTTCCAAAACTATTCCTACCAACAAAATTCACATCCATAGATTCATTATTATTCTCAATCAAAGAAGACAAAGGCATATCATTGGGATAAAGAGGAGTATTTTTAGTAGCAAACATCTTCATAAGTTCATCCATCTTTCCACTCAAAACATTAATTTCTTCTATAGCATGCACTTTTTTTACTAGAAGATCTTTTGGTGTGCCATTGAGAATAATTAGCCATAATATTATCAAGCAATTTTGTAGCATCTCCTAACGTAATTTCCATAAAGGTGCCTCCGCGGCCGAATCTAAGAGATTTCTAGAAGCAAAGTTCAAACCGGCATAAAATTTTTGTATGATCATCCATAAATTCAAACCATGAGTAGGGCAATTGTGAAGCATCAATTTCATTCTTTCCCAAGATTGGGCAACATGCTCATGATCAAGTTGTTTAAAATTCATAATATCATTCCTAAGAGTGATGATCTTAGTGGGAGGAAAATACTTAGAGATAAAAGCATCTTTGCACTTGTTCCAAGAATCAATACTATTTTTGGGCAAAGACGAAAACCAAACTTTAGCATGATCTCTAAGTGAAAACGGAAATAACTTCAATTTGATAATATTGTTATCCGTATCTTTCTTCTTTTGCATATCACACAAATCAACAAAATTGTTTAGATGAGTAGCGGCATCTTCACTAGGAAGGCCGGTGAATTGATCTTTCATAACTAGATTCAGCAAAGCAGCATTGATTTCACAAGACTCAACATCATTAAGAGGAGCAATCGAAGTAATAAGGAAATCATTATTATTGGTATTCGAGAAGTCACACAACTTGGTATTATCTTGTGCCATGGAAACAAGTAATCCAACACACAAGCAAACAGAAAAATGGCAAGCGAAAAGAGAGGAGGAGATTGGGAAAGAGAGGGCGAATAAAACGGCAAGGGTGAAGTGGGGGAGAGGAAAACGAGAGGCAAATAATGTAAATGCGAGGGCGGTGAGTTTGTGATGGGTACTTGGTATGTCTTGACTTGAGCGAAGACCTCCCCGGCAACGGCGCCAGAAATCCTTCTTGCTACGTCTTGAGCTTGCGTTGGTTTTCCCCGAAGAGGAGAGGGTGATGCAGCAACTGTAGCCTAAGTATTTCCCTCAGTTTTGAGAACCAAGGTATCAATCCAGTAGGAGGCTCCTCAAAAGTCACACGCACCTACACAAACAAACTAAGAACTCGCAACCAACGCGGTGAAGGGGTTGTCAATCCCTTCACGGCCTCTTGCGAAAGTGAGATCTAATAGAGAGATAATAATATATTTTTGGTATTTTGTAATATAGATGCAAAAAGTAAAGATGCAAATAAAGTAGATTGAAAGCAAATATGAGAAGAGATAGACCCGGCGGCCATAGGTTTCACTAGAGGCTTCTCTCGAGAGCATAAGTATTACGGTGGGTGAACAAATTACTATCGAGCAATTGATAGAAAAGCGCATAGTTATGAGATTATCTAGGCATGATCATGTATATAGGCATCACGTACATAACAAGTAGACCGACTCCTGCCTGCATCTACTACTATTACTCCACACATCGACCGACTCCTGCCTACATCTAGAGTATTAAGTTCATAAGAACAGAGTAACGCCTTAAGCAAGATGACATGATGTAGAGGGATAAACACATGCAATATGATATAAACCCCATCTTGTTATCCTCGATGGCAACAATACAGTACGTGTCTTGCAACCCTTTCTGTCACTAGGTAAGATCACCGCAAGATTGAACCCAAAGCTAAGCACTTCTCCCATGGCAAGAAAGATCGATCTAGTAGGCCAAATCAAACTGATAATTCGAAGAGACTTGCAAAGATAACTCAATCATACATAAAAGAATTCAGAGAAGATTCCAATATTATTCATAGATATACTTGATCATAAACCAACAATTCATCGAATCTCGACAAACACACCGCAAAAAGAGATTACATCGAATAGATCTCCACAAGAGAGGGGGAGAACATTGTATTGAGATCCAAAAAGAGAGAAGAAGCCATCTAGCTAATAACTATGGACCCGTAGGTCTATGGTAAGCTACTCACAACTCATCGGAGGGGCTATGGTGTTGATGTAGAAGCCCTCCATGGTCGATTCCCCCTCCGGCAGAGTGCCGGCGAAGGCTCCAAGATGGGATCTCGCGGATACAGAAGGTTACGGCGGTGGAAATTGTGTTTCCTGGTGCTCCTGGATGTTTTCAGGGTCCGTAGGTATATATAGGAGGAAGAAGTACGTCGGAGGCCGCCCGAGGGGCCCATGAGACAGGGGGCGCGCCCTACAGGGGGGCGCCTTCCTATCTCGTGGGGCCCTCAGAGCTTTCTTGACTTGCACTCCAGGCTCTCCGGATTAGATTTGTTCCAAAAATAACGCTCTTGAAGGTTTCATTCCGTTTGGACTCCGTTTGATATTCCTTTTCTTCCAAATACTGAAATAGGCAAAAAAAACAGCAATATGGGCTGGGCCTCCGGTTAGTAGGTTAGTCCCAAAAATGATATAAATATGTAGAATAAAGCCCATAAACATCCAAAAGGGGTAATATAACAGCATGGAACAATCAAAAATTATAGATATGTTGGAGACGTATCACTGGCTGCTCACGATCTTCGGCTTCACGGAGAAGATTCATAACCACAGGCCGAAGTGGGGCTTGACGCGGAAGAAGGCCTCGCACACGATGATAAATGCCGAGATGTTGAGGACGAAATTTGGGGCTAGATCATGGAAGTCTAGCCCATAGTAAAACATGAGCCCACGAACAAATGGGTGAAGTGGAAATCCTAGTCCGCGGATGAAATGAGAGAGGAACACTACTCTTTCCTGAGACTTTGGAGTGGGGGTGATCTGTCCCTCCGCCGGAAGCCTGTGCGCGATGTTTGCGGCCAGGTATCCGGCCGCCCGAAGCTTGTTAATGTCCTCCTCCGTGACGGAGGAGGCCATCCACTTGCCTCCCACTCTGGACATGCTGCGAATGGTCCTACGGATAAGGTGAGAACTTGGGCGCTGGGGCTCGAGAGTGCGAGAATGGATGAGCAAAGGAGGAAGAAGGCGTGGGTAAAAATAGGAGATCCTTATCCCTTTATAGAGGTGGTGAAAACTGTACGCCTCCCCGCTTGCCTGATGAAATCTCTTATTTTCCAAGCGCCACGTTGGATGGCACGGTTGGGTTACCCGTACCCATATTAATGAGGATCCCGTGATAAGGGGACATGATCTCTGCTTCGACAAGACGTGCCGAGGAAACCGCCTCGCAATATCTGCGGTGGCTGGTTTTGTGAAAACGGTTCAAATAATGACTCGGCCATGGTGTGATGTCACGTTATCTAAAGTTGTCAGCAGATTATATTTGTGGAATATTGTTCTCTCTACGGTAGTATGTGAAAATCGTCTTGCAGAGCCATACATGATTTAAGTGTTCGAGATTTACTTTGGAGTATTTGGAGATGGAACCCGCCTTGCAATGTCGAAGACAATCTGCGCGCCGGACTCATCGTCATTGAAGCCTGGTTCAGGGGCTACTGAGGGAGTCCTGGATAAGGGGGTATCTAGACAGTCGGACTATATACTTTGGTCGGACTATTGGACTATGAAGATACAAGATTCAAGACTTCATCCCCGTGTCTGGATGGGACTCTCCTTTGCATGGAAGGCAATCTTGGCGATTCGGATGTTAGATCTCCTTCTTTGTAACCGACTCTGTGTAACCCTAGCCTCCTCCGGTGTCTATATAAACCGGAGGGTTTAGTTCGTAGGACAAGGACAATCATAATCATAGGCTAGCTCCTAGGGTTTAGCCTCTACGATCTCGTGGTAGATCAACTCTTGTAATACTCATATCATCAAGATCAATCAAGCAGGAAGTAGGGTATTACCTCCATCGAGAGGGCCCGAACCTGGGTAAAACATCATGTCCCCTGCCTCCTGTTACCATTAGCCTTAGACGCATAGTTCGGGACCCCCTACCTGAGATCCGTCGGTTTTGACACCGACACCGACGACCATGTCGAGGCCTCCCACGCCCAGCTCGTGGCGGTCACCACACAAATTGAACGAAGCATCTCTCACAACGGTCAGCAACCCACGGCCGAAGAGTTGGCAATTGCTGAGAGCATTCGAGCAGCCGTCCGTTCCTCTGCCGCCTACCTTGCAACGACGGAGCCCGTCCAAGCCCAGATCGTGGCCGACCATGCCCAGCTCGTGGCGGCCTTTTCCAAAGAGATGGCGGACGCGGATGGCGAGATACTTGTCGAATATGGTGCGATGGATGCCATGGAGCTCCTTCCCCAGGAGACCGTCGGGCGTGAGCTGGACATGGAAGAGGTGGCGGAGATCGACGAGCACCAGCCATAGTAGTACTCTTTGTTTTGTTTAATTAAGAGCGTCAGTCTTTAATTTGTTAGAGTAATGTTTAGGCCAACTAGCTTTGTTTAATTGTTGAACTTGCTCGATTATCGTACATAGTTATGAATAAGGGACCGTGTCTGATGACACTTTGCGCGCCAGTATTTCGCTGAAGCGATTCCAATTTTTTGGCTTCCGTGAAAATATCTACCTCCCCGCCCCCCTCCCCTTACCAAAAGCCACATTTCCCCTGTTTCCACCTTCCTTTCCAAGTTGAAACCTTCACTCCTTGCTTGCAGCGCCGCCCCCTCACCGGTGACCCTCCTTCACGTTGCTCGGCCTCGTCTATCCAGGCAGGTAATCGACACCAGACCCCCATCCTCCTCCTTCCACATCCCACATGCCCCGATCGCTCGCGCGACACCTTCCACCCAAATCACCGACCCGTCCACCAAATAAGCGTTGTCCTAAGCCATGGTGCACGCAGTATAGCCAGGAGCTCAAGGAGCATTTGGCAGCGGAGAAGCAAATCGTGTCCGCACACGCGGATGAGGTCGTGATGGCTACCATTCGTGCCGACCCCGACATCTTGGAGGAGCACCTTGCCATTTGCTAGCTACGCCGGTTAAGCATGCTCGGTTTACCCGTTGCGTGTGCTGATCTTGCCTTTCCTTAACAAATTCTAGTGAATTGTGCTATCTAATTTTACCATGCAATCTGTTGCTCCTGTGTATATGTTCTATATGTCTTGCAGTGTGGTGCTCACTTATTAATTGTTTGGTTAATTAGTTGTCGTCTTCAGGTAACTGTTTGGTTCAATTCTGTAAATGTGATGTTCAATTCTTCAGGCTGCAATTTTTTATTGTCTTCCATGTGAGAAATAAATCGAATTTATCTTTACAAAATACATGAGAAATGAATACAATTGCTACATTTCCAAGTTGTCAAGCATGCTTGGTTTGATTATACATTGTGCAATGTGGTGCTCAGTTAACGTTTGGTTCATTTGTGTTGTGGTGTTTAGTTAACTGTTTGGTTCAATTCTGCAATGCGATGTTCAATAGTTGTGGGTGCATTCTGTTATTGTATACCATCTGAGAACTAAATCGAATTTGGTTGTACTAAATACATGAGAACCAAATACAATTGCTATATTTCCAAGTTGTCAAGCATGCTTGGTTTGGTTATACATTGTGCAATGTGGCGCTCAGTTAACGTTTGGTTCATTTGTGTTGTGGTGAGTTAAGTGTTTGGTTCAATTCTGCAATGTGATGTTCAATAGTTGTGGATATATTCTGTTATTGTATACCATGTGAGAAGTAAATTGAATTTGGCTATACTAAATACATGAGAAACAAATAAAATTGCTATATTTCCAAATTGTTAGGCATGCTTGGTTCGGTTAACTGTCTGATCTTCTATTAGGAGTATGTTATATTGTGCAATGTGGTACTCAGTTAATTTTTGGTTCATTTGTTGTGGTGTTTAGTTAACTGCTTGGTTCAATTCTGCAATGCGATGTCCAATTGTCGTGGGTGGAATTTTGTATTGTTGTGCATGTGAGGAATAAATCAAATTTGGTTGCACTTAATACATGAGAAACATATACAAGTGCTATATTTCCTAGTTCTTAATCATGCTTGGTTTGGATAAATGGGTTTTCCATGTGGCTTGAATTAATTTGATGAGTCTGCAATGTGCTTATTTTTCATCAACATATTTTACTGATAGCATGCGAACCCTTACTTAACCAGATGACTAACTACCTTGTATGTGTTGCAGGGAAACAATATGAAGCACTGAGGTTTACAATTGAGGTTAGCACGTGCATGGTCTGTTGTCTAATAGCACATTATTGTGCAATTGCAGGAACCATTCTAATACTTAGGTTTTTAACAATTTTGTCTTGCACATGTAGGTCCTGCTGTCAGAGGTTTTGACCCATTGTTCGACCCTTTTTGTGTATGGGGAAATGAGTTGTCCATGAATATCAATCAAGTCAAGAAACTCAGAAAGATTGTTGGGATAAAGAAATTGACGACAAAAAACAACAAGATCTTTGTTTGCACAATGAAGAAGACATCAGTTCACTACAAGATGGTACTACTATTATACCTTGCCTTTTTTTATTCCTTTGCCCCATTTCCAATATAGAGAAGATATTTATGCACATCCTTGTTTTCAGGTCTTTCCAAAGCAGTTCACTGATGATTACCTCTCAAACCACCTCTATGGTCAAGAGGCGAGGAAGGTATTCATACAACACCCACGGTTCAATTTTGAAGTGTTCCTGAAGAGGACGAAGGATGGACGGTCAATCATCCACAGGCACTGGCCTAAAGTTGCAAACACCTTCAACATCAATGAAGGATGAATATTCGCCTTCGACTTCAGTAGTTTTCCCGATGAGATGCATCTGTCTATGTACCGTCTATGATGCTAATTTCGAAAGGTCATGTGAAACTTGGTGCTGGTGCAGTTGTGTAATGGGGTAGCTGAGTGCTGAAGCTATATCATGTTTTACTATGATGTATTTCAATTATGAAATCATGCTTCCTTAATACAGGAATGAAATATATTATGTGTTTAATATGAATGTCAATTAGATTAATAAATGGATTAATAATAATAGGGCAATTAGCCTGCTAATGGCGAATTAACCTGCTAATTGGTTTTTTCTATTGCAAACGGTTATTGAGAAAATACTGTGGTCGATAACCTAAGGCAACACACACAGTTTCTAGGAATAAACCGTGTTGGATCGATGAACAATCACATACGACATTCTCTTGAAAACTGTTTGCGTTAGGCCACCTTGCGCAAACGTTTACCGCATAAAAACTGTGTGAGATGGACAGCCTTTGCCACACATTTTCTTCTACGCACTGTGTGTGATGTATTCAATAATACAAACGATAATTTTTTAATAATGTGTGTGATGGGAACGCTATCGCAAACGATTTAACGGGGAAAATTGTGTGTGATGGACCTACGAATGGAAACATTTTCCTTGCAGCGACTGTGTGGGATGTATATACGAATGGAAATGTTTCGCGGGGACTGACTGTGTGGGATGTTCTTATGACCGGAAATGATTTTGCCTGTATAATTGTATTTTTTAGCACTACTGAATGATTAACCGTATTTGCTCGCTCGTCGGTCGCACACGACCTTATTTTGCCGAGCGTATGTGCCAGGGGGGCATATCCCCGACGGTTTCTAGGTTGTGTGGGAAGGACCCCCCTAATCGCCCACACTCACTTGGTGACGGTTCCGAACGCCGTCGCAGAAAGGGGTTAAAAACCGTTTGTATAGCACCTCGTTCTACTAGTGGGACTTAAGCATCGCTATGGGAGAGGAAGTCTCATCATAGTCAACCCTTTGAACTTGTTGAAAAACCTGTTCAAGTCGAGCTTTGCAGATAGTAACATTACCATCAGCGTCAGTCTTCTTCTTGAAGATCCATTTATTTTCTATAGCTTGCCAATCATTGGGCAAGTCCACCAAAGTCCACACTTTGTTCTCATACATGGATCCTATCTCAGATTTCATGGCCTCAAGCCATCTATTGGATTCTGGGCCCATCATAGCTTCTTCATAGTTTGTAGGTTCGCCTTGGTCTAGTAACATGGCTTCCAGGACAGGATTACCGTACCACGAACTCTGGTGTGGATTCTGCTCTGGTTGACCTACGAGGTTTGGTAGTAACTTGATCTGAAGTTTCATGATCATCATCTTTAGCTTCATGTCTTGTTGTTGTAGGCATCACTAGAACAGTTTTCTCTGATGTACTACTTTCCAATTCGAGAGAAGATACAATTACCTCATCAAGTTCTACTTTCCTCCCACTCACTTCTTTTGTGAGAAACTCCTTCTCTAGAAAGGACCCATACTTAGCAACAAAAATCTTGCCTTCGGATCTGTGGTAGAATGTGTACCCAATTGTTTCCTTAGGGTATCCTATGAATACGCACTTCTTCGATTTGGGTTTGAGCTTATCAGGCTGAAGCCTTTTGACATAAGCATCGCAACCCCAAACTTTAAGAAACTATAGCTTAGGTTTCTTGCCAAACCACAGTTCATACGATGTCGTCTCAACGGATTTAGATGGTGCCCTTTTTAACGTGAATGCAACTGTCTCTAATGCATAACCCAACGATAGTGGTAAATCGGTAAGAGACATCATAGAATGCACCATATCCAATAAAGTACGGTTATGACGTTTGGACACACCATTACGCTATGGTGTTCCAAGTAAATGAGTTGTGAAACAATTCCACATTGTTTTAAATGAAGGCCAAACTCGTAACTCAAATACTCGCCTCCACGATCAGATCGTAGAAACTTTATTTTCTTGTTATGATGATTCTCCCCTTCATTCTGAGAATTTTGAACTTTTCAAATGTTTCAAACTTGTGTTTCATTAAGTAAATATACCCACATCTACTCAAATCATCTGTGAAGGTCAGAAAATAACGATACCCGTCGCGTGCCTCAACATTCATCGGACCGCATACATTGGTATGTATTATTTCCAATAAGTCACTGGCTCGCTCCATTGTTCCGGAGAAAGGAGTTTTAGTCATCTTGCCCATGAGGCATGGTTCGCAAATATCAAATGATTCATAATCAAGTGATTCCAAAAGTCCATCCGCATGAGTTTCTTCATGCGCTTTACACCAATATGACCTAAACAGCAGTGCCACAAGTATGTTGCACTATCATTATAAACTTTGCATCTTTTGGCATCAATATTGTGAATATGTGTATCACTATGATTGAGATTCAATAAACCATTAACATTGGATGTATGACCATAGAAGGTTTCATTCATGTAAACAGAACAACAATTATTCTCCGACTAAAATGAACAACTGCATTGCAATAAACATGATCTAATCATATTCATGCTCAACGCATACACCAAATAACATTTATTTAGGTTCAGCATTAATCACGAAGGCAGAGGGAGTATACGATGGTGATCGTATCAACCTTGGAATCACTTCCAACACAAATCATCACCTCACCCTTAACTAGTCTCTGTTTATTCTGCAACTCCTATTTCGGGTTACTAATCTTAGCAACTAAACCTGTATCAAATCCCAGGGGTTATTATGAACACTAGTAAGGCACACATCAATAACATGTATATCAAATATACCTTTGTTCACTTTGCCATCCTTCTTATCCGCCAAGTATTTGGGGCAGTTCCACTTCCAGTGACCATTTCCTTTGCAGTAGAAGCACTCAGTTTCAGGCTTGGGTCCAGCTTTGGGCTTCTTCATGGGAGTGACAACTTGCTTGCCATTCTTCTTGAAGTTCCCTTTCTTTCCCTTGACCTTTTTCTTGAAACTAGTGGTCTTCTTAACCATCAACACTTGATGCTCTTTCTTGATTTCTACCATCGCCGATTTCAGCATCGCAAAGAGCTCGGGAATCATTTTTGTCATCCCTTGCATATTATAGTTCATCACGAAGTTCTAGTAGCTTGGTGATAGTGACTAGAGAACTTTGTCAATCACTATCTTATCTGGAAGATTAAATCCCACTTGATTCAAGTGATTGTAGTACCCAGACATTCTGAGCACATGCTCACTGGTTGAGCCATTCTCCTCCATCTTGTAGGCAAAGTACTTGTCAGAGGTCTCATACATCTCTACACGAGTATGAGTCTGAAATACCAATTTAAGCTCTTGGAACATCTCATATGCTCCATGCGTTCAAAAAGTTTTTGAAGTCCCGGTTCTAAGACGTAAAGCATGGCGCACTAAACTATCAAGTAGTCATCATACCGAGCTTGTCAAACGTTCATAACGTCTTCTTCTGCTCCTGCAATAGGTCTGTCACCTAGCGGTGCATCAAGGACATAATTCTTCTGTGCAACAATGAGGAGAAAACTCAAATCACGAACCCAGTCTGCATCATTACTACTATCATCTTTCAACTTATTTTTCTCTAGGAACATATCAAAAATAGGGAAGCTATATCGCGAGCTATTGATCTACAACATAGATATGCAAAACTACCAAGACTAAGTTAATGATAAATTAAGTTCAAGTAATCAAATTACTAATGAACTCCCACTTAAATAAACATCCCTTCAAGTTATCTAAGTGATACATGATCCAAATCAACTAACTCATGCCCGATCATCACGTGAGATGGGGTAGTCATCAATGGTGAACATCTCTATGTTGATCATATCTACTATATGATTCATGTTCGGCCTTTTTTGGTCTCTAGTGTTTCGAGGCCATGTCTGTACATGCTAGGCTCGTCCAGTTTAACCCAATTATTCCGCATGTGCAAAACCGTCTTGCACCCATTGTATGTGAACATAGAGTCTATCACACCCGATCATCACATGGTGTCTCGAAACGACGAACTATAGTAACAGTGCATACTCAGGGAGAACACTTTTATCTTGAAATTAAGTGAAGGGATCATCTTATAATGCTACCGCCGTTCTAAGCAAAATAAGATGCATAAAAGATAAAAATCACATGTAATCAAAATATGTGACATGATATGGCCATCATCTTGTGCTTTTGATCTCCATCTCCAAAGCATCCTCATGATTTCCATTGTCACCGGCTCGACACCTTGATGTCCATCATTGCGTCCTGGTCGTCTTGCCAACTATTGCTCCTATAACTATTGCTAACGCACAGCGATAAAGTAAAGAAATTACATGGCGTTTGTATTTCATACAATAAAGAGACAACCATAACTCTCATGCCGGTTGCCGATAACTTACAAAACATGATCATCTCATACAATAACATATATCACATCATGTATTCACCATATCACATCACAACATATCCTGCAAAAACAAGTTAGACATCCTCTACTTTGTTGTTGCAAGTTTTACGTGGCTGCTACGGGTTTCTAGCAAGAACTGTTCTCATCTACGGCAAAACCCACAATGGTGATTCGTCAAGTTTGCTGTTTTAACCTTCTTCAAGGACCGGCCGTAGTCAAATTTGATTCAACGAAAGTAGGAGAAACAGACACCCGCCAGCCACCTTTATGCAAAACTAGTTGCATGTTAGTCGGTGGAACCAGTCTCATGTGCGTGGACATGTAAGGTTGCTTTGGGCTGCTTCATCCCACAATGTCGCCGAATCAAAATAAGACGTTGGTGGTAAGAAGTATGACTATCACCGCCCACAACTCTTTGTGTTGTACTCGTGCATATCATCTACGCATAGACCTGGCTCATGATGCCACTGTTGGGAATCGCTGCATTGAAAACAAAAAAAATTCTATGCACACGCAATGATCTATCCATGGATATGTATAACAACGAGGGGGAGAGTGTGTCTATGTACCCTCATAGACCGTAATAGAAAGTGTTTCACAACGCGGTTGATGTAGTCGAACTTCTTCGTGCTTCAACAGATCAAGTACCGAACGCACGACACCTTCGTGTTTTGCACATGTTCAGCTCGCTGACGTCCCTCACCTTCTTGATCCAGGTAGTAGATGAGTTCAATTAGCACGACGGCATGGTGATGGTGATGGTGAAGTGATCTCTTCAGGGCTTCGCCTAAGCACTGTGAAAATAAGACGGGGATGTAGACAGTGGAGGGGGGCGCCGCACACAGCTAGGCAATTGTCTGGGGTGTGCTAGGGCGCCCCCCCCCCCCACATATATATAGGTGGGAGGGAGGGAGGACCAGCCATAGAAGGCGCCCAAGTAGGAGGAATCCTACTTGGAGTAACTCCCAAGCCGCGTCGCCCTGCCATATATAACCGAGGGAGAAGGAAAGAGGGGGGAGAGGGAAGGAAGTGGGAATCCTAATCCACACCTTCCTTTCCCTTCTCCCCTTTCCTTCCCCTCCTTAGGCCGGCCCATATGGGGGCACACCAGCCCCTTGTGGCTGGTGTGTTTCCCCTCTTGGCCCATAAGGCCCATATCTTTTGCCGGGGGTGCCGGGAACCCTTTCCGGTGACCCCATAAGTACCCGACCCCCCCCCCTGAAACACTTTCGGTGTCCGAATACTATTGTCCTATATATCAATATTTACCTCTCGACCATTTCGAGACTCCTCGTCTTGTCCATGATCTCATCTAGGACACTGAACAACATTCGGTCACCAAATCACATAAATCATATAATACTATATCATCATCGAACGTTAAGCGTGCGGACCCTATGGGTTCGAGAACTATGTAGAAATGACCAAGACACCTCTCCGGTCAATAACCAATACCGGAACCTGGATGCCCATATTGGCTCCTACATATTCTACGAAGATCTTTATCGGTCAAACCGTTATGACAACATATGTAATTCCCTTTGTCCATCGTTATGTTACTTGCCCGAGATTCGATCGTCGGTATCTTCATACCTAGTTCAATCTCGTTACCGGCAAGTCTATTTACTCATTCCGCAATACATTACCCCATGACTAACTCCTTAGTCGTTTGCTTGCAAGCTTAGGATGTGTATTACCGAGAGGGCCTAGAGATACCTCTCCGATACTCAGAGTGACAAATCCTAATCTCGATCTATGCCAACTCAACAAACACCTTCGGAGATACCTGTAGAGCATCTTTATAATCATCCAGTTATGTTGTGATGTTTGATAGCACATAAGGCATTCCTTCGGTATCTGGGAGTTGCAAAATCTCATAGTCGAAGGAATATGTATTTGACATGAAGAAAGCAATAGAAATAAACTGAACGATCATTTTGCTAAGCTAACGGATGGGTCTTGTCCATCACATCATTCTCCTAATGATGTGATCCCGTTATCAAATGACAACTCATGTCTATGGTTAGGAAACCTTAACCAGCTTTGATCAACGAGCTAGTCTAGTAGAGACTTACTAGGGACACGATATTTGTTTATGTATTCACACATGTATTTAGGTTTCCGATCAATACAGTTATAGCATGAATAATAAACCTTTATTATGAATAAGGAAATATAAAATAACAACTTTATTATTTCCTCTAGGGCATATTTCCTTCAGGTGTCACTAGTGAACCTATGGCCCCTGGTCCATTCTCCATTAATACAAAGCTCTTACAATTTTGCTCATTTATTTTACTTTACCATTTTGCCGTTTACTATGATATCACCGTCTATTTGCTTTTAATCTTGTAACTAGCAAGATAAGGGGACTGACAACGACCTTATCAATTTGTGTGGAAGCATTTGTTTTGTGTTTGTGTGGAGGTGATATTTACATTGTTAGCTTGGTGGTTCCTACTGGTTCAATAAACCTTGATTCTTAACGGAGGAAATACTTTATGTTGTTGTGCTACATCACTTTTTCCTCTTCGTGGAATCCAACAACTCCTACCGGGGTAGCAATCATATGTGTTCTATATATAGAACACATAAGTAAATTATTCAATAGTGACATGTGTCCACATGGTACCGATAGAACTCCCTCCATTCCTATACGCAGGGCATATTAGGTTTGACCAAGAGTTAATCCATTAATATTTAGTTCATACGATCTGAAAGCATAATCATCAGTAAGCACTTTCATATTCAAATTTAGTGATACTGGTTTCATGACATAAAGATCATATATCAACAAATTAAATCTCTGTCAAAAGTTTGTCTATACTAAGCATAAAATTCCCTAAGACATAAATAATCTGGTACGCTCCTAGAAACCAAACATGTTGTTGGCCTCGAGTTGGATATATTAGTAATTTTTTGATTAATTTGATCCACAAGAAAATCATGACAAAGGTGCTAACAATATTGATTTCATATTATAAGATTATCATGCAAGTGTGTATTAGGCATAGAACATGCACATCCATGAACATAATAAGTATTGCAAATGCATGAATCACTATAGATAGAATGAACAGAGCATACACTTTAGATGGATGGAAATGCGTCAAGGAGTAACCTATGGATGAGAAGGCGGATGCATCAATGTTGACTGTATAAGGAGAGCAAGAAATTTGATGGTTCGACATTCAACATCGGTTACAGAAGTGACTAGCTATTAAAATTTCCTAGAAGTCTTTTTTGCATTGATGATTCAAATGTTCTACACATTTTCCTTCTGATATGCTTTCATACTCATATGCAAGCTACATGGTAGGTAAGCAATGAAATGAAGTAATCTATACAATTTATATATAAATACAGGCGTTCACGAATAAACATGTTCATGGGAAGCCCCGCCCGATGACCTGGCCTGAGCCCGACTTGAAAATCCCAGGCCAGGCCGGGCAGGGCTTGCCTCTTGGACCGGGTTCAAGCTTCATTTTACAGCTGAAAGAATATTCGGGACGGGCTCGAGCTTCCATTACTCACCTTTTCGGGCTGGGCTTACACATGCGTAGACTAAAAACTGCGTTCAGGCCAGGCTTTCGGGCTTGCATTCGTGCCGGGCTCAGGATTGAGAAAACACATATTTTTTCAACTGGGGAAAACACATATTTTCAGGATTTAGGTCGGGCTTGCGCTTGGGATTTTCACTTCAGGCTTTCTCAAGCCTGACCCGAGGTATGATCAGGTTTAGTCACAAATATGGCTTCGATGATGAAGAGTATATATAATTGTATATGCTCCATAATGAGATGAAGCTAATCATGAAACCAAAAAGGACATAAATGTGGATGGCTTTCATTAGATTCCTACTACTCCCTCCGTCCCAAAATAAGTGTTGCTGATTTAGTACAACTTTGTGCAAAATAGAAATTCCATTTTCCACCACCAATGTATCAACCCTACCTCATTACCTCCTTCGGAGCTTGTAGAATTCCGACCGGCATATCTCGAGATCAAGTTTGAGTTTCTGTTATAGTTGGGGATTAAAACCCGACATCAAATCCACTAAAAGTTTGAGTAGCTTTGTGAATGACTTCAAACCACCATAGCTAGACCCATCCACTTATTCCTCTATCGGCCAGGCTTTTGTCCCTATATACGTTTGATTTAAAAAGAAATGAAAGGGCACTCATTTTGATAGAGAAACAAGGTTTGGTTGAAATGCTACTAGTGGTTGGTGCTTCAGTCCATAGTTGGTATATCATAAACAAATTAAAACAGGAAAAGCTTAGAAAGAGTAAATTCTATATACCTCATACCGAAAAGCGAAGCGTTGTGCTAATATGACTAAAAAGCGAGTAGAGTAGGTTGGCGTCTCATAGTAACGACATGGGAGCATTGAAGGCGCCAACCATCAAGACGGCATAGTTATTCGACCTACATCATCGGTGGCTTCCCAGACATCTAACAAACAAGTTAGCCGGTGCAGTCACGAGTTGTGCATGTTCTATGACCCTCTGCATCGAAGGCATGCCCCGCCTTTGGAAAAATCCCCCAGCAGGTATCAGCGGGCGTGTGGAGATGCATGGTCTATTGGGGGAAACTCCATGTGGATGCCGACCGATGCCATGTAGCCGACGTGCACAGTGTAACCGCATTAGTTGGTCATCATAATAGTTACATTGTTGACATCACGAACGAACATGGTGACCACCATGAGGGCAGCAAGACGAAGAGAAATCATTGCCGGCTAGCTACAATGGATTCTTCTCTCTCATCGGACATGAGTTGCTTGTGCCTCACAAGAATGGACTATCATGCAAACCAAATCCATATTTTTGTAGAAAAAACTAATAACATGTCAAAGACACTCAAGGGTAGAACAAGCACGAACTGTATACATCACATAAATAATATAACTTGACCTATTGAACAAATATATTATGGTGTTGGTGGGGGACCTATGCCCCCCAATATAATACTATAAGGTCGGGAGCGGGCCAAGCCGTAATTCCTATTCATTCATGGTTGATAGAGCTATTATCCATTAGGTGATAACTAGCAAAAAGGCCCATGCGTTGCAACGGGAGAAAAATATACCACATGCTCTTAATTTACAAAAAATTGTCTATAATTTGAGAATTTGTAGCTACGGCCCAAACAAAGACGGTCTCAGCCTACAAAAGCGCAGTTCAAGATTCCACAGGTATTCTATTTCAACACGGCTTGCATACAGATTTATTCCGTATAAAGAAGCGGGCAAGTGATCATGCATTTATTCATGTCATCTGTGAAATGGGGTATTGTTACGAGCCGGAAAAGAAAAGTGACACAAATAGATGAATAATGCATTATTGATTAAGATTGCAACCTAGATAGTATTTTTTTAATCTTTAACAAGTAAAATAACATCATATTCAAATTTTGCTTATTTTTCTAATCAATATTCATATATAACATGTTAAATTTGGAGTTATGGTTTAGAAGATATGAGTATTTTAAAAAACATTTGATATCTACTGCGGGTTTAATGTCAGAAAAATCAGGGGGGTTTCTATAAAATAGCATGACAGACTAAGAATACTTATTTCTTTTATTAGTAGGTATAGATGGGTAACAATGGAGAGCTCACCAGCTAGTATGGGCAGAAGGCGATGTTGTAATTAGCATGTGCGGTAGTAGGGGCAGAACGACAGGTGAAAGTTAGCCTCTGCCACGCTATTGCGGGTAGAAGGTGATGTGGAAATTAGCCTCTGCCGCGCTAGTATGGGCAAAAAATGTTGTGGTAATTAGCCTTTATCGTGGAAGACAGGATCTTCCCCCCGCCGGAGCAGCCGACGTTAAGGCAGAATACCTGTGTGATATAGTGGTCTCCAATTCTAACTTGGAGTTCACATTTCATGATATCCACATTATTTTGAATGCAAATTCAAATGTATATGATGACTCCTAGGATGGTGATAAAACTTTCTGTGTATTCATGCATATGACCACACACGTACAAACGACACAATGGTTGAGTCAATAAAGTGTATGTACTTTTTCAAACTATGTTTGACACGAATTCAAAAGTTCAAACATGTCATCTAGATATGAATTACAGAAGCAATGCATAGTCACCATTTCAAATTTTACAACCCACAAAACTGGGAAATAATTACTTAATGATGTATTACCTTCCTACTATGGCGTTAGAGCACAGCTCGCTCGTGAAGCAGGGTGGCTAGTTGGGTGCTTACAGCCGACCAACTCGGTCACTTGTTTGAACCGCAGCTACGTTTCATATATTTTTTCAAGCATTTTGTCCTCTTTGCTAACATGTGGACGCTCTACTATGAGGTTCCTCGCTCCACCTGAGTCGTAATGCCACGGTAATAGTTCACAAGGAGGCAGACTAAGGCATAGCCTAGTGGTGGGAAGGGGTTGATGCCTTCCCACCCACCCAGGTTCAAGGCATGGTACTTGCAATTTGGGTTTGTTGCACCAATTATACTGTATGGGGTTCCCTTACAGTCTTTCTATCAAAAAAAATAGTTCACAAGGAGGACATTGGGCCAACGGCCTTGGGGCCACAGTGATAGTTGCAGGTGGGTTCGTGTCGGTGTGGACTGGCGGTGGCCAACTTCGATGGCCCGGGTGGTGATTTAAGTGGGATGACATCCCATCGATACGCTAGCGCCATTTGACCAGCCATGGAGTACTAGCTGACGCGACTACCCAAAGATCATCAAGAAGGTGACTAGAGCACCGCTTCAATTCCAAGGTGAAAACTCCTTTTTCTGGCCTTTATATATGGGGCTCGGCAATGATGAACATGTGTTGTTACCTTGATTAAGAAATTGTCTACTCGCTGATTTGATCACTATCACTAGTTGGTCTAAGCAATGTGAATGCAAATTCTTGTCATGGTTGCCTTTAGCCGGACATGACCATGACGGTGCTGAAAGGATCGATATGTATTGACTAGAGGGGGTGAATAGGCAACTAACAATTTTTTGCTTTTCTTGACCAAATTAAACTTAGCATCAAAGTAGGTTGTCTAGATGTGCAACTAGGTGAACAACATATATGATGCAACAACAACAAGCACACAAGCAAGCAAGGGATACAACACAATATAAGCTTGCACAAGTAAAGGTAAGAGATAACCAAGAGTGGAGCCGATGGAGACGAGGATGTGTTACCGAAGTTCCTTCCCTTTGAGAGGAAGTACGTCTTCGTTGGAGCGGTGTGGAGGCACAATGCTCCCCAAGAAGCCACTAGGGCCACCGTATTCTCCTCACACCCTAACACAATGCGAGATGCTGTGATTCCACTATTGGTGCCCTTGAAGGCGGCGATCAAACCTTTACAAACAAGGTTGGGGCTCTTTCCACAACCGAATTGGAGGCTCCCAACGAAACCATAGAGCTTCACCACAATGTAATATGGCTCCGACGTGACCTCAACCGTCTAGGGTGCTCAAAAACCCAAGAGTAACAAGATCCGCAAGGGATTAGTGGAGGGAATCAAATTTCTCTTGGTGGAAGTGTAGATCGGGGCCTTCTTAACCAGTCCTTAGAAAATCAACAAGTTTGATTGGCTAGGGAGAGAGATCGGGCAAGAATGAGCTTTTGAAAGTCAATGGAGCTTGGGGGGATGAGGTCAACCCTAGGAAGAAGAAGACCACTCCTTTATATAGGGGAACCAAAATCCAACCGTTTTCTGCCCAGGCCAGCAGCTAAGTGGTACTACCGCTTAGGCGGTACTACTCCGCACAAGCCTAAAAATACACAGAGTGTATCTACGGTAGTGCCGCTGGAGCGGTACTACCACTAACCCCGGCGGTACTACCGCCTAGGGTTTTAGACCTGGGGAGGCAGCGGTGGTAGAGGGTGCCATGGGCGGTAGTACCGTGCGAAGCGGTACTACCGTCCTAGTGCCGATCTACTACCGCTTGGAGCAAAATGGGAACAGAACCTTGCACGAAAAAAAACCCAAGCGGTAGCGGAGACGGTAGTACGGGATGTAGTATAGCTGGAGCGGTACTACTGCGCTGCTACCGCCCAACTACTGTGAATTACAGACAGACAATAGAACATTGCACGCTCAGGGAAACCCTAAGCGGTAGTGCCATGGAAGTACCCAGTGGTACTACCGCATAAGAGGTACTACCGTGGGCACTAGCGGTACTACCGCTGGCAAGATGCTAAAAACACCACAGAAAACATTGGAAAAGCTCCAGAGAAGGGAAAGTAGGCTGTGGGTGCATATGGGGCTGTGTACGTGTTGATTCCACCCATACCTTTCCGAAACGGACCCCCTCTTGATAGTACAGCTTTCCTATGACTCAAATCCACGGAAAATAAACGTAGAGAACCGTCGTCTTCGATAGGCTCCGAGGGGCATCGAATCGTCTAGTGCCTCGACATGAGATATCTGAAAATGCTCAATGCACACGATTAGTCCACAAATGCATTGTCATCAATCACCAAAACCACTTAGGGAGAAATATGCCCTTATAATCTCCCCCTTTTTGGTGGATTGATGATAATACGTGATTTGCACATAGAGATATATAATAAGCATAAGCAAACCCAAAATCTATAAAATATAGACAAACTCCACCTAGATGTGTGCATTCTATAGATGTGCTTTGGACTACACAAAACACCGACTAGGATCAACACTCACCCTATATTTTATAGACAAGGCATTCCTAGCAACAATAAAAGTGACACAAAGCATGGAAAATAATAAGACAAAAGAGCATAATATCACACACATAGGGACATAAGAAGGATAACCAGAGTAGCATATGTCTTACACCATATGATAGAGTCTCACACCAAACCAAAGCAAACGAAGGAAAAGAGTTCACAAGCAAAAACACACAGAAGCAATGAGAACCAAGCTTGTGGCTCAACAACACCCTACAGAAAGACAAATCCCCGGTCCTAAACCTCTCCCCCTTTGGCATCAAGACACCAAAAGGGGGCAACGAGTGACCTAACGCAACTCCAGATGGCACTAGTCTCCTCCCATGGACTCGTCAGACTCCTCAGAATCAGACCCATCAGCAGACTCCTCCTCAGACTCGTCGATCTCCTCCTCGATCTCCTGATCCTGAGCTGGAGCAGATGTAGCAGCATTGGACTCATCCGATTCCATCCAGTGAGAGTGTGAAGAAATCCATCTGTCGTCCGGAGTGATACGGTCCTCAGAGCCATCCTGAACTGGGATCTCAAGCTTCCTCATGATGGCCTTACTCTCCAGACGAGACTTCTTGGCATCCACATGTGCCAAGTACATCTTGTGTTGAACATTGGTCTGAAGGCAAAAGAGCTTCTTCACCTTGTGCTTGAGCTTAGCCGCCCAACCTGACTGACCAGAAGAATGCTCTATGCCGGGAGCAAGACAACCATCACCCTGATCCTCTCTAGAAGCATAAGACACTGCCGCCTCAGGACGAGTAGTAGAGGCCCAGAGCTCCTTCTGATGCAAGTTGAGGATGTCATGAGGAGTCAAGGGTCCGGTCTCAAGAGGCACACCAGGGAAAGTGGAGCTCCAGGTAATCTGAATCAACATGAAGATGAAGGGAGCATAAATTGGGCAATGATCTCCATAGGTAGCATTCACTAGCTCCTTCCACATGACATGAGAGACATCCAAGACCGCAACAACATGAGCATATCCACAAGGTGCCCATGCACCATGTCCAAGTTGCCCATGCGAGGAAAGAGAGTGTGCCGGAAGATGCGATGCATAATGTCAAAGAATGGCTTCAGCTCCTTCTTGACTCCTTTCCCTGTCTTAGTGATAATCATATGAGGCTTCAGCTCATCCTTGTGAGTAGTCCCCTCATGGTGAGGATGAAGGCCAAGCGGCTTCCTCAGCCCCTCGTCGGGATATCCCAGAAGCACCATAAAAGCACTCCAAGTGGTGCGCAACTGCCTGCCATTGTTCATCCAGATCAAAGTGTGCTCTAGATTTGTGCCATACCATATGGTTGTAAAGAATTGTGCAACCAACTCTGCATCGAAATCATAGTTGAAGGTCATGAGGGGCACAATGTTGAGCTGATCACATAGGGCAGGAGCTTCTCCAAAGTATGTCTGGTACTTCACCAGGTTGATTGACTTGGTCTTCACAAACAGGTTCTTCCTTCCCTTGATCCGATCAAAGTACACTAGCGATTGGTCCTTGTTCCAGAACGGTGAGCCAACAAGAGAAGGATCATGAGGAAGAATGTAGGGGTTTTGCTCACGGTATTGCCAATACTCATTTTGCTTCAATTCAGCACCCGTCTTGACCGGTTCCTTCTTCTTCTTGCGAGCAGCGGTTGACTTGACATTGGATTTGCCCTTGTTCCTAGCAGACTGGCGACAAGAAGGAAACGGTGTGGGGCCAACCTCTTCTTCATCTTCGGAATGCACAACTCTGGCATGATAGGTGCGCCCACGCTTGGATGGGGGATTCGCATTCTTGCGATAGACCTTGGAGCTACTACCACCTGGACAGACACAAAACCACAAGGGAAATCATGAATACAAACTATGCATAAGCCAGGGATAGACTAATGTGAGAAAAGAAAGCTTATATGAGCATGGTGGAAGTTGGGGCCTCAAGCGGTAGTACCGCGGAACTGGGGTGGTAGTGGTAGTACCACTCTAGGAACGGACGCACGAACTCCCCAAATCCGGTAGTACCAAAGGTCAAAAATTTAGAAATGCTCAACTAAGACTTCAATCCTCCTATCTAGTAGTCATTCAACGTCCTACTCAAGCCCCGATTTAGCAAAAAAATGAGAAACCAACATGCATTTCCCTAGAAACCTAGATTCAAAGGATAGAACCGTAGGAGCAACCAATGGGGGCAATACCGGGTTCCATGGTGAGAGGAGGTGGTGAGGAAGGATTCCACCGGACGGAATCATTGAAGACGGCATGAAATCGGCCAGCCGGAGCGGCGGCCGAGGTTGTTCTTCGTCGCCTGAGAGAGAGAGAGACAAAGAGAGAGTCGTGGAGAGGGAGAGTGAAAGGGTATGGGGGAGTTAGAACTCCCCTGCCCAATGCTTACCCCCACAACATCCCGCTAAGCGGTAGTACCACTAGGGGTAGCGGTAGTACCGACTCGATACTACTGCCGGGTAGGAGGCCCAGTAGCACCGCTCAAGCGGAAGTACCGCTGGACAGAACGGTAGTACCGCTCCCTCACAGCGGTAGTACCGCCAGCAGGAAGACAGAACAACCCGGAAAAGGAAAAGGCTTATGCACGACTAGGGAGGTTGAAGCAGAGAGATAGGCTTGGGATGGAGACGCAAAAGGACAGCACAGGGAAGATTACTCCATGTTTGAAAAACCAATAAACCAAGAGCAACTTGGAGTAACTCAAAAGCACAAACACCCTAAGAAAACTACTCGAACAAGCACCTCTCAAAGGAGGGCGGTGGCCAAGGCCACCTATGTTTGAGTCAATTGGTATGGAACCCGCATTTTAACCTTGGGCCCATGACCAAAACTCGTCTTTGAATCACAAGTACCATCGAAAATGGCTAATGTGAAAGAGTTCATCAATTTATGCATAATGGGGGAGGGAGAGTTCATTGAGAGAACAACACTCCCCCTATGTCCATGCCTACATCTAAACAAGACAACATGATGAGTGTGGTGGGGTGTGCAAAGGTTCAAACCACATTGCTTAGATCAATGATATTTAGCTCATGCCTTAACTCACGGAATCTTGCTTCATCCAAGGGCTTCGTGAAAATATCTGCAAGGTTATCATTAGTGTTGACATATTTGAGCTCGATCTCCCCTCGCCTATGTGACCCCGAATGAAGTGATACCGAATCTCAATATGCTTCGTCTTGAAGTGTTGCACCGGGTTGAGAGAAATCTTGATGGCACTTTCATTGTCACACCAAAGAGGCACTTTGTCACAAATGACACTATAATCCTTTAAAGTTTGCCTCATCCATAGAAGTTGAGCACAACAACTACCGGCGGCCACATACTCCGCTTCGGTGGACGATAGAGACGCACAACTTTGCTTCTTAGAAGACCAACTCACCAAAGAGCAACCCAGAAATTGGCATACTCTGGAAGTTGACTTCCTATCCACTTTATCTCCTGCCCAATCCGAGTCCGAGTAGCCCATAAGGTTGAAGTTAGCTCCTCTTGGGTACATAAGCCAAAGTTTGGGGTATGAGCCAAATATCGAAAGATTCGCTTGACCGCCACATAGTGTCTTTCCTTAGGTGCGGCTTGAAACCGTGCACAAATTCCCACACTCAACATGATATCCGGTCTAGATGCACAAAGGTAAAGCAAGGAGCCAATCATGGAATGATATACCTTTTGACCCACCGCTTTACCATTGGGATCAATGTCAAGTTGGCATTTGACGGGCATTAGAGTGGAAGCCGGCTTGACATCACTTAGCTTGAATCTCTTGAGCATGTCTTGAATGTATTTGGCTTGGTTGATGAAGGTTCCTTCTCTTATTTGTTTGACTTTGAACCCGAGAAAGAACTTCAACTCTCCCATCATGGACATCTTGAACTTAGAGGTCATGAGAGTGGCAAACGCCTCAATGAAAGCTTTGTTAGGAGAACCAAATATGATATCATCAACATATAGTTGGCATACAAAAAAACTCCCCTTTGACCTTCTTAGTAAAAAGAGTGGGGTCGATTTTCCCAATTTCAAACCCACGATCTTGCAACAACTTGGTAAGGTGCTCATACCACGCATGTGGGGCTTGTTTAAGGCCATAGAGTGCCTTATCGAGTTGGTACACATGATTGGGGAACTTGGGGTCCTCAAACCCCAAGGGTTGTTTGACATACACCAACTCATTAATAGGACCATTAAGAAAAAGCACTCTTCACATCCATTTGTTGCAACTTAAAGTTATGATGAGAAGCATAAGCAATCAACAAACGAATAGATTCAAGGCGAGCAACAGGGGCGAAGGTTTCACCATAGTCAATACCCTCGACATGGGAGTAGCCTTGTGCTACCAAACGAGCCTTGCTGCGAACGATAATCCCATGAGAATCTTGCTTGTTCTTGAATATTCACTTGGTTCCAATGACATTATGGTTCCCCTTTGGTCTTGGCACCAATCTCCACACCTTCTGTTCTCGAAGTTGTTGAGTTCTTCATGCATGGCATTAAGCCAATCCGGATCCTCGAGCGCCTCATAGACCTTTTGGGGTTCAACACAAGAAACAAACGCGTGATGTTCACAATAGTTTGCTAATTGTCTACGAGTGCTTACCCCCTTTCTTAAGCTTCCAAGCACATTCTTCATGAGATGATCTTTGGTAGTGAGCCTGGATGCAATATTCGCAGCACTATGCTCCAATTCCTCCTAAAGAGAGAGTTGAGGAGCGGTAGCTTGATCAACTTGAGCGTTGTCTTGAGCTTGGTATTAATCTTGAGCTTGCTCTTGATCTTGAACTTGCTCAGGGGGGAGAACTTGACCTTGGGCATCACTAGGTGGTTCACCACCATCTTCAGGTTGATCTTGCCCTTGATCTTGTTCACTTAGTTGAGGGCCTTCACTTTGTTCTTTGGAAGCGTGTGGGTCTTGGGTTGGTGATGGTTCCACTTGAGTGGAACATTGTCCTTCTCCTTCGGCCACAAGGGGTTCCTCAATGGGTAGGATATGACCAACACCCATTCCTCTTATGGCTTAGGGAGGAATTTCATCACCTACATCACAAGTACCGCTTTGCTCCACTTGGGAGCCGTTATTATTGTCAAACTCCATGTTTCACGTCTCCTCAATGAGTTCCATGGACTTGTTGAGGACATGGTAAGCATGAGAGTTTGTAGCATAACTAACAAATATGCCCTCATGAGCTCTAGCGTCAAATTTAGAAAAACGAACACCTTTCTTGAGAATGAAACACTTACAACCGGACACCCGGAAGTACTTGAGGTTGGGCTTGCTGCCGATGAGTATCTCATAAGGTGTCTTGTTCAAGCCTTTGTGGAGATAGAGCCAATTGGATGCATGACAAGCGGTGTTGATGGCTTCGGCCCAAAAGCTGTTAGGAGACTTGAACTCCGCCATCATGGTCCTTGCCGCGTCCATCAATGTCCGGTTCTTCCTCTCTGCTACACCATTTTTTAGGGTGTAAGGTGCGGAATATTGATGCTTGATCCCCTCATCACTAAGAAACTCATCCAACGTGTAGTTCTTGAACTTGCTGCCGTTGGCACTTCTTATTGTCAAGATCTTTGCATTGTGTTGACGTTGAGCTTCATTTGCAAAGTCGATGACGATTTGTTGGGTCTCAATCTTCCTTTTGAAGAAATATACCCAAGTTTATCTTGAATAATCATCCACAATCACCAAGCAATAATTTCTACCCCCAAGACTATCAAAGGATGGAGGCCAAAAGAGATCCAAGTGGAGGAGCTCCAAGGGCCTCTTCGAGTAGATAATAGTCGTGGGAGGGTGATCCTTCTCATGTAGTTGTGCTTCGATACAAGCACTGCAAGCATGATCTTTGGCATAACTAACATTTGTTAGTCCACGGACATGGTCTCCCTTGAGAAGACTTTGCAAAGATCTCATATTGACATGGGATAAACAGCGATGCCAAAGCCATCCCACATCAACTTTAGCCATTAGGAATGTTGCGGTCTTAGTGGGTTTCTCCGAAAAGTTAATCACATAAAGACCATTCTCGACATGCCCAACAAAGTCTACTTTAAGAGTCTTGCTCCACAAGAGGGCCACGGTATCAATATCAAAGAAAGTGGCAAAGCCCATGAGTGCAAGTTGATGAACAGAAAGTAAGTTGTATGCAAGGGACTCAACAAGCATGACTTTCTCGATCGTGAGATCATGAGAAATGATAACCTTGCCAAGACCCAATACCTTAGAAGATGAGGCATCACCCCACTCAACATTGGTGGGCATAGATTAAACCTTGTGCACGTCCACCACCAAGTCCTTGCTTCCGGTCATATGATTTGTGGCTCCACTATCGAGCAACCATGATCACCCACTGGAAGCAAACACCTACAAGAGATCAATGCTTGGTTTTAGGTACCCATTTTGTAATGGGTACTTTGATGTTAGTAACAAGGGTCTTAGGAATCCAAATAGACCATTCTATGTACTCATAAGGAGAACTAACAAATTTGGCATAAACATGCCCGTCACTAGCACGGCATAACACATAAGAAGGGTTAAAGTCGCCGGCTTTGTGGGAAGGGGTGGCATTGTCCTTCTTGACACCACCACCCTTCAAATTGTTTTTCTTCTCCTTAGAAGCACCCTCTCCCTCCTTCACAAAAGTTTGCTTGAGAAGAGGAGGTTGTTTGGCCTTGTCATTCTTCTTCTTATTCTTGGACTTGGCTGCAAACCCAATTCCCTCCTTGCCCACAACTTCCTTTTGATTACTCAAAAGGTCGTTGAGGTCTTCTCACCTTGGATGCAAGACACAAGGCCCTTCTCAAGTTACTCCTTCAACTTGGCATTCTCCTCCACAAGATGCACATGCTCACAACATGGGTTAGTAGCATTTGTGTTATCAGTTAAGACCATGTGAGGAAATGTGGCTTTCTCCTTGGTTAGCTTCACTTGGAGTTGATCATGAGACTCCTTGAGGCTAGCATGAGCACCCTTCAAGGCCTTGTGAGCCTTGTCAAGTATATCAAACTCCTCCTTGAGTCTAGCATGGTCAACCCCAAGTTTGGCCTTCTCGGAATTGAGCACACGAGATACAACAAGAGCATGATCAAGATCTTTCTTTAATTTAGCATGATCATCGTTGTGTGACTCCTCAAGAGCCAAACGATGACCACACTCTTCCTCAAGAGCATTAGAGAGATCCGATATCTCATCGGCATAGTCACGACTATGCCCTTCCATCTTAGAGATGGTTTCTTTATGAGCCTCGATCATGTCATTGGCTTCACCAAGTTGTTCCAAGAGAGCAATGAAGTGATTCTTGGATTTTCCCTTGAACTTACTCATAAAAGACTCAAATTCATTTTCTTCCTCCTACGACCCCTCACTTTCATCAATGCAATCCGTCAAAGAAGGATTAGTAGCGATGGTAGTTTTGATGTTGGGGCTTACCTTGTTGGTGGCTTTAGCCATGAGGCACTTGGTGGTGATGTTCTCGTTGGGTGAGTCAAAGAGGGACACCCATGGAGTTGTTGCAATGGCAACGGAGGCCATGGAAATCGTCTCACCGTCTTCATCATCAGCATCCTCATTGTACTCTTCTTGTGCCACCAACCCCTTGGGAGGAGTCTTCTTGGTGAAGTTGTTCTTGTTGGGGAAGGACTTGGCCTTGTCTTTTTGGATAAGCTTGCCACCATTGTCTTCCCTCTTCTCATACAGGCAATCCGCAACAAAGTGGCTCACATTGCTACAATTATACCATGTCCTCACACGTTGCTTGCCCTTGGTGCCACTTGAGTTGTTCTTGTTGAAGTTTGGCCTAGAGTTCTTCATGCTCCAAAATTGCCAAGAAGCGAGAGCCATGTGCTCATGATAAGCATAGTTGGTGTCTTCGAGGCAACACTCCTATTATTCCTCTTCACCCTCTTCTTCCACATTAGCCTTGGTCTTCAAAGCAAGGTTGGGCTTCTTTGATCATTGGGAACACAACAACGCATTATCGGCGGTCATGTCCAAGATCCTCATAGCAACAAACTCATCCAACACTTCACTTGAGGACAAGGCATGAAAGTCCAACCTTTGACGGATGACGGAGGACATGGCCTTGTGGTAGGGCATCATGGCCTTGAGAAACTTGCGCTTGATCCAATTTTCATCCGTATCCTTGCTCCCATGATATCGGAGTGAGACCGCGAGAGTGGTTAATCTCCGGTATAGCTCACGAGGTTCTTCATCTTCATTCATCACAAACTCATCGGCTTCATATTGCACCACTTCAAAGTTGGATCATTGAATGCTTGCACTTCCCTTGTAAATGGAAACAACATGTTGCCATGCTTCCTTGGCCACGGTGAAGGGTCGGAGGTGTGCAGTATCTTCGGAGGAATTACTTCTTGGAGAATGAAGAGAGTGGACTCGTTGAATTGATGGTCCGCCGCTTCTCTAGGAGTGACGTTGCTTGGATCGTGCGGGTAGAAACCTTGCTCAATAATTCTCCAAAGATTAGTAGAACAATGATATAAATGACGTTCAAAGCAATACACCCAAGAAGCAAAATCCTCATTTTTCACAAGCTTAGGAGGAGGACCAACATGATTCATATGCGTGGAGGGAACCGGTCCTCCATAAGTAAGTGGAGGTTCAACATGGGCAAAGATGCCACTCCCACTCCTACCACTAGGCAAAGGAACTTTGTCACTACTAGCTTCCCCCTTTTTGGAGTTAGCATCCGCCACCTTGTTAGCGGGATCAACCACTTCCAATGGTTCGGTGGATAATTTAAGCCCATCAAGAAACTCCTTAAACATGCCTTTAACCTCGGCCGTCATGGAGGTTTTCAATGTGTCTAAAGCCGCATTGAACTCCTCACAAGAGATCGAGGATCCCCGATCGGCTGCAGACAAAGTGGGATTCGCACTGGGGTGCTCCTCCACCTCGTTCGTGGTGTCAACCATACTCTTCGTACGGCAAAGTCCTTAATAAAGAGATGAGGCTCTGATACCAATTGAAAGGATCAATATGGTTGACTAGAGGGGGGTGAATGGGCAACAAACAATTTTTAGCTTTTCTTGACCAAATTAAACTTAGCATCAAAGTACGGTTGTCAGATGTGCAACTAGGTGAACAACCTATATGATGCAACAACAACAAGCACACAAGCAAGCAAGGGATACACCACAATATAAGCTTGCACAAGTAAAGGTAAGAGATAACCAAGAGTGGAGCCAGTGGAGACGAGGATGTGTTACCGAAGTTCCTTCCCTTTGAGAGGAAGTACGTCTCTGTTGGAGCAGTGTGGAGGCACAATGCTCCCCAAGAAGCCACTAAGGCCACCGTATTCTCCTCACGCCCTCACACAATGCGAGATGCCATGATTCCACTATTCGTGCCCTTGAAGGCGGCGACCGAAGCTTTACAAACAAGGTTGGGGCTCTCTCCACAACTGAAAGTGCAACTATCACTAGGTGGTTTTGGTAATTCCTAACAACATATAGCTCATTGAGCTAATGCTATTTCAAGATAAATATTCCAGGAAAGCTCAATGATTGGCATGTCATGGATGAGAAAAGTGGACTCCTCAAAATGCTAAGGACAAAAGGATTGGCTCAAGCTCAAAGCTCAAGACTCTACATTTTATATTTTAGTGATCCAAGATCACATTGAGTCTATAGGAAAAGCCAATACTATCAAGGAGGGATGAGGTGTTGCTTAATGAGGTTCTTGCTCAAAATGCTTAGTGATATGCTCCAAAGCCCTCAACTACTTTATCACATCCACATATGACCTAAACCAATAGTCAAACTCGGCCCCACTGATTCTTTCCATCCGGCGCCACCGAGTTCAGATGTCATAGCCACTGCCACAAACCCTAGGCAAATTGGTCTCACCGATAGGGATCTCGGTCTCACCGAGACGGGATTGTAATCTCTCTGTTTCCCTTCGTAATGTTTCGGTACCACCAAGATGAGCAATCGGTCCCACCGAGATGAGCAATCGGTCCCACCGAGATCACAATGTAAACTATCTGTTTCCCTTTCGTAACACTTCGGTCTCACCGAGATGAGCGAATCGGTCCCACCGAGTTTATCTGACCAACTCTCTGGTTAGCTTATTACCAAAATCGGTCCCACCGAGTTTGTGTAATCGGTCTCACCGAGATTACGTGATGCCCTAACCCTAACCATATCGGTCCTACCAAGTTGCATGTCGGTCCCACCGAAAATCCTAACGGTCACTAGGTTTGCTGAATCGGTCTGACCGAATTTCTCAATTCAGTCCCACTGAGATTGGCAAGTTGTGTGTAACAGTTAGATTTTGTGTGGAGGCTATATATACCCCTGCACCTCCTCTTCATTCATGGAGAGAGCCATCAGAACGAACCTACACTTCCAACTTACATTTTCTGAGAGAGAACCACCTACACTTGTGTTGAGGCCAAGATATTCCATTCCTACCATATGAATCTTGATCTCTAGCCTTCCCCAAGTTGCTTTCCACTCAAATCTTCTTTCCACCAAATCCAAATCCTGTGAGAGAGAGTTGAGTGTTGGGGAGACTATCATTTGAAGCACAAGAGCAAGGAGTTCATCATCAACACACCATTTGTTACTTCTTCGAGAGTGTTGTCTCCTAGATTGGCTAGGTGTCACTTCGGAGCCTCCGACAAGATTGTGGAGTTGAACCAAGGAGTTTGTAAGGGTAATGAGATTGCCTACTTCGTGAAGATCTACCGCTAGTGAGGCAAGTCCTTCGTGGGCGACGGCCATGGTGGGATAGACAAGGTTGCTTCTTCGTGGACCCTTCTTGGGTGGAGCCCTCCATGGACTCGCACAACCATTACCCTTCATGGTTTGAAGTCTCCATCAACGTGGATGTACGATAGCACCACCTATCAGAACCACGACAAAAACATTCGTGTCTCCTATTGCGTTTGCACTCTCCAAACCCTTCCCTTTACATTCTAGCAAGTTGCATGCTTTACTTTCCGCTGCTCATATACTCTTTGCATGCTTGCCTGAATTGTGTTAAGATTGCTTGACTTGTGCTAAGTTTGCTAAAATCTGCCAAAGACTAAAATTGGGAAAAGGATAAGTTTTATTTGGTCAAGTAGTCTAATCACCCCCCCCCCTCTAGACATACTTTCGATCCTACAACAACCGAATTGGAGGCTCCCAACGAAACCATGGAGCTTCACCACAATGGAATATGGCTCTGACATGACCTCAACCTCTAGGGTGCTCAAACACCCAAGAGTAACAAGATCCACAAGGGATTAGTGGGGGGAATCAAATTAATCTTGGTGGAAGTGTAGATCGGGGCCTTCTCAACCAATCCCTAGAAAATCAACAAGTTTGATTGGCTAGGGAGAGAGATCGGGCAAGAATGAGCTTTTGAAAGACAATGGAGCTTGGGGGGAAGAAGTCAACCCTAGGAAGAAGAAGACCCCTCCTTCATATAGGGGAACCAAAATCCAACCGTTTTCTGCCCAGGCCCGCAGCTAAGCGGTACTACCACTCCTAGGAGCGGTACTACCACTTAGGTGGTACTACTCCGCACAAGCCTAAAAATACACAGAGTGTATCTACGGTAGTGCTGCTGGAGCGGTACTACCGCTGACCCCGGCGGTACTGCCGCCTAGGGTTTTAGACCTGGTGAGGCAGCGTTGGTAGAGGGTGCCAGGGGCGGCAGTACCGTGCGAAACGGTACTACCGTCTGAGTGCTGCTCTACTACCACTTGGAGCAAAATGGGAACAGAACCTTGCACACAAGAAAACCCCGCAAGCAGTAGTGGAGACGGTAGTACGGGTTGTAGTACCGCTGGAGCGGTACTACCATGCTGCTACCGCCCAACTACCGTGAATTACAGACCGACAATAGAACGTTGCACGCTCGGGGAAACCCTAAGCGGTAGTGCCACGGAAGTACCCAGCGGTACTACTGCATAAGCAGTACTACCGTGGGCACTAGCGGTACTATCGCTGGCAAGATGCTGAAAACACCACAAAAAACATTGGAAAAGCTCCAGAGAAGGGAAAGGAGGTTGTGGGTGCATATAGGGTTGTGTATGTGTTGATTCCACCCATACCTTTCCAAAATGGATCCCCTCTTAATAGTACGGCTTTCTTATGACTCAAATTCACGGAAAAGAAACGTAGAGAACCGCCGTCTTTGATAGGCTCCGAGGGGCATCGAATTGTCTAGTGCCTAGACATGAGATATCTAAAATGCTCAATGCACACGATTAGTACGCAATTGCATTGTCATCAATCACCAAAGCCACTTAGGGAGAAATATGCCCTTACAGGTGCGAGGGCGTGTATCCCTTTCTGAATTTGTTGGTGTTGTTGTTGGGGAGGAAATTGACTTTTCATATCTTGTCATGGCTTATCGTAGTTGTCTAAGTTATGCACTCATCTTGTTGATGTTTTTGGTATTGTTTCCATGCAGGGCCTACATCTCGCGACCCCCTCGCGCCGCCAACCAGGGCGACGCCAGGGGGACCAACTCCTCGCGCCGCCAGCCTTCCCGCGAGGCAGAATCTCTGCCGCCGCTGCCGCCGGCACTGGCCGCGGTGGTGGTGGTGCCCGACGCCTAAAGGGCTAGGGCAGGAGGGAAGCGATGGATATCCCATCAGGCGGATGTGGCGCCTCGTGCGGGGTGTCTTCGCGCGGCAGCCACAATGGCGTCCTGGCAGTGCGGCAGCAGCCGGCGAACCTAGGGCTGGCGAGGTCCTCCGGTGGGATTCTCCGCTATGCGATTGGCGGCGATGGTGGCCGTGGATCTGGCGTCTCGGCCAGATCCGTCGTGGTTAGGCTATGGCCGGCCGGCGGCGCGTGATGGGGCCGGGGTTGGGCAGCCGGAGGTCCTCAACCGGCTTTTCAATGGCACCATATGTCTTCATGGCGAGGTTCCGCTCGGTTCCAGCCAGTGGCGAGATCGGGACGACGCGGCTTCCGATGAAAATCGCACCTGACTGAGGTCTTGGCGGACGATGGTGGCGTCTCAAACGTCGTTCCCTTCTCGAGACATCGTTGTTGCAAGTCACGTCAACCTAATCGGGAAGTTCCGAGGAAACCCTAGATCTGGGTCTACCGGATCGGACGATGACGGCGCCTTCAGTATCGTTCTCGCTCCTGGGGGCATCATTTTGGAGCAAGTCCTGGTTGGAGGGGACAAGAGGAGGAGCGGTGATTCATCTTGCTCATTGATGACGGCGGATCTCGGCGACGTTGCACAGTGGAGACTCGGTGCCCGATGCGTGGAGATGGACTCGCGCAGGGGGTGACGCTGTCTGGCATCGTGGTGGCATCGGCGGCAGCTAGATCGAGCATGGTAGATGCAGCAGTGCAACTCTGAAGATGGATTGGTGGCAGGTGACTGCGGCGGCCTCATACCCGGCAGACGGCCTGGTTGAGGAGCACGCCGGACTGATGGGTGCCCATACCCGGTAGGCGTCCTGGTTGGGACCTCGGGTCTTAGATGTTAGGTTTGGTTGAGAGATCTATTTGGTATTAGGCCCAGACTACCAGCGCCCCTTCATCAACTGTATAGGAGTAGCAACATATGTTGCTTAGACGGTGGCTTTAGTCTTACTGTTGTATGACTTTGTAAGGTCTTGTGTTAATAATTAATAAAATGGTTGTATGCATCGTCCAGATGCAGAGGTCGGAGGTCTTCCTCCTTTTCTAAAAAAATCATGGTGATACAAAGGCCGGGGTGGTTTCAACCTTCTCTTCGGGGATCTTTTTGGTATACCGTAGCTAGTTCTAACACTAAGTTCAGTTGCAACGATCTTGATAATTTTAGGAAGCAATGTCCCTTGATTCGGGGTTTAACAGATGTACATCCTCATGGATTTGCTATTCTTGATGCAAACTGCATCCATCCAGATGGAGTGAATGGAGCCTTGCGCGCACTTGTTTGTTCAAGAAACTTAAAAAAAATCAAGTGTTCTGTCCGAGTGTTTTCCTGCACTAAACTAATGAGCACTACCACTCCACTTCTACCAGCGCAACCAAATTAAACGCTTGGTCGGTGTTGGGCTTATATTTAACTTTTGTGGAAGGAGTATTACGCGCACTTGTTGGATAAATTAGCAATTTTCTTATTAATTTCATACATAAATAAATCATAATGATATCAATAACAATATTAATCTCATACTAATATCCAAAGGCATTTCTGACCGATCCCCAAAAAGTAGCGGAGTATGCGGCCGGGTAAACCTTAGTGGGGTAGTTATACTTCACTAAATTTTGGTCGGTTCTAGCCGATTCCCTAAATTTACGGAGTATAACGTAAATTTGCATAAATTCGATCCAATTTCAACCAAAAATTGCACGCATTTAAACATAAGTTCAACAAAGATAGTCTTGACAACCGAATATTAAACATAAATTTAAACTTAAATTACACTAAACTTAAAACTACACTGAAAATTACTGAACTTCAACGGCCATAGTGGAGGTCGAGCCAATCCTTCTTCGTTAGGCCACCCTTGGTGAGAGCTGGGTCGGGGCCGGTGTCGTCGTCGTCGCAGTCGGGGAAGATGCTCCGCCACTCCGCGACGTCGAACTCCTCCTCATCGCTTCCTTTCTTGCCGCCCTCCTCGCTGCCTTCCACCTCGTCGTCAGAGATGACAATGACCTCCCCACCGTTCTCGGTGAATACGCCCGCTCCGCCTCCATGAGCTCCTGGTGCTGGCGGCGGAGGTCTTCCATGGATGCCGCAGCGGCGGCCTCCGCCTCGAGGCGCTCCCTCGCCTCTTGGTCTTCCCGCGCCATCGCCACGCTCACCACACCTGGCTCCGGTGGGACGAGGTGGACCGGCGCTGTCTCGAACGGGAAGTTCAGCCGGGCGGCGGAGCCATGGTACCGGACTTGCCACCGGTCGTATTCCATGGCTGCGAGCTCCGCCGTGTGGAATGACCCGATCCACTTTCGTTGGTGGGTCTCCCGGTCAGTGATCTCCACCACGCATGTCCCCCACAAGCGCTGATGGATGTTGAGGTAGGTCCTCTGCGGTGGCCGCGACAGAGGGAGCTCCGAAAAATCAGCGAATCGGGCGAAAGCGGGTGGATCGCGCGAGCAGCCGTGGCTCAAGGATGCGCCGGCGGATGACGCCCCGTGAGCATGGGGACGCGGATCCGTGTTGCAGATTAGTGGCGGGGACCTCCAGCCACCGTGTCCGGCCATTGGGAGGAGAGAAGGTGGCGGGGAAGGGCGGCAAACGCGCCGGCGGTGGGGCGAGGGGAGAAACGGAGACAGAGTAGAGGGAGAGATTTTTACTCCGCCGCCGAGTGGTGGAGTAAAAATAGGGAGATTTGCGGCGGCTGAGTAAACTTTTACTCCACTATGGTCTATTGTGGATTGATTAGGTCCCGGTTAAAGGAATAAAACTAAAATTTTACTCCTCTAACCGGTTATAAGGAATCGGTTAGAAATGCCCTAAATATGTGAGCACGTACTAATCATAGAATTGAAATATCTATAAAAACAAGTACGTCCAACACATGAACCAATAAATATAGGATGAACTTATTATACCTTCCAGTAGGTCAGGACAAATCCGTAACATCATCGGTGACCTTCTTCTTGGTGGCTTTGGAGTTTCCACCCATGGCGTTCTTGGAGAGGTTGAGAAAAGTGGAACAACGGCAAGCAGCCACGCCTGAGACGCTCCTTCAAAAGTCTAATCGTCCTTCTCCCAGTTGTAAAGGCCTACTATCTCATACATCTGTGCACGTGGTCGACGGGATGTGATAGTCAAAAACGGCAACGAGGAATGATAATGAGTTGTGCGCGAGGAGGAAGACGTGGGGCTAGGCCCTGACAAAAATAAAGCACACACATGACATATAGGCATGGGTTCAACTCGTTCAAGAAACACGACACGCACGCGAAGCAGACAACAACAAAGGAGCTTGTGGGCGTGTTCGGTCGCCTGCATATGGCCCAGCCTGGTCCGCGCGGGAAGAACTTGGCCCGTTTGGTTGCCTGCGTTTACTGTGCGGTCCACATCGCACGGAACTTAAAGCACGTCCAGGCCAGGCCCAAGGGAAACACCTGAATCAGCAGTAGCTCACGAGCCTGGTTCGGGTGAGGCAGGGGGGCGACGCGCTTCTCTCCTCGTGTGATCAGCGAGATGGCGCGAGCTCGCTCGCGTCGCCAAAAAATTAATGGGAGGATTTCGGCTCACCTCCCGCCGAGTCCACCCCTATTTAGCCCCCTCCCTCACCACCCCAACTCCCGCCACCATTCTTCCTCCCTTTGAGCTCCCCGCCGACGCGCATCGGCACCTACAAGCAGGTAAGAGCGGCCGGCGGTCCACGGAGTCAGCGCTCCTTCACCGGCCGGCGGTGATCTTCTACGACCGTCCTCCCTCATCCTCGAGCTACAGCCATGGCCTTTGTGAGTTCAATCTCCCTTTCTCTTTGTTCCTTCTAGCTAGATTTGAGCTGTAGCTGGGGTTTGATCTAGATGCATGGTTGATTAGTGGTATGATCTGTGAGCTCATATGGTTGTTGCTATGTTGCGGTTGCAATTTGTGGTAGGGCTAGATGTTGAAGCTTGTGGTAGGCTAGATTAGTAGTAGAGTTAGAAGTTGAACCTTGTGCTTGTGTTGATTCGTGCTTAGATCTGTGATTTGCAGCTATTTGTGGTCCATTTGCAGCATGCTATTTGTTATAGATGTATGTTCGTGCTCATAGATTGTCCGGTATGATTAGTATGATAGCGATGAACCATGTGCTTAGTATGATAGTTATGAAGCATGCGCTTGCTATGATAGTGATGAACCATGTACATGTATGCTCTTGCTTTCATGGATTGTCTGATATGTTGTGTGCTATGCTTACTGTCAATGCATGCTACGATTGTAGGACATGACCACGTAGACGCAAGATCTTAGTCAGGCCCTTGTCCTGTCCGACAGCCAGTTTGCTCCATCGTTTGTCGAGGATTCGCAGCCTATGTCCGAGATGGCACCTGATTCAGAGGTGTTCGCATTTGATTCCCTCTATGTGTCAGTAGTACTCATTGAGCCAACTCCTGCTGCTGCTGCTACCGCTGCACTCAAGGTAGCAACAACAAAGGCAAAGAAGGATGGTAGGTCGAACAACATGAAGTGGCAGCCTCTCATGTCCATGTTCGTGTTGAACAAGATGTGTGAGCTCATTTCTAGTGGAGTTAGGACTGACAAGGGATTCAAGGAGGTGCACTTGAACACCGTTGCGAAGTAGGTGTTCGAGTTCTGTGGCCAGGAGGTGTCTGCCACCCAGGTGTACAACCACCTGAGGAAGTGGAGAGGTCGATGCATCCAAGTGTCCAAGCTGAGAGAACTTAGCGGTGCCTCATGAGATGAGTACACTTGCTTCATAGTTCTGGAGGCAGCGCACTATGCTGGCCATGTCGCAGTTAGCTAACAACCCTCTTCCTTTTCATACTGTCCACCATTGCCTACTCCTAATCGCAACTAACAACACTTGTGTTTCATTCTTAGGACCACCCAAGGGACGCTGAGTTCCTCAACACACCCATACAGAACTACAGCCAGATGCAGCACATCTTCTCCTTTGGGCTAGCAACTGGGAAGCATGCCATGGGCTCGGGGGAGCCTCTTGGTTCTCCCATGCCAGACTTCCCTGGGACCCCGGACGTCGAGGTCCTTAATGTCCCTGACAAGCCCTTCGTGAAGCCCTTCGACAAGCCATTTGACCCCGTCCATGATAGGAAGAGGAAGAGAGGAGGCCTGATGGAGGAGGAGATCAATGTATTTTGCAGCCTGACTGAGGCGGTGAAGGAGGTGGTAATAGCCATCAGGTAGTGCAAGCCCCTCGACGTCCACCCTGACCTGTATGAAGCTGTCATGACCCAGGGTGGCTTCAGCGACGAGGCTCTCATGGCAGCTCTCAGCCACCTGCTTGACAACAAGGCCCGGGGTGTTGGGTTCGTTGCCATGCAGACACTCATAGGGTGCTATGGCTCAGGAGCTGGCTGGGCAAGCACTACTACTAGAGTAGTGCTGCCTGTGAGCGTTCATGATCCCGACGGCAATGGCGGTGGCGACGACGACGACGATGATGATGACAACGTACATTTTGTGTAGCTAGGGCTAAAAAATATTTGATGGTCTATATATTTTGGTGAGGTGGTATATACTAACCCCTCACGCTGAAGGTGAACTTGCGGTGGTAGGACAACATCCTCTTTTGAATGTGGTGGTAGGTTAACACACAGGTAGTGATAGGTAGAACTTGCTATGCCGTATGATCATGCATGCTTTACTTCTTCTCTTCTGCTCCATTGTTGTTTGTGTGCTGCTTTGCTTGCTACTTGTGTGCTCCATTGATTTGCTGCTTCAACTCTTGATTTTGTGCATTGCTAGGGTAAGTGGTATTGCCGTGTTCATCGATAAGGCTCCAGGGGTTTACAGTTCATGGAAAGAAGCCAGTGCACAAGTGGCATCGTATAGCAACAGCAGCCATAGAGGGTTCAAAACTAGGCAGGTAGCAGAACAAGCTTACTCCGACTAGGTGTGAAAGCATGGAGGCAGCAGTGTTGACAATGGCAAGGTTGGAGGTGTCAAAGTGGAACGCGCTAGGTGGATCGTCAATTTGGGCTGAAGCTGAAGAACTTCATCATCTTTGCCCAGTTCATCGTCATTGCTGCTAGGTGTGATCATTGTGGTGTGGGTAAGCTCACCAACTAGGATACAAGGTAAGCACATCATGTACGCTGTATGCAACCAAACACCGTGTTCATGTGCCGCTTGGGCCAATGCAGGCAACCAAACAAAGTGCACTTGCGTATTATCTAATGCAGGGACACTAGATGCAGGCAACCAAACAACCTGCAGATGGCGCATTAGGGCTTGTTTTTGCTCAACCGGGCTAGATTGAGAAGTGTATGCGATGCAGGAACTGTTCGCTACTGCAACCAAACACGCCATGTATGTACCACACCTTATAGTATACTCCCACAACCTGGCGGTACTAAATTTCAGAGGAGTATGATGATCTTGACTCTCGTTCAAAACCCGGGTGGTACTGAACTTCCCACCATATCATAACCTATTAACACCCCACATAGGTCTTTTAGAGTTTTGAGGAATATGAACATCAAACACTGTGAATATGTCAAGTCTGTAACTTGTGCTTCATTTAACGAAAGGCGCCTCTTCTCGTTAAAAAAATGAGCATAGGACGTCGTAGTGAGTATGATAGGTAGTATCATGCATGACAACTAGGCAGTTTTGATGAGGTGGCATGAAATTAAATGAAGAGAAAAGGGGTTGGGTATCATACCATGATACCGTATCATATTAAATGATGTGCTACTATGTGTCCTGCATGACAATAAATGACTATCCTATGATACTAACATATGATATTAAGCACTACAGATGTAGTATCATACACTAGTATCATATGCATGATACTAGTATATGATACTCTCCATTACAACCAGCCTTATTATTAGCAGGTCTGATCGACCACACGTGTCATTATCGACGGCAGTGACACAGTAATCATACATCCAAGGGCTACAAAGCAAAACCAGTTGACAGAAACAGAGGCAGGCAGAGGTAAACTAAGGCTGGTCATAATGGGGGTAACATAAGTAGTATCATGCCCTTGAGACTCGCAAACATGCTTATGTGGCAAGCAATTAAAAAAGAGAGAGATGGTTATAATAACATAGGTAGATATCATAACATAATAAATATAATGCTACTATGTGTCATGCATGACAATAAATTAGACCATCTATGGTACTAATTTATGATACTATGCATTATAAAGGTAGTAACATAGACTAATAACATATGTATGTTACTAGTCTAAAGTTACTCCCCACTATGAGGCTGGTCACAGTGGGGAGGAACTTAGGAGTAACATCACACACTCCAATACAACTTTGCTTATGTGGCACGTATTTAATGAAGAGAGAGGTGCTTGTGGTAACTAGCTAAGTTACCGGAACATCACACACTCCAAGAAACAATGAGTCTATAACCTAATAAATACATCGTTGCATGACACTACATAGATGTTCCTACCCACTTTGGAGGTAGTAACATAGTCTAGGAAAGTGTGTAAGTTACTAGCTTATGTTCTTGCCCATTGTGACCAGCCTGACGAACGAGACTTGCCTGCTCCCCCGACGTGTGCCCATCCGTGCTCCCGCGTACGTGGCTTGTTTTGATTGGAACAAAATAAGGCCCGGCCCCACCCCCTTAAAATTAAGGGGAAGATGATTAGATTAGAAAAAGAAAAGGAAAAAAGACAGTCATAGAATGAAGTAGAAACACGGATAGGAGCATGGAAAGGAAGCAGGCAAGCCGAATGCCTCCCTTGCCTTGTTTCTGGATTCTTGGATCGTGGACCACGGTGCGCCTGCCTACTTATTCCATGCGTCGATACTGAAATTTTGAACCAAAGCTTTTAATGCAGGCTGATTCCATCGCGCCAGCATGAGATCCGGAGAAACCACGCGTCGTTACTATATCTGGGAGGGACGACGCGATCCTTCACGCCTAGCTTGTGATCTATTCTGACTGGGATGCTCAGAATCGGTTTCAGAGCCAGCCGGTGTGTAACCAGACATTCCTCGCTCCAGACCAGGAGCTACGAATGAGGACTGCAGAGTTTTCAGCTGCAAACTTTGGTTCAGATCTGAGTATGTACCCTACGGTGCCTTATATGCATGCAGATCGTAGCAGGCCCGTGCGAGTGGGCGAGCATTACGGAATCTCCGTACTGCATGGTACCACACGCGAGTGGGCGTCTGCTAGCTAAGGAGCTCCCGTATCCTGTAGTGTAGTACGTACGATAGATGCGGCTACAAATTCATAGCGATTCTCAGCGATAAATGTACTTGCGTCCTCCGTGCGGAATCGTATGCTCTGCAATCTGCATGCACTACAAATGCTGCAGTTGCAAATTAGCACAAATTGTTCCGGTGGTGTATGTATGTAGTATATCAGTGCAAATATCGTTTCTAGTACAATTCATGCATGGAGCCTTGGGCCGTTGGCCGCACTTGGCTGTTCATCGAAAAATAAAAATAAAGGGAAGGTCCGAGTGCACTAAACTATGAGCACTACTGCTCCACTTCACCAGCGCAACCAAAATAAACACTTGGTCAGTACTAAGGCCTATATTTAACTTTTTTTGGCAGGAGTACTACGCGCAGTTGATGGTGCAGCCAGTGCCACAGTTTACAGTAAATAAATAAACTGAATCCACGATGAGGGACAGACAAGGAGCGGCGCCTCCATACAAAGCGTGCAGGCGTACACGCAGGCGATCAGCACAGCAGTAGAGCCGTGGCAAGTGGCAAGCTGCACGCACCGACCGAGTCGGCAACGCAGAGCGCAAGACACATGTGCAGACGCGCGCTGACCACCGCGCATCCAAGTCAAGAAACCACGACGGACGAGAATGAGACGGCGCATATGCGTAGCCGGAGCCTCCGTCCTTCCCAGTTCGCTACTAGCTACTGGAGTGGAGTATTTTAATTTTTTTGACAGAAAGGCCATACTGACTAGCTTTATTAAAACTCAATTGACACTTACATCATCAGCTAAAAATTTAAAGAGGAAATCCGGCGGAGCCTCCGTCCAAAAGGTAGGAGTATTGGCACCACCCCACTGAGCTAGCTCATGCGCAATCATATTAGACTCTCTAATACAATGTTCTACCACAGCCTTCCCGAATTCTCTCAACATCACTCGACAATCTTGCAAAATAGGAGCCGCCACCATCGACTGTCCTTCATTATTATGTAGCGCCTGCACCACTATTAGGTTGTCCATACGTACTAAAAGATTGTTGTATCCAGCGCTCTGTGCTAGTTTTAGTCCCTCCAACAGCGCTGCTGCTTCTGCTGAAACCACATCTGGAATGTGGTCAAGTCTCGCCGTAGCTGCCCTGATGAAGCCTCCTCTGTTATCGCGAAGCACAGCTCCACAAGCTCATGTGAAATCGTCTTCTGAGTAGGATGCGTCGACATGCAGTATTTGTTGTCCCGTCATGTCAGGAGACCATCTATTTGTACGTGGAACTTGGGTCAAAATCCCTCTTGCTCTAACAAAATTCAAGGTTAAAGCGTATATTGCTGGAGCAGTCCGAACTGGACACTGAACTTGTTCACCCCAGACCAATTGCCTGCGTTGCCATCATATGTACCAACATGCCGTTGCTAACAACTCTAGTAGTTCAACTGGGTCCATATACATGCGCTGAGAGGCTTGATCACATAGCATAAATTCAATCAATGTTGAACCATCACGATCCACTAGCGCTGCATCCGCTACTTCCTTTGTTATTCCAAAAGCTTCCCAAATTTGCATTACTCGGGGGCATTTAAAAAGGGCATGCATTATGTCTTCTGCTCCCGAAGAACATACTGGACATTTGGCATCCCTGAGCACGGTTGGCACCGCTCGTCCGCGGTGACTCTGCTCGCGCCGTTCTGCAAGGTGGACGAGCTCGCCCCCGAGACCAGCAGCGGCGCCGACATGTCTGTGTTCCGGCTTTCGGCGTGGACTCCCGACCCAGACACGATTCCCCGGACCTCTGATCTCTACCTCCCGGAGCAGGACGCGGTGCTCCCCGATGCCAACCCCGACGTCACCGAGCACTTCGCGCTGGGGGTCCTGCGTTATCCAGTGACCATCCACGTGACACACTCCATGAATTTCCGCCTGCCTGCTCTGGCGCCGCCACCGCCGCCCCCTCTGACGACAGCAACCCCTTCGACGTGCCTCCATCGCTGTCGTGCCCCGCTGCCTGGCCGCGCCACTACGAATTTCCGCGTCGTTCCGGAAACTCTAGTGACGCGCGCCGGCACCGCCTTGGCCCTGGCAACTCCGGCGCCGGCCCGCGCTCTCGTTAGCACCATCCTCCACCCCCACCAGCAGAATGGCATGGGATCCTTGGGGCCCACCCGCTGCATGCTGATGCACCTCCCCGGGCCCATGCAAAAAGCCGCCTCAGCTCCAAAAAAAGCCGCCTTGACCACCGCTCCGATGATGCGACCCGGTCTCCCGCCCTAGCTGGGCCCACGCGGCCCGCTTCTGCGCCGCTGCTGCTGACCTAGTGACCCCACCAAGACTCTGATGGTTATCCCTCCCCTGGCCGCATAGCTCGCGAGGCTTCCATGGACCCACCCCCGCTCCAGGACAAGGAGGATGGCGGGCTGGGTCACGCTTCCCCGACCAGCGGGCGGTCAGCAGATCAGGAGGATGTGATCTCCCCTCCCCCTGATTCGCTGCATGCGGAAGCGATTCCCGAGGCACCTTCCGGCATAATGGCCCCTGTTGGGGAACGCAGTGATTTCAAAAATTTCCTACGCACATGCAAGATCATGGTGATGTATAGCAACGAGATGAGAGAGTGTGTCCGCATACCCTCGTAGACCGAAAGCGGAACCGTTAGCACAACGCGGTTGATGTAGTCGTACGACTTCACGATCCGACCGATCAAGTACCGAACGCACGGCACCTCCGAGTTCAGCACACGTTCAGCTCGATGACGTCCCTCGAACTCCGATCCAGCCGAGCTTTGAGGGAGAGTTTCGTCAGCACGACGGTGTGGTGACGATGATGATGTTCTACCGACGCAGGGCTTCGCCTAAGCACTGCTACAATATTATCAAGGTGGATTATGGTGGAGGGGGGCACCGCACACGGCTAAGAGATCCAAGGGATCATTTGTTGTGTCTATGGGGTGCCCCCCTCTCTCGTATATAAAGGAGTGGAGGAGGGGGGCATCCAGGAGGAGGAGGCGCGCCCAAGGGGGGGGGAGTCCTACTCCCACCGAGAGTAGGAGTAGGGAGAGGGAAGGAAGAGGAAGGAGGGAAGAAGGAAAGGGGGGCCGGCCCCCCTCCCAATTTGGATTGGGCTTGGGGGGCGCCCCCTCCCTTGCTCCTTTCCCCTCCTTTCCACTAAAGCCCATTAAAGCCCATATACCTCCCGGGGGGTTCCGATAACCTCCCGAAGCTCTGGTATTGTCCCAATCTCACCCGGAAGCATTCCGGTATCCAAATATAGTCGTCCAATATATCGATCTTTATGTCTCGACCATTTTGCGACTCCTCATCATGTCCGTGATCACATCCGGGACTCCGAACTACCTTCGGTACATCAAAACATATAAACTCATAATATAACCGTCAACTAATTTTAAGTGTGCGGACCCTATGGGTTCGAGAACTATGTAGACATGACCGAGACACGTCTCCGGTCAACAACCAATAGCGGAACCTGGATGCTCATATTGGCTCCCACATACTCTACAAAGATCTTTATTGATCAAACCGCATAGCAACATACGTTGTTCCCTTTGTCATCGGTATGTTACTTGCCCGAGATTCGATAGTCGGTATCTCATTACCTAGTTCAATCTCGTTACCGGCAAGTCTCTTTACTTGTTATGTAATGCATCATCCCGTAACTAACTCATTAGCTACATTGCTTGCAAGGCTTATAGTGATGTGCATTACCGAGAGGGCCCGGAGATAACTCTCCGACAATCGGAGTGACAAATCGTAATCTTGAAATATGTCAACTCAACAAGTACCTTCGGAGACACCTGTAGAGCACCTTTATAATCACCCAGTTACGTTGTGACGTTTGGTAGCACACAAAGTGTTCCTCCGGTAAGCGGGAGTTACATAATCTCATAGTCATAGAAACATGTATAAGTCATGAAGAAAGCAATAGCAACATACTAAAAGATCAAGTGCTAAGCTAACAAAATGGGTCAAGTCAATCACATCATTCTCCTAATGATGTGATCCCACTGATCAAATGATAACTCATATCCATGGTTAGGAAACTCAACCATCTTTGATCAATGAGCTAGTAAAGTAGAGGCATACTAGTCACACTATGTTTGTCTATGTATTCACACGTGTATTATGTTTCCGGGTAATACAATTCTAGCATGAATAATAAACATTTATCATGATATGAGGAAATAAATAATAACTTTATTATTGCCTCTAGTGCATATTTCTTTCACTCTCCCACTTGCACTAGAGTCAATAATCTAGATTACACAGTAATGATTCTGACACCCATGGAGCCTTGGTGCTGATCATGTTTTGCTCGTGGAAGAGGCTTAGTTAACGGATCTACAACATTCAGATCTGTATGTATCTTGAAAATCTCTATGTCTCCCACCTGGACTTGGTCCCGGATGGAATTAAAGCGTCTCTTGATGTGCTTGGTTCTCTTGTGAAATCTGGATTCCTTTGCCAAGGCAATTGCACCAGTAAGTACTAAGGAAATATTTCTCTATTATGGAGGTGATAAAAGAGCCCATCGTAAAGAGTTACATCGGTGCAAGCTTTTACACCGATCCAGATGACTCTAAGTCTCAATCTGGATACATATTGAAAGTGGGAGCAAATAGCTAGAGTAGCTCCGTACAGAGCATTGTAGACATAGAATATTTGCAAAATACATATTGTTCTGAATGTGACAGACCCGTTGACTAAACTTCTCTCACGAGCAAAACATGATCACACCTTAATACTCTTTGGGTGTTCATCACATAGCAATCTGAACTAGATTATTGACTCTAGTAAACCTTTTGGGTGTTGGTCACATGACGATGTGAACTATGGGTGTTAATCATATACAGATATGAATATTGGTCTTAAATCACATGACGATGTGAACTAGATTATTGACTCTAGTGCAAGTGGGAGACTGAAGTAAATATGCCCTAGAGGCAATAATAAAGTTATTATTTATTTCCTTATTTCATGATAAATGTTTATTATTCATGCTAGAATTGTATTAACCGGAAACATAATACATGTGTGAATACATAGACAAACATAGTGTCACTAGTATGCCTCTACTTGACTAGCTCGTTAATCAAAGATGGTTATATTTCCTAACCATAGACATGAGTTTTCATTTGATTAACAGGATCACATCATTAGGAGAATGATGTGATTGACTTGACCCATTCTGTTAGCTTAGCACTTGATCGTTTAGTATGTTGCTATTGCTTTCTTCATGACTTATACATGTTCCTATGACTATGAGATTATGCAACTCCCGTTTACCGAAGAAACACTTTGTGTGCTACCAAACATCACAACGTAATTGGGTGATTATAAAGGTGCTCTACAGGTGTCTCTGAAGGTACTTGTTGAGTTGGCGTATTTCGAGATTAGGATTTGTCACTCCGATTGTCGGAGAGGTATCTCTGGGCCCACTCGGTAATGCACATCACTATAAGCCTTGCAAGCATTGTAAGTAATGAGATAGTTACAGGATGATGTATTACAGAACGAGTAAAGATACTTGCCGGTAACGAGATTGAACTAGGTATTGAGATACCGATGATCAAATCTCGGGCAAGTAACATACCGATGACAAAGGGAACAACGTATGTTGTTATGCGGTTTGACCGATAAAGATCTTCGTAGAATATGTGGGAGCCAATATGAGCATCCAGGTTCCGCTATTGGTTATTAAATGGAGACGTGTCTCGGTCATGTCTACATAGTTCTCGAACCCGTAGGGTCCGCATGCTTAAAGTTCGATGACGGTTATATTACGAGTTTATGTGTTTTGCTGTACCAAAGGTAGTTCAGAGTCCCAGATGAGATCGGGGACATGATGAGGAGTCTCGAAATGGTCGAGACATAAATATCGATATATTGGACAACTATATTCCGACATCGGAAAGGTTTCGAGTGATTCGGGTATTTATCGGAGTGCCGGGGGGTTATTGGAAACCCCGGGGGGACTATTGGGCCTACATGGGCCATAGGGAAGAGGAAAGGCGGCCCACAAGGGGCAACTGCGCCCCCTTCCTATAGGGGGTCCGAATTGGACTAGGGAGGGGGGCGCACCCCCCTTTCCTTCTCCTTTCCCTCTCCTTCCTCCCCCTTCCTTTTCCTAGTTGGACTAGGGAAGAGGGGAGTCCTACTCCTACTAGGAGGAGGACTCCTCCCCTCCTTGGTGTGCCCCAAGGCTGGCCGGCCTCCCCCCTTGCTCCTTTATATACGGGGAGGGGGCACCTCTAGACACAACAATTGATCCCTTGAATCTCTTAGCCGTGTGCGGTGCCCCCCTCCATGATAATCCACCTAATATCATAGAGGTGCTTAGGCGAAGCCCTGCGTCGGTAGAACATCATCATCGTCACCACGCCGTCATGCTGACGGAACACTCCCTCAAAGCTCGGCTGGATCGGAGTTCGAGGGACATCATCGAGTTGAACGTGTGCAGAACTCGGAGGTGCCGTGCGTTCGGTACTTGATTGGTCGGATCATGAAGACATACGACTACATCAACCGTGTTGTGCTAACGCTTCCGCTTTCGGTCTACGAGGGTACGTGGACAACACTCTCCCCTCTTGTTGCTATGCATCACCATGGTCTTGCATGTGTGTAGGAATTTTTTTTAAATTACTACATTCCCCAACAGTTCCGCTTCCAGTGACCAGTCTGCCTGAAGTAGAAGCACTCAGTCTCAGGCTTAGGTCCAGACTTGGGTTTCTTCTCTTGAGCAGCAACTTGTTTGCCGTTCTTCTTGAAGTTCCCCTTGTTCATCCCTTTTCCCTTTTTCTTGAAACTGGTAGTCTTGTTGACCATCAACACTTGATGCTCCTTCTTGATTTCTACCTCCGCAGCCTTTAGCATTGCGAAGAGCTCGGGAATTGTCTTGTTCATCCCTTGCATATTATAGTTCATCACGAAGCTCTTGTAGCTTGGTGGCAGTGATTGAAGAATTCTGTTAATGACACTATCATCCGGAAGATTAACTCCCAGTTGAATCAAGTGATTGTTATACCCAGACATTTTGAGTATATGTTCACTGACAGAACTATTCTCCTCCATCTTGCAGCTATAGAACTTATTGGAGACTTCATATCTCTCAGTCCGGGCATTTGCTTGAAATATTAACTTCAACTCCTGTAACATCTCATATGCTCCATGACGTTCAAAACATTGTTGAAGTCCCGGTTCTAAGCCGTAAAGCATGGCACACTGAACTATAGAGTACTCATCAGTTTTGCTCTGCCAGATGTTCTTAACGTCGTCAGTTGCATCTGCAGTAGGCCTGGAACCTAGCGGCGCTTCCAGGACGTAACTTTTCTGTGCAGCAATGAGGATATTCCTCAAGTTACGAACCTAGTCCTTGTAATTGCTACCATCATCTTTCAACTTTGCTTTCTCAAGGAACGCATTAAAATTCAACGGAACAACATGAGCCATCTATCTACAACAACATAGACATGCAAAAATACTATCAGGTACTAAGTTCATGATAAATTTAAGTTCAATTAATCATATTACTTAAGAACTCCCACTTAGATAGACATCTCTCTAATCATCTAAATGATCACGTGATCCAAATCAACTAAACCATAACCGATCATCACGTGAAATGGAGTAGTTTTCAATGGTGAACATCACTATGTTGATCATATCTACTATATGATTCACGCTCGACCTTTTGGTATCAGTGTTCCGAGGCCATATCTGCACATGCTAGGCTCATCAAGTTTAACCTGAGTATTCTGCATGTGCAAAATTGGCTTGCACCCGTTGTAGATGGACATAGAGCTTATCACACCCGATCATCACGTGGTGTTTGGGCACGACGAACTTTGGCAACGGTGCATACTTAGGGAGAACCTTTTATCTTGAAATTTAGTGAGAGGTCATCTTATAATGCTACCGTCAATCAAAGCAAGATAAGATGCATAAAAGATAAACATCACATGCAATCAATATAAGTGATATGATATGGCCGTCATCATCTTGTGCTTGTGATCTCCATCTCCGAAGCACCGTCATGATCACCATCGTCACCAACGCGACACCTTGATCTCCATCATAGCATCGTTGTCATCTCGCCAACTATTGCTTCTACGACTATCGCTACCGCTTAGTGATAAAGTAAAGCAATTACAGGGCAATTGCATTGCATACAATAAAGCGACAACCATATGGCTCCTGCCAGTTGCCGATAACTTGGTTACAAAACATGATCATCTCATATAATAAAATATAGCATCATGCCTTGACCATATCACATCACAACATGCCCTGCAAAAACAAGTTAGACGTCCTCTACTTTGTTGTTGCAAGTTTTACGTGGCTACTACGGGCTGAGCAAGAACCGTTCTTACCTACGCATCAAAAACACAACGATAGTTCGTCAAGTTAGTGTTGTTTTAACCTTCTCAAGGACCGGGCGTAGCCACACTCGGTTCAACTAAAGTTGGAGAAACTGACACCCGCTAGTCACCTGTGTGCAAAGCACAGCGGTAAAACCAGTCCCGCGTAAGCGTACGCGTAATGTCGGTCCGGTCCGCTTCATCCAACAATACCGCCGAACCAAAGTATGACATGCTGGTAAGAAGTATGACTTGTATCGCCCACAACTCACTTGTGTTCTACTCATGCATATAACATCTACGCTTAAAACCTGGCTCTGATACCACTGTTGGGGAACGCAGTAATTTCAAAAATTTCCCACGCACACGCAAGATCATGGTGATGTATAGCAACGAGATGGGAGAGTGTGTCCACGTACCCTCGTAGACCAAAAGCGGAAGCGTTAGCACAACGCGGTTGATGTAGTCATATGGCTTCACGATCCGACCGATCAAGTACCGAACGCACGACACCTCCGAGTTCAGCACACGTTAAGCTCGATGACGTCCCTCGAACTCCGATCCAGCTGAGCTTTGAGTGAGAGTTTCACTAGCACGATGGCATGGTGACGATGATGATGTTCTACTAACGCAGGGCTTCGCCTAAGCACCGCTACGATATTATCGAGGTGGATTATGGTGGAGGGGGGCACCGCACACGGCTAAGAGATCCAAGGGACCTATTGTTGTGTCTATGGGGTGCCCCCTCCCCCATATATAAAGGAGTGGAGGAGGGGCTGGCCAGGAGGAGGAGGCGCGTCCAAGGGGGGGAGTCCTACTCCACCGGTAGTAGGACTCCTCCTTTTCCTATTTGGAGAGGGAGAGGGAAGGAAGAGGAAGGAGGGAGGAAGGAAAGGGGGGCCGGCCCCCCTCCCAATTCGGATTGGGCTTGGGGGGGCCCTCCCTTGCTCCTTTCCCCTTCTTTCCACTAAAGCCCATTAAGGCCCATATACCTCCCGGGGGGTTCCGATAACATCCCGGAGCTCCAGTATTGTCCCAATCTCACCCAGAACCATTCCGTTGTCCAAATATAGTTGTCCAATATATCGACCTTTATTTCTCGACCATTTCAAGACTCCTCGTCATGTCCGTGATCACATCCGGGACTCCGAACTACCTTCGGTACATCAAAACATATAAACTCATAATATAACCGTCATCTAACATTAAGCGTGCGGACCCTATGGGTTCGAGAACTATGTAGACATGACCGAGACATGTCTCCGGTAAATAACCAATAGCAGAACCTAGATGCTCATATTGGCTCCCACATATTCAACGAAGATCTTTATCGGTCAAACCGCATAACAACATATGTTGTTCCCTTTGTCATCGGTATGTTACTTGCCCGAGATTTGATCGTCGGTATCTCAATACCTAGTTCAATCTCGTTACCGACAAGTCTCTTTACTCGTTATGTAATGCATCATCCCGTAACTAACTCATTAGCTACATTGCTTACAAGGCTTATAGTGATGTGCATTACCGAGAGGGCCCGGAGATACCTCTCCAACAATCAGAGTGACAAATCCTAATCTCGAAATATGTCAACTCAACAAGTACCTTCGGAGACACCTGTAGAGCACCTTTATAATCACCCAGTTACGTTGTGACGTTTGGTAGCACACAAAGTGTTCCTCCGGTAAGCGGGAGTTACATAATCTCATAGTCATAGGAACATGTATAAGTCATGAAGAAAGTAATAGCAACTAAATGATCAAGTGCTAAGCTAACGAATCAATCACATCATTCTCCTAATGATGTGATCCCACTAATCAAATCATAACTCATATCCATGGTTAGGAAACTCAACCATCTTTGATCAATGAGCTAGTCAAGTAGAGGCATACTAGTGACACTATGTTTGTCTATGTATTCACACATGTATTATGTTTCCGGGTAATACAGTTCTAGCATGAATAATAAACATTTATCATGATATGAGGAAATAAATAATAACTTTATTATTGCCTCCGGGGCATATTTCCTTCAGCCCCGCCCTCCCCCCGGGTGTCGCGACAGATCGGGACGGATCCAGAGGCCTCCCTGTCGCCAGCTCCACCATCCCCTGTGACTTGCACGCGCTCCCCCGGCCAGCTATCGGCTTTGGCCACCCCATTCCTGCCAAGTGTCGGAGCCCGGCTGGCCCCGGCCTCGCTGGACCATGCAGGCACCGCTTCAGCTGCCCCCGATGACTGCCTTCTGCAGGATTTCATCCTGGGGATCCAACGCTACGACACACCGATCCTTCACACCCCGGGCCCCAAGAGAAGGAGAAAGGAGATCCCACCCAACTTCACTCCCAGGAGGAGCCATCGGATAGCTAAGAACGACCGTGGATTGAACTCCGAAGCAAAAGCCAAGAGGATGTTGCTGCTTCGGCTCGGCCTTGTACGTGACGGCAAGCCCATCTCCACCGCTGCCATGGAACGCTACAACAAGTTATTTGAGCAGCCCCTTGCGGAGGACGTTGTCCAGGCCTTCACGGATTACTACGGTTGGCACATCCCTGCCGGCACCTTGGCTGCCTGCGACACCCCCTCGACGGCGGCGCGAGGCATTGCCGCGAACTAGCTCTGTTCT